>NC_142602.1:60546686-60876890 GCF_041222555.1 Hakea prostrata
GAGAAGTATGCCTTTGTTGCCATGTCTCACGCACAAATTGGAAATCAACACAATGTACTTTGTATGCTCATAAGACTTAGGATTTACAACAACGAGGTGAGCTATCAACAACACCAAGCTCTTTTGAACAACTGTCTCATCCACACCATTGGTGATATATGCCATGGTTTAGTCTCATGACTTTGCAGTTGACCGAGCTGTTTGTTTCCTACTTTTCCGGGGCATAAGATTTCCTCTAGAAAAGTTTAATAACCTGTAATGACCTTTTATCAATAGGTGATCCAGCCCAATGTGTATCTGGAAAACATTCAACCTGTCCATTCCAATATCTGTATTAACTGTAAAGTAAACTACTTCCAAGAGCCTTCTTTGGGTACCTTAAAATAGGCATAACTGAGCTGTTGTTTTGCTGTAACCAAATTAGTCTTAAAACTACTCTAGTATAATGACAATAGAGAGTCAGACCACAAGGAGGTTATAAAATTCAACCTACAACTAAGTCAACTATGAATTAGATGAGAGTGAATATGAAATCAAACAAGAAAATAGTGAAGAGTAATTTGTAGAAAGCTTCTCTCAGGGTTTTCTGAATCCTCTTCTTTCAAACTTGTAACTAAAATTTTCTGGCTTTTTTATGGCTCACTTCAGCCAAAAAGGATGAATTCATGGATTATCCTAATTCCTAAGGTATGGCCTATCTTGTTGATTCTTAGATCAATTGGTTAAAGACCATTTTTTGGATTATCCCTTAATTCCAATAAAAACCATTACATAAACGGGATGGTAGACTTCCAGAAACTATCAGCCCTGCTAGATGTTGCATTAAAATTGTAAATGAGTAATTTAAACTAGTTTAACATTTATATGATAAAGAGTGCATTGAATCAATCAATTACAAGCTTAATAAGAGTTTCATTTAAAAGAAAGAAAAATGAACTTACTCGAGCATTCTACTGATGGAGACTATTTATTCCATTCTTCATGATGTCTAGTATGTCTGTGTAACCAATCCAGCCGCCATTAAAAAATCACCTTCACTGAGAATTTCCAAACTGTGGATATAACCTATGGAGAAGCTGAATAATCTCCCTCTTCAGTTCATAGAATCCATATCCCCTTTTCATTCCTAAAAAGTGTAGCAGAGATTCAGTTCCTTAAGATTATGAGGGAGGCTGGAGGGCAGGACTGCAATATGGATGGGCTAGGTTGTGGGCTTTTCAAAACCCAATCCCAGCTCTGAATGCTCCTAACTAAGCCTAGTCCTGTCCTGACCCCAACTCAGGGCCCGAAAAACTTGTTCCTGTCTTGGAACCCTAACTGGCCAAGCCAAGCCAAGCCAAGCCAAGCCAATCCCTCCGTGATTCTCCTTGATTCGGCTAGGTTGGGTCTAGTTGGCCCTGACCTAGTCTATATCCCTATCCTTGGCCTGACCCTAGCAAATTTGGTATAAAAAGTTACCTTAGTTAAATTGAAAATGAGATGCACAACCAAATAGTGAAATTTCCAAAGCCCAAACCATCATTAAATTATATATCAAAATTGAAGGAAGAATAAGACTTCCAAGCTATTATTATTGTCCTTGTGTTAAATCTGACATAATAATATCTCAACTTGGTGCACAATAAAACTATTAAAATATGAACTGCTGTTGTTAAATCTGATGTAAAATGAGGGTCAATGTTAGGCTTTTAGGGTCTGGATCAAGGCCAATATCAAGGTCAACATTAGGGCCAAAAATCAGGGATGGGTTGGGTAGGACAAACACTAATCTGAGTCTCACCGCTACCTTGATTCAGCTCTTTGGGCCAAAATCTTGAGCCCAAGCCCTGTTCGGGCTCAAGGCAGGTCAACGTGGGCACCAAGGTCAAACTTGCACCCTTAGAAGATAGACAAAATAAATGGGAGGAGGATTGGAAAAGAGAACAATTGGAGAGGAGTTGAGGAAGAAATGATTCTTTTTTATTTTTTTAGTTGATTTTGTTTCTTACCTATTTTTCTCTTCTTTCCCCCCCATTTCTTCTCTCTCATATTTGTTCTACACTTTGCACACGTTACTTGACCGAACCATGTTTGCAAGCCTAATATTTTTGGGTATCTCTAATTAGATATAGAAATTACGCTACTACCCTTGATCTCTTTAATGATCTTCTCTTCCCATCATACCCTTGACCATGGTAGCTTTTGGGTTTTTTGATCAAGACAGGCTTATCTCTAGCCATTTAGCATCTATTACTTGCAACGCTTTGTACCAGCACCTGCATATAATTAACAATATGTAGCCATATTATTCTAAGTTAGACAGTCAACGAGTAGTAAATTAATAACCATTTCATGCATTATATGTGGCTCGATGAATAAGAACACGCAAGTAAGATGTTTGAGGAGTGGACAGATATTGATCAGCTACATTGATACGAAAGGTAATGTTAGGTCGAGCCATAGCCAAATAATTTAATTTGCCAATAAGTCTTCGATACTTCTCAAGATTAGCAATACTAGATAGTAAATCAAGCACATTATTTCACTGAGTTAGTGATTCTCTTTCTTTTAATGAAATACTTTTGCGCTGAAAATAATACTTGAGGCTCTTGAAGTCTTTGGTTTGAAACTGTTGTTGTAAAGCATCTTCAAGTTTTCAATGCCTGGAGAATCATCTTTTGTAATGACAGTATCATCCACATATGCTACTGAGATTTCTCCAGCATCGAAATGCTAGAAACTCACAGAGTGATCACTGTCACATTGTGTCAGTCCAAACTCCAACACTGCTGAAATTAACTGGCCAAACTAGGCAACTATTTCAGCCTATAAATAACAACCTCTTTAGTTGACACAACATAGTTTTCTCCCCCTGAGCAACAAAGCTAGTGGTTGCACTGTATAAACTTCTTGATGGAGATCTCCATTGAGGAAAGCATTTTTCACAATGGTATGGTATGTTGTCTCAAGTTATTATATGGGCTGAAATATCAAATGGTGTGGTGTCATGTGGATTCTTGCAAGACACATGAAGAACCAGAAAAAGTTGCCATGACAACATGGCTATTTTATCACCTCCAAGAATCAGTACTTTACCAAGACCTCATAAATTCAAAATGCCTGCTGCTCTTGCTGATTTTGCATCTGATTCACATCACACTATCGCAGGTAATATAAAGTATGGAATGTAGCTCTTTGTAGGCGCCCCAAACCCCGCCCGGCGAAGGCGTTGAACAAAAGACCACCCGTCCCCGAACAAAATTCTAGTCGGTGGCCAATTTATTCCCTTAACAGTTGATTCTAACAATAATCATACTAAATTTAACAACCATTTGGAATAGGAAAAGCAACATCAAACATCATTTTAAGTATATATTTTTTTCATTCTATGGAGCTCTAAACTCACTTTTAAATGACACTTCTAATGTCTGTTTGTGGGTTGAAAGTTCTTGAGTGAGATGGGTTTGGGTCATCTCTCCCATAAATCCACCCTTGTATTGGCAAAGAAGTTTGACCTTTGATGATGGTAAATGCTTGTAGATGTCCCCTTCGTTCCTTTTTTTCCTGTAATTTTAGAGAATGGTTCTAGTTAATATTGTTATTTTGGTTAACAGGAGTGGGATGGCTTGATGTTATCCACTTTTGCATTAGAGCAGCAGCTTCATATGGCAAGGCAAGAGCTAAGTCATGCCTTGTACCAGGTACCATCCATTGGCAGATAGGTACTCTAAGATTAAATTTGTGCTCTCTCATTCTTTATCTTCGTAATAGAGATTATTTGGTTGACTGCCAATTTATTCTTCATTTTTTAGTGCTTTATCATTCTTTAGTCCACAATAATCTTGATTTGCAATTTGCACTGTTATATGATTTTATGATTGAGATTGACTTTGCCCATCTTTGTATCTGGTATTTTGGTTAGTATCTTACTATCCATATACTTATATTGGTTATTTTCTTAGTGATTCTTGTTTGGTTCATGTAACTTATATGTTGTAGCTTCCCGATCGATGAGATCATGTGATAAAATGGGAATAAATAACACTTGGGCTCCTTGGGTACCTAAGCGATGCTTAGGTGCCTTCTACTGCCTTGACAGTTGCCATGTTGATGACTATGGATAGGGAACATGCTCATTGATGTAACCAGGGTTGGGCCCACCCATAATTGGGCCCAAAAAGCAGACCCAAAAGGTCCAATCTAAAGCTGGCCAAATACTGTATTTTGGCAATTTTCTCAGCTCTTTTAGGGCTCAAGAGGTGTTTGGTTGGACCCCTCAATCCAAGGGTCAAGTATCTATATTTGTTATTATTATTGTTCTTTTGGATTAGTATTTGGTGAGTTATGATAGAGTCTTGGTCTATGTAGAACTTTGAGTGAGTTCGATTTGCAAGTCGAACTCCTTCTCAGAGTTATTTGATTCCTTCAAGATGTCTTATGTAAGAGTCCAATTAGGGTTTTTTTTAAGAGTTCTCTTGTTGTTAATTAGTCGAGTCCTTTTGTAGGGGAATCCTTTATGGATAAGATTCCCAGTTTGAGTCTTAGTCAAATTGCTTAGGTTGTAAGGCTATAAATAGCTAACTGAGTTAGTAATGAAAGCTGTTCAGAGTGTAAGAAAATCAGAGGCTTGGTTTGTGGGGAAGAAACCCTGCGGCCTGGTCTGGAGAGTATTTAAGTTCTGGAATTTTAGCTCCGTCCCAATCTTCTTCATCTTTATCGTTGCGGGCCTGTGGCAGCCATAGTTCCTCCACAAATGCAGCTCCAACTTCAGCCACAACTCCAACAGACCTCTGTCAAGTAAGTATACATCCCAGCCCTTCCACCTCCTAATCCCCTGCCCTAACTCTTGCTTAAGACCTTCCCACCCTCTCTAACTCTAATTCTGGAATTACAGCAGCCCTCTGCCTCTTCTAATCCCTGCGACAGCAAGCCCACAAACTCCACCCTTCTCTTTTCCCCTTGTGGCAGCAGCAAGCCTCCATTCCCCATCTCTTTCCCTTTCTGGCCTGCAACATTATAGGAACCGAAGAGACCCATTGCAGCCCCTTCTCTTGGATTGCAGAATTTTCTGCAGTTCAATTTCTTTGAGTCTCTGCAGAATTCTGAGAAAGAATGAAAAGAAAAAGAAAAGAAAAGAAAGAAGAAATAAAGCAAAGGAAAGAAGAGAGAAAAGAAAGAAAGAAAAAAGAAAGAAAAGAAAATAAAGAAGAAAGAAAAGAAAGGAAAGAAAGAAAGAGAGGAGAAAGATCAAGAAAGAACCAAGGATCATTCCTAATCCTTTCCTATCCTAACCGCAAGACCATACAACCCTCCCACCCCCTTGGTTAAGTTTGTTAAAACCCTAACCCTTCCCTTCCCGTTGCACAACGTCCTAGTTCTAATTTCTTTTCCTCAGATCCTACCTAAGGTATGTTTGGGTATCTCAATCCATACCCATAGTAACCCATTCCTTTTCCTACCAACCCTAGTTCATCCCCCAGGATTTTTGGGTAATCCAAACCCTAGTAATCTCAAAACCACCAGCCCATCACAATTGGTTAAAACCCTAAAACCACCCCTAACCTCCCATAAACCATTTCTTTAGCCCATCCGGGATTTTGTTAACCTAAACTTACCCAAGGTTCCTTTCCAAAACTAGCCTATAGGGGTACCCATAAGTTTCCTATCCTCTCAAAACATACCTAAGCCAACCCACAAGTAAAATCCTAACACTTTGATAGCCCATTTATTTGCTGGTTCTAATTAAAGAAGGTCCTGGAGGTTAACCCAGACACTGGGTTACGCCACTCATGTTTGTTGGGGGATGAAATCTACAAGGTTTTTGTGGTTCTGCGCGTCATCCCATTTTTAGTCCAAGGAGCAGAAACTGACAAAAGCTATCTGAATTGTATAACAAAGAACAGAGATGCTTGTTTGCTACATAGCTCTTGTTTGTGGATCTGCAAGACTATAGTAACATAGTGAATTACTAATATTTTTATCCTTCTGAATATCAAACCTTGTGTGCTTTCTCATGGTTATTGAACTGCCTGTTCGCAGGAAGAGATTTTGTTTAAATTGATAATGTGTTATGTTTTGACAGCATGATGCTGCTTGCCGTGTTATAGCGAGACTGAAGAAAGAAAGGAATGAAGCAAGGTTGTTATTGTCTCAGGCAGAAAGACAGATTCCTATGTCAGCCTCTGCCACTGCCGCAGCAAATGCTTCAGTTATTAGCAACGGCAAAAGAGGTTTTCACTTTGGATGCATCTAAATCAATTTTAAATGCATTTGATACTTCGATATCTTAATGTGTTTGATACTCAATTCACTTCTTCCTAATACAGATCACTGCCTTCATAAAATTTTTATTTTGTGCATGCATGCTTGCAGCTGCTGAGGACGAGGAGCTCGGCCCTGGCGGAAAAAGAATTCGTCCAGGTATTTCTGCTAATATCATTGAGGAGTTGACAGAGTGCAACAGTAGACTCTCAAAAGACCGGAAAAAGCGGCAGGTATGCTATTTATATTAATTGTTTGAATCAGTTGATGGTTGGTGGTTAAATCTTAATCGTAGATTAGGACCTGTACATGGAGTATAGACCTTCTTAGATGTTATCTCCTTACAGCAGGTTTCCTCCAGAGCAGAAAGTAGTGTTTTATTACTGTATGGTTTTCTTTTGTAACCAACAGGAAAAAAGAAAGGGGGGGGGGGGGGGGGGTGAAAGGCTACTTTGATGTGAATTGTTTTGAAACATAGCCAAGTTCCATCTGGTTACAAGTGAAAGGAACTGCACAGAAGTAAAATTAAATGATTTTTTGTAAGCATTATTTGTAACTAAATGTATTCCGAGGTAATCAAGTTTTTAAAGAGATTCTCAGGTGGTGCCTTTGTGGAAATTCATTTCATTTTCATTGCCCTTTAATAAAGTCAATTGAGTAAATGGTGAGGTCATACTTATCTTTCTTCTGAGATAATATTTTTGTTGGTGGTCACATATCCTTGTTTTGAATATCTGCAGATTGCTTAAAGAAAGAATCCCTTTTATTTTCTCTTATCTGATCTTTTTTCTTCGATTTTTTTCTAGTGTAAAAAAAAGGAATGGGATGTTTGTTGCTTATATGTTTTTGGTCATTTTTAACTGTATTTGCTTTTCCTTACTGTAGATTCCTCCAACATTGGCATCTGTTGATGCATTGGAGAGGTACACTCAGCTCTCCAGTCATCCCCTTCACAAAACTAACAAGCCGGGCGTATTATCTGTTGATATTCATCCCTCTAAGGTATGATTTGTGGGACAGTTAGGCAGTTAAGCATTTTCATTATTTAATCTGATTGACATTTGCCTATCTATATCAATTAGTGATTTATATGAATGTATAGATTGAATGTAGGTTATTAGATCATGAAATTTCTCCATGTAAGTGCAAACCTGGTCTCCATAGACACTGGAATAAGTTCCACAGAGGAGATTGGAAACCTATCAAGTTTTAAGTTTCTTTTTTCCCCTATTTGTTTCATTTTATGCATTTAGGCTTCATGAAGAACTTTCTATAAACCCCCCCCCAATTTTGGTTTTCAATACTATTCCACAATAGAGATTGGAAACCTATCAAGTTTTAAGTTGCTATCCCCCCCCCCCCCCCCTATTTGTTTCATTTTATGTATTTAGGACTCGTGAGGAACTTTTTATAAACCCCTCATTTGGGTTTTTGCAATTACGTACTAATCCGTTGTGAATTTAATTTCTGCGCTTAGTTGCACCTGATCAGTATTTTCTTCTTTGCTGGCAAACAGGACATCATTGCAACTGGAGGTGTTGACACTAGTGCAGTTATATTTGACCATCCATCTGGTCAGATATTGTCCACACTCAGTGGCCATTCAAAGAAGGTGTCTTTCTCATTTGGGTTTAATAGCTTGAGTTGTCTCAATAGTCACAATCTTGAGGTTGACAAGTCTTATTTTCTTTTGTAGGTTAACAGTGTGAAGTTTGTACCTCGGGATGAGCTATTTATTACCGGTTCAGCTGACAAAGTAAGCATTCAGATGTTAGTTGTAATCTGTTCTATTGTTGTTGGGTTCTTTTCTGTTTTATTGTTGGACAATATCTGTTAATAGGAACTGATTGAGACCTGCAATGTGAAGGGTTTGAGACCTGACTGAAAGCTATGAGCCTGATTTCTCTTCCCCCACCTTCCCTCTCTTGTCCACCATCCTACCACCTTATTCTGGTATTCTGGGAGCATTAATGATTTAATCTTGATTTGAGAAAACTGTCTTACTACATCAAACTTAATAAAAATGTAATAAGATAATGACAGACTCATCATGATCTTCCTCTTTTTTAGTTAAACAAGCATGCAGCAACAATAGCATTAGAGTTAATGGAGGGATTGAGGAAAACTTTGGTTTCTTATCGCTTATACAATATTCTGGAGAAAGTTCCTGGGCATTCATAGAATTTCCCTCCCCCTCCCTTTTGGGGTTGGTGGTTGTGTGTGTGGAAGCTGGAACCTACAGCACTTGGTTATCCATCCTTTAACAAGTTGTTTTGATGTTGCCAAAATGGATATGAAGAGGTCAAATCTCTTTCTGGATATTTTGTCCTTTTAGCCATCTGATTTAATTGATTGGAAGTAAATGCAGTTTTGCAATATCTAAACCCAACAAGTACGTGATGCAGATTTGACAAAAGAGGATGTCTTTCCATAGAAAAAGACCTAGGGCTGGTACGTAGATGGGCCTTCTTTATTGGCTTGGTTTTCCTTGTAACCAATCAGCCAGCCTCATGGATCTGAGGCAAGGGTCCATGGGTTGAATACAACAATTTCCCATCCTTAGTTTATTTTTTTAGCTTTAAGTTAGTTTAATGAACCAGGTTCAATGTTGGTTCTATTAACTTTAATTATTCGGTCAATTTATGTTACCGTATTAGGGTTAATTCCTTAAAATCAGTAGTAGTTAGGGCTATCTGCTATCGTGCCCATGCAACCAAGCACTTGGGCTCCGTAAAGGTTTTGGTGCCCTATTGTTGAGTAAGGGGGTGGGTAATGCTCGCAACCGAGACTGCTTTAGGCTCCATGCATTGGGGTGTATATATATATATATATATATATATATTTTATATTTATATTTATTTATTTATTTATTTTTATTATTATTATTTTGTGTTTTTTGGGGGGGGGGGGGGGAGGTATTTGTGAGTTATAATTGTTTACACTCATTTTTAAAAGGTAGGCTGGTAGTGAGGGAGTAGGAGGCCTTGTTTCCTTTTTGGTTTGGGACTCTATTTAGCCCATGCAAGGTTCTTCTTTTCTGTTTTTCCAGTCCAGTTAGGACTCTTAACTGTAGGCTGTTTAGCCCTTTAAAGCCCCTCATCTGGGGATAAGAAAACAATTTTTGATGTTTAGTAAAGTTCGATGGTTTTCAACCTATTACTGTGGGAATTTCTTGGAGGGATCGATCACCTGGAATTTGACTCCATTAATTATCAGATGTTTGACCTTCTATAGTCGCTGGGAAGCCATCCATTGTTGGCCAAGCAAGCACTTTAAAGGGAGTACTCAGGCAGGCAACATTCCTTGGGTCTGGGACACCTTATTCCCCTTCTTTTCTTCTTTATATTCAGCAATTCAAGACCTGCAATAGACCTGATTTGAAGGACCGTTCTTCTCCCAGTTAAAACCTTAATGATTCTCCATCTGCTCATTCACTAGAATGCCTTCTCTTTCCATAGAGTACAGCCATATATTCCCCTTCCTTTGATCAGAATTCCAGCTTTATCTGAACCCTAGAAGACCATTGACCAATGATCCCTAATATCTTTCAATGAACTCCTAATTTTTATGAGTTGTCCAATCATCCCAAACTTAGTGGTTCTGCAACTTATTTTGTGAAGCGTAATTCCAAAGCTGCAACTCCAATAAACCCCCACATCATACTAAAAATTCACAACCAGCCTTGTTCGATACTAGACAGAACTTTTCATTTTAGAGGATCCTGGATTGCTGCTGCCCTGCTTTGACTGCTCCAATTAAGGCATCAATAGGAAGCAACAACCTTCTCATAATGCCACCACCACCCTCGCCAACAACAAGAAGAAAAGCTACTCAGTCTTATCCTGACCAAATGGGGCCGGCTACATGGATACTTTCAAAGACAAAATAGAATAATAGTAAAAAGGGAAAGGAAGGAGTGCATTGTCATCATCAAAAGTTTAGCAATCCCACCAAAAGGGGTTGGCTACTTGGATTGTAGCCCTTCAATCAGCTCTATTTGAAGTCATACTTGAGACATGTCCAAAAACTTTGCATTTTTTCCCTCACTAGTTCTTTAACTGATATTTAGGCCTGTCTCTTGCTCAATTAGATCCTTAAAGCTGTATTCTAGCCATATATTGAAGGGGATTAAATAGGGGCAAGAAACGAAGATTTCTAAACGATTCTACTCAAATTGGGTAGGGAAAAGGTAGAGATTTTGGTCTCTGGTGTTGTCATTTTAATCTGGGTCAGTCTCTTCTCTTGGGGTTCATTGATGTGGGGTATTTTTTTTGGGGTTTTGGGTTGTCTGTTTACTTCAGGGTGTTAGGGGAATGTGTGGTCTGGGTAAGAGATAGGATTTCAAATTTGGGTAAATTCTAATAACCAGAGGTAGGGTTTTGAAGTTCGCTAGAACTTTACGGTTTGGAGGAGATGGTAGGGAAATCAAGAAAAAGGGTTCTATTGATCATATTGACCCCGAAAAGCTGAAAGTTGGATTGAATTTAAGGATGATGTTCCAAGGCATGGACAGATCTGATGGTTAGATTGGTAGATCTGGATCTGAAATTTTGGTTTCTTGGTGAATTCAAAAACTCAAGTAGAGGGCCAGATCAAGGCTTTGAGAGATGTATGTGGATGAATTTTGGATCAATCGCTAGGTGATTGTTATGGATCATTATGGGAAGAAAGTTTACAAAAAAACACCTCGTATTCTTCTTGATGTGGAGTTGCAGTGCTTTAATTGCAGCAGCTTGTATGATGAATGAAGACTGATTCCACAGTGAATCCTGAAGGAGGACTTTAACCGTAGACCACTCTCCTCTTGGACTTCACACACCCAGGAAAACATTACTTGAATTTTAAGCACTCAGTGCAATCAGCTACCTGGGATTTAAAATACCTGCAGCTCAGTAATCTGGACTTTACAGGTCCAGAATGCACACTCTCATTGAGTAGGAAGACAGCAGTTAAGTTTTGGGTTAAAGGATGGGAAACATTGCTGAGGCACTGCTGACTGGATTAAAGGAATAGATCAAGCATTGCAACACAACCTTCAATTACAGAATATATGGTGTAATGAAAAAGAAGTTTGAGATCTACTCCTACCAATTAATCACAGCAGATGGCCGATAACTCATGTCCCAATTTTGATAAAAATAGTATCTTACATTAAGGATACAAGACTTAATGATTTTTGTGACACCACACTCCCCAAATGGCTCATGTATTTAGCCTATGTATCCTCCTTAGACTATAACATGGCACTAAATGTAATTGACCCTACTACTATATGTATCTGCCACCTTAATTAATATAAAGCTTTGGTTTATTATCAAAGTTTTGGGTTGCAAAATTTGGTTCTTCAAGCCTATCCTATTCATCTGACGATGGGGTAGTTATATTTATGGGGGCTTTAATCTGCCTCACAAAGTCATAAAGTAAAAATAGAAATGCTAATAGCTACTAATTCATTTCCTTGTTGGACTAGAGTTCCTAAAAGTAAGCTAACTACTACTCCCGAACTAACTTCTTACTCCAATTCCATTTGGAAAAGAGTTAACTTCCAGCTTGTTAAGTAATTAACCCAACTAACTTAGGTGATGCAACTTTTAGTGATCAGATGACCTCTAAAACAATCTGATCCTCAACCCAGGACTACTTTGCCAATTAGAGGCCCAAAGGTTGTGTATCTGCATTATTCATGCTAGTGCATCTCATGACACTCTTTTGAGCTTGAAAATGCCGTCTCACATGACTCTTTTAAGTTTCTTTTGCATAGGAGTCATTACTAACTCAGCCCTAATATAGACATTCCTTTATGTTTCCTATTCTTGCTAGACGTCTGTGTCAACATCTTTTCTCCTCTGTCAGTGTCATCACCCTCCTCATGGCCAAGTGTATCTTTGCTTTCTCTAATCAGATCTATCCAAGGTCATGCCTGTAATGAGGCTTATGCTTAAAAATATCTTTCCTCACCACTTCTCCTATGGGTATTTTAACCTGCCCATGACTCTTCTGGTTTCATCAATCTAAATCAAGTCAGTCTGCTGTACTGGGTCATCCAAAGGCCTACGTTGAACTTGACCATGCCTTCTTAAATGATTCTCCGAGTTTATGATCAGAGATACTCCTTACCCAGATCTAATATGGCCATTCTTTAATTCATGCTTCCTAGTTTTCCCACACATCCATCTCAATAGCTTTATATATACTACCCAGCACCCAGTTTATTTATATGAAACTTCTTAACAACATAGCTGGTCAAATTACATGTCACATAAAATTTTCCTTTCAAGATTTTTAAGGGAATACTTTGATTGCCATAGTTATCAAGGTGAAAGAGTTTAAATATCATTTAAATACTTATGTAACAAACAAGAAAACACCTCCTATCTGAATCCTTCCCACCTAAAAAAAAAAAAGTTAATCAGGAAATGAAGTTCCAGTTGTTAGTGAAATTCTCAGTTCTCTAGTGTTGTTTCTTTTTCCCTTTCTTTTCTCCCGGCACATCTATTCGCTTCATCTACTCTATTTTAATACTTTGGGTTATGTTGTCTTGTATGTCACTCTCTATTGAGAAAAATCGATTGTGGTAGAATGGCTTGAATGAATCAGTATGATCCCAAGACCTTTATTTATAATAAAGTGGAAAGAACTCTATTACATAAATACCCTCACTTGGGTGATAAGAAATAAACATTTACATGAACTAAAACTCCTAATAGAATTGTACTCCTAATAGAACTCAATCAACACCCCCCT
This sequence comes from Hakea prostrata, assembly GCF_041222555.1. Taxonomy (NCBI): domain Eukaryota; kingdom Viridiplantae; phylum Streptophyta; class Magnoliopsida; order Proteales; family Proteaceae; genus Hakea; species Hakea prostrata. Next base: position 60,559,671 of record NC_142602.1, read on the forward strand.
TAGGTTAAGGTATGGATATTAGTCATGCCCAACTTGCCTACAATAGAAAGGAAATCTCCTTCCTTCAAGCCCTTAGTGAAAACATTAGACACTTGGTCTCCAGACCTCATATAAGGCATGAATATGAGCCATTGCTCTAGCTTTCCTTTTACAAAAAAACCTGTCAATTTCAATGTGCTTAGTTCGATCATGTTGCATAGGATTATTGGCAATACTAACGGCAATTTTGTTGTCACAATACAACATCATAGGGTTTGGAACTTGAATTCCAATATCTTCTAGCAGGCCTTTCAACCATAGTAACTCACAAACTCTACGACCCATAGCTCTATATTCAGCTTCTGTGCTGTATAAAACTACCACATTTTGTTTTCTACTCCTCTTAAGTAACTAGATTACCTCCAACAAAGGTGTAGTTACCTGAAATTGACTTTTTGTCAGGAGACCCAGCCCAGTTTGCATCAGTGTATGCTTCTATCCTTAGATTGTCAGTGGATGACAAAAGTATTCATTTTCTAGGAGTTCCCTTCAAATATTGCAATATTTTGATAAAAACCTTCATATAAGCTAAATGTATGTCATGCATGAACTGATTCACTATCCCCACGACATAAGCAATGTCTAACCTAGTGTGGGACAAGTAAATAAGCTTTCCTACCAGCCTTTGATATCTTCCTTTGTCCACTAGTTCTCCCTCCTTCTCCTTAAGTTTAGCTCTAGCCTTAATAGGAGTGTCAACTGCTTTATACCCCAACATTCCTACTTCTGATAACAAATCTAGAACATACTTCCTCTGGGATAGATATATATCCTTCTTTGATTGAGCCACCTCAATTCCTAGGAAGTACTGTAACTTCCCTAGATTTTTAATCTCAAACTCTTTGCCAAAAAAGTCCTTCAACCTTTGATTTCCTCACCATCATTCCCTATGATGATAATATCGTCCACATAAACAATGGGAAGTGTGATATTGGTACCTGAGTTCTTGACAAATAGTGTATGATCAACATTGCTTTGCTTGTATCCAATAGAGGTCATTGCTTCTAGAGGCATCCAGACTAGCATTTAGGAGACTGTTTCAACCTATAAATTGACCTCTTCCATCAACAAACTTCCCTTGTAATATTGTCATCAGAGAAACCATTTGAGATATCCATATAGACTTCCTCCTCTAACTCCCCATGCAAAAAGGTACTCTTTACATCTAGTTGGTGCAAGTTTCAGTTTTTGTTCATAGCTGCAGACAACAAGAACTCGACAATGTTCAGTTTCGCAACAAGGGTTTATAAGGAAAAAAAAAAAGATATCTGCATAGGATGTATGGTTCAATGGGTTGGGTTCAATGGTTCAGGTCTGGTTGGGTTCATAAAACACCTCTCTTCCTTCGACAGGCTTTGTTCTCTTTGACAGGTGAAGGATTTGGAGCTTCGACAGGCCTTTGTATTTCCTTTGACAGGTAGTGGATTTGGCGCAGGCGACAGGCGGTGGATTTGGAGGATTTGGAGGAGGCGATGGTGGTTTCTAGTTTGGCTTTCTTCTTACAGAGGCAATGGTGCAATGGCAACAACAGTGGAGTAGGTCTTCGTCAGCGAGAGAGAGAGAGAGAACGAGATTTTCTTCTTTTCCCCTTTATTTCTTTTTCTTCTCTTGTTTCTTCCCTAATTGATTTTTGGCTCTGATACCATGTTGAGAAAAATTGATTGGGGTAGAATGGCTTGAATGGATTAGTGTGATCCCAAGCCCTTTATTTGTAATAAAGTGGAAAGAACACTATTACATGAATACCTTAACTTGGGCGATAAGAAATAGAAATTTACATGAACCAAAACTCCCAACAGAATTGAACTCCTGATAGAACTCATCCAACACTCTCCTTGCTTACTACTTGTGCTAGATATTTGAACTTATCACTTTTGAGGTATCCCCTCTTCCCAACTTTAGCTCATTATTTGTCTCAATGTTGCTAAGATTGCACAATATCCTGTCTTGTTTTTACTTATACTAGGCCTTCAAATTTTAAGGTTGATCTATATGTCACTTTGTAATTAATTCTTGCATTTGTCCCATCCACCATAAACATGTCATATGCAAAAATCATACACCAAGGACCTTGATATCAGTTAGATCAAAGTTGATTTTAGTTAGATTAGAGTTTAGAGGAGAAGGAAAAGAGATAGCGAAGGACAAAAGACAACAAGATTTGACGTGGTTCAAACTTTCCCTATAAGAGGAGCCTATTCCATGATCAAATCCCCATTCGACTTATCTTTTTGGGGTTGATTTCTTTGCTTTAAATAAAGGATTGTACATAGTGAAGGTGCAGCTATAAATGTGGTGGCTACAATCATCATATGATATGGTCAAATCTCCTATACTTGGCCTTTCCTTGGCAATTACAGTCCTTATGTGATAGGGTCGAATCTTTTCTATAGCTGGCCTTTCCTCAACATGGCAATTAGAGTCACTATGTGATAAGGCAAAATCTCCTACAGCTGGCCTTTCCTCAACAAACCTTTATCTTGTATGCCTTTGGGCTTTGGTTAAGTCTTCCATGACAAGTGCAGACAAGTAAGGGCATAACTGATACCTGATGTAACCCAATTGAGATTGGGAATTTACTGTCCTAGCCCCCCGCAGTTCTGAACTTAGTCAGTGCATCAGCATTTGCATCCTTAATCATGTCCATATAGTTATGTGAAACTCATCTTTTCTCCGGAGTAGTTAAAAATTGACTCTCTGGGAACACTGTTATAGGCTTTTTGTAGGTCTATAAAAACCATATAAAGATCCTTTTTCTTTCTACATGCTTTCATGAATCTCCTAAGTAACAAAATAACCTTTATTGTAGATCTTTCCTCGTATAAAATCAAATTGATTGGCAAATAGCTGCTTTCTTTCTCAGATGGGCTTCAACAACCCTCTTTTATGACTCATCCTATGACATTAATTTTGTGTCCTTAATAGTTATTGCTGCTCTAGATGTGCCCATTATGTTTTGTAGATGGGACCACAATCCCACAATCCTTCTCCTCATGCATCTGACATTTTCTTTTTGGTCATAATCTTGTTATGCAATTAGGTTAGCAAAGATAAATCACAACTTATCTTGATTAATTTAATATCGTCAAACAAGTTTTTTTGAAAGGTCAGAAAGGTTTGGTGCCATCAAATAGATCTCCCCGAGGTCAGTTCTTATCGTGGGAAATGTTTATGTCAATATCAGGAAATGTTGTTTAATGTTTGGCTATGTGGTTCATTGTCTTCAATTCAGAAGTCTAGTTTCTTTGCCCCCCACCCCCACCCCCCCTCTCTTTTCCCCCCTCAACTAGTCTTGGGTTTATTTCTTCAAATGCAATGCAGACAGTTCGGGTATGGCAAGGATCCGAAAATGGAAGCTATGATTGTCGGCACATCTTAAAGGATCATACAGCAGAGGTTGAATTTCTTATTCCTCGTTTCTATTTTTGATTGGTACTGTGATAGCTGTCAATGCCATGATTATATCAAATCTGGTGTTAAAGAATCATTGGGTTTTACGAATGTATTAAAATCAGACCTGCTATTTAACTGTTCTGGCTTGGTGGCTGGGTGTCTTACTGTCTGATTCAATATTCATTAAACAACAATAACAACATTTACAATGATAATATTAATAATACTTCGTACGTAGCATGTGGTCTATGGTGGTTGCCCCCCCCCCCCTCTGGTAGAATTGTAAGCACATGTGCTTTCCATGATGTGCCATGAAAGATTACTGTGTGTTGTGGATATTCATCTTGTTTCTCATAAAATTTATCAACTTTATTTTCAGTTGAAGAAATACAGTGGCCTCCAATATTGTTCACATCGAATATCACAGTAGATTTCTAGTTGTTTCCACAAGAATTGTGACTAGTGGCAGACATATCAGTATGTGGTTGGAAAAAAGAAGGAAAAACAAAAAAAAAAGAGAAAGGTGCTACATTGTTGTCAATAGAAATGGTCAAATATTTGTTAGTACTTTAGACATATTTGTGGAAGATCTCTTTTGGTTGTCACAGTAAACTAGAGTTCAGATTTTCTCTTCTTCAGTCCTCAGTAGTCTATGATAATTTGGAATAATATCTCATGTTTCTACCAGGTGCAAGCTATCACAATTCATGCCACCAATAATTACTTTGTGACTGCTTCTCTTGATAACACGTGGTGCATTTATGATCTTTGTTCTGGATTATGCCTCACTCAGGTTCTCCTCTCTCTCTCTCTCTCTCTCTCTCTCTCTCTCTTTCTTTCTCTGTGTCACACACACACAAAAACACATGTGCACATGCACAATTATTTGATTCATGAGATGGTTTTGCAGGTTGGGGATGCTTCAGGTTCAGAGGGCTATACATCAGCTGCCTTTCATCCTGACGGCCTCATCCTTGGGACTGGAACTTCAGAGGCAATTGTTCGAATTTGGGATGTAAAGAGTCAGGTACTGTCTAATTAAGGAAGACAATCTGATGCATGGGAGCTTGATATTGCCATCTATGTAATGAAATGATGATGGATATGTTTTTGCAAATGGGAACATGTTTGACCTGTTTGGTCAGAAGAGATTACAAACCAGAAGTATAATGAAATTAGTTACTTTCTGGTTTTCACAACTTCAGAGTTCAGAAGTGAATATAATATCCATCATCCTGCTGGTCATGCCAGCACATTATATTTTTATTTTTATGCTTAGTCAAGGACGTTTCTTTTAGTGCCTTTTCATCTTGTTCACATTCTCTTAGATTAATTTTATCTTGGCGTTTTGCAGTCAAATGTTGCAAAGTTTGATGGGCATATTGGTCCGGTAACTGCCATGTCTTTCTCTGAAAATGGCTACTACTTGGTGGTATGTGAACCTTGCTACTGACTGTTAATCATAAAAAGAAAGACAAAGAAGGTAGTTATATTTTATGTTTGATTTTGACTTTTGTATTTCAACTGATCAGACATCAGCTCATGATGGCGTCAAGCTTTGGGATCTACGTAAATTGAAAAATTTCCGGACCTTTACTCCTTATGATTCAGATACTCCAACAAGCTCTGGTATGAAACTGTATTATTTCTGGTTATAGAATAGGGTGTTTTTTTGCTCAAATATAGTTTGTTAGAGGTTGAGGAATCAGAATGTGGGAAACTTCTATGTTTTCTTTTGTCGTTTTCATTTCTTATTTTAATTTGTTTTTTAATTTCTAAGCCTATGCATTAATCTCCTTGAAAGTATGCAAACTAGGAGGGGCTGCTTATTTTATCCATATCCCTTTAAAGTAACACAAATCCAGTTGTTAGAAACAGTATGATTTCCTCACTTTGTCTCGGGGTTTGCAGTGGAATTCGACCATAGTGGATGTTACCTCGCAATTGCTGGTTCAGATATAAGGTGAGTTTCAGAATTCTTTTAGAATTGACAGAAAGCAGTTTGCATTTCAAAAAGAAAAGGGGGGGGGGTGTTGAAGAAAAGGCAAACATCGCCATGTACTGTTTTGTGTAAGTTTACCTTATATTGTCTGCTTGGTTTGTTTATTTTTTTCATTGTTGGGTCAGTGTCCTGCAATGTTTTCAGAATGCACAGTTGCTGTATTCTTATGCTGTGTTCATCATGTATTCTTAGAATATGCTTTATAGGTTAATAATGCTATTCAAGAACCATACCATACATGCCTTGATTTCAGAAGACAAATATACATTAGTTAACTAGTGGATCCAGATGTTTAAGATTGTGGGTGGAACATTGGAAGACTCAGCCTGAGTTCTGTATGATTTTTTTTTAAATGCATTTAATATGAAGTATTATTTCTTATCCTTTGTTTAATTGCTTGACAATATCATAGGCACAAGTATCTAACTTATATTGGTGGACTAGATTGGTGGACTAGGGCTGCTACACGGCCAGGGTGGGAAGGGCTTTTGGACCCTGATCCTGATCCTAACTACCCTAGGCTGGCCATGACCCTGGCCCTACAATGCTGGGCCTGGGCCAGATTTGAGTCATTTGACACTTAACGCTGGCACTAACTTGACCCTAACCCTGGCACCGACTTGACCCTAACTACAGAATGATAAAACAATGCATAATTCCATATTGTTGCCCTACTTTTGCTAGAAATAACTTACAAGGTGGAAAGGTCAGGCCCCTGGGCCAGATTTGACACTTAACACTGACCCTGGCACCGACTTGACCCTAACTACAGAATGATAAAATGATGCATAATTCCATATTGTTGCCCTACTTTTGCTAGAAATAACTTACAAGGTGGAAAGGTCAGGCCCCTGGGTCAGATTTGACCCTTAACGCTGACCCTGGCACCGACTTGACCCTAACTACAGAATGATAAAACGATGCATAATTCCATATTGTTGCCCTACTTTTGCCAGAAATAACTTACAAAGGTGGTAAGGTCAGGCCTGGCCTACCCTAGTTAAACCCTCAACGCTGACCCAGCCTTAGGTGGGTGTCAATGAGTAATCTGATCCAGATCCCGAATCCGGATCCAAACCAAATGCCCTGGACCGATCCAAACCATATTTAGGATGGTTAAGTATTGTATCTAGGAATAGCCTTACAATCTTGATCTAGATACAGGACCCATGGTATCCAACCAGATCCAGACTGAGTACCTGCTTTAAATTTGAAGTACTTAAATTATTTCTTAGTATAGCCATTTCCGTTTCTTTATTTTGTTTGGATCTATTTTTGTGTCCTTAGCAGCTTAGGCTCCTTTATCTTAATGTATGATTTGTTTTATAGTCACAACTTCTTTTATTAGGTATTATTCCAATCTTAGTATTGACGGTATAGTAGTGGTCTCTCTCTTTTGAATTGAATATTATGATTTTAAAGCTTCTTTGTGGACTGAAGAATGAAGATCGATCCAATGTGAATTAAGATTGGAAGTATTTCACTTGAGCAAAATAAATATGTTGATTTTTAATTTTGCTTTATCTTGTCTGTTGAATATCATAATTGAATGTGAACTAAATAGCATATCCGAAGTTAAGTTGGATAGGTTAACCAATGAAGTAACGATATAATAACAGAATGTAAGAACTGTACTGTAACCAAATCCAAACCGGAGTGAATAGGATGGGATCTGGTGTCCAATTTTGGAATTGCTCTGGGACTTGGTTCGGATATGGATCTCACTTCATTGCTCAGAAGCGAACCAGATCTGGACCGAATATCTGGATGCATAAGCATTTGACACTCTTACCTGGGTCAGAACTTTGAGCCCAAATTCTGTTCGGGTCAGGGCAGGTTCTGGCCATCAGGGCCAAACTTGCACCCCCCCCCCCCCAAGGTGTAACCAGATGACTTTTATTGATCATGTGAGATTTTGAGAGGAATGTTAAAAAGTTCTGCCTACGGTTCTTTTGTTCATTACGTTCAGTTTAATGTTGGATGCACTCTAGTGGCTGTGGTTCTTATCTTGGCCTTGTGATTCTACATTTTGGTGCTGAAGCTCTCTTTATGTGCTGCAGAGTATACCAAGTTGCCAGTGTCAAAGCAGAATGGGATTGCATCAAAACATTCCCAGATTTGTCTGGCACAGGTCTCTCAGACAAAATAGCAATCATGCCCAGTACACTGTTATTACTGTGAAATTGTTCTCTTCATAATCCCTTACATGTGTACTCACCTGCCCTGTGCAAAATGCAGGGAAAGCAACTTCTGTTAAATTTGGTTCAGATGCAAAATATATGGCAGTGGGATCAATGGACCGGAACCTCCGAATCTTCGGCTTGCCTGGGGATGGTGCAGACGAGTCGTAATGCTCCCTTAATTTTCCTTCTTATGGGGTAGAGCTCCCATCATTCACTCATCCACTGTAAACCGCTGTATTTTTCTCAGCAAAAGTGGATGAAAATTGAGGCTGTGTTAAAGCTAGCTTGGGCTGTTTGATGATCAATGCCCAATTTCCAAAGTTTTCAGGGGAAGGAGGCCTCAGTGCATGCTCTGCTCTAATGCTTGTTTGTGAGAGACCAAAGTGGCCTGTTATAGCAAGCATATTCAAAAATTCCATCCCCAAGCCCCCAACACCCGCTGCCGCCTGGAATTCTTGCCTGACTGTAATTTGTTTAATTCTTATCAGACAAGGCATGGTCATGGAAGAAGGCCAGGACTAGGATTATAACCCTATATCTGAGAAATTGATGCCCCAACCATCTGATGATGACAGATTGTACCTGATATTGATTGTGAATACCATTTTAGTGAATTAACTAGATGATATTTTTTAGATGAGAATTCCAGTATCAGAAGGACTTGTAGCATTTTTTATGTTCACCATTTCTTAGTTGGACAGGGATTAGCTAATATTTGTTACATGTGCCCACAAGATTTGACCACAAAGGATCCATGTAGATGAGCTTCTATCTTCTTATTTTCTTCCAGTTTCACCTTCCACTCTCATTTCATTTTGTAAGGATTAATGTAGTTCAATAATATGTTCATGAACCAGGTGGTTTTTATTTTTATTTTTTTGGTGACTAGTTTTCATGAACCGGTTTAAGGCAGGTTCCTTCTTCCTTATCCTCTAGAAAATTGTATTTTATCATTTGCATTTGTTCATTGGCAACAAGGTTTAAAATATCGGTATTGACTATTACGTCGATTAGACGATTTTAAGAGATGTATCATCCTATACCTGAGTATTTTACTGTAAATTTAGTGCAATTTAATGGAGAGAGACCAATCGATGTATATTGTATCGGTTGTATTCAATATGGATATGCAGGATGACCATGAGCTTAAATGTTATTGTCGTTATTACAACCACCTTTCTAAGGGTTTGGGCTCGACCCATTCCTTAGCAAAGATGACCTTGTCTATTACATGTATGACATTTGGTCAATTTCTACTCTTTGGTTTGAATCGAACCTTGTGTTTCATGCAATTATCTTTGGTATTTCTTTCTTTTCTTTGCTGTGTCTGTAGTTTTTTTTAAGTTCATGAAAGAAGCTTTTCAGTTTCGTACCAAAAAAAAAAATGTGGATATGCATCGACTAGTATCACGTCAATATCTTGGGATACTTCAAACCTTCATTGGGATCATGCATTGAGGATTTTTCAAAAGCTTTTTTTATTTTTTATTTTATTTTAATAGAAGAACTCAAGAGCTTTACTCAACCCATTTCTGATTAAACCCCACCAATAATAATAGCATTTTTAGCAATTATGGAATTGTACCATGCAATCCTAAGTTGCACTACCAAATGACAAGTGTAATGTGGATCAATTATTTGGTGGCCTCACTATCTAATTCCATGGTTAATTAGTTTAATAGAACTGATGATTGACATCTTACTTCATGATTGACATCTTACTTTGACACATAGATTTTGAAGATCTAATGTCAAATCTTATGTGACTGAATTTCTTAAAATGGTATCTTACTTCTCGTAATGAATTTTATCTTTTCTTATTGTAAAGAAGTATTATCAATGATTTCTTTTAATTTTGCTAGCTAACAATTCGTTCAGTTGCAAGAGAAATTTAATGGAAAAGAAAACTTTTATATTTGAGGAAGAAACTATTTTGATCATTTGTATTTATTATTTTTATGTGGTTATTTGATTGAGTCTTTGGTCAGAAAATTTTATTTTACTTTATACTTATTTTCTTTTGATTTTTTTGTTTATTTTGTACTTAATTTTCTTTTATTTTTTTTATTTTATTTTAACAAGTAAATAAAAATTACATATAAAATACATCATCAATAAATATAATATAAAAATTATTTAATTTATGCAATCACATGAGGATTATGATTACCAATTTTTTTTAATATTTAAAAAATGCACTTCTCTTCCTTTTATTTTCTAAGGTTTATGATTTATGCAACTTCACCATCTAAGAAGGCAAAATTGAGTTGGGAGTCTACCAAGGAAAAAAAAATTAGTTGGTATCATAAATATGTCTAGATTTTGGAATTCTAAGAGTAATTTATACATATTGAAAAAAAAAATTAAAAAAAAGCAAATATACCTTCTTTCTTTCATGGAGGGATGTATTGCTTATATGTCTAAAGACGAGCATGAAATGACTATCTTCGCCTTCTATCCGTCGTCTCCCTTCATGACCATGAGTTTGTTTTCACAAATTCTAATGCAGATATCTGTGCATTTTCTTATTTTTAGACCGCTACTCAACCCAAACCATCACAATCTGATTGATGCCCTAATTCTAACAACACGGAAGTAAAAGTAAATGACCAATACCTCTTAAGGTCAGAGATTCAATTTTCTCTAATTTTTTTTAATGAACGATTCGACTCTCCCTGATGATACGTAATGACCCCTCACTTTCCATATATATATATATAAACACCTTTAAACAAAAGTGAAAGAAAGTAGTGGCCCACAATTCCATAAGTCCACAAAAATCAGTTTGAAGAGGGATATGTCAATAGAGATGCATACACTTGAAGATTAAGTTTCCATTTATCTTTTAAAGTCAGTAAAGTTAGAAAAGCATAACGCTCCATGGCAAAAGGCTTTATAAACTACCCAAACAAAAAAAAGGCTTTATGTTTATTTACTAATTTTTTTTTCTTTGTCTTTTTGAAATTGCCAATTTCCTCGTCTATATAGTCAACTAAAATACCGCTTTATCCAGCTCAAAAGGCAAACCCCCTTCTTTTGAATTCATAATCACGAGACTAGACTAGACGATAACACTATATTGTATCTCTCCATCACATATTTAGAAACAAGAACCATCTTTTTCTTACTCTCATTTGCTATTTAACATCCGTCAGCTAAGTTGAAAGCATATATAATTATTAAATAATAAATCTATTATACAATCTTAGATGAGATCCTAAGAATTTCTTTTTTTTCTTATCACAATTCTAATAGAAAAGACAAATCAAATATCACTATCTGATCATGCACCTTCATGACAACTATATTCAGACATAAAACCTTCACAGGCTTCTTAAAGATCTAACTTTACATAGAACAAGATGATTCTTGATGTATCTAAATGTGGTTGACAGTACACTTACATTGACCTGAACAACACTCTTTCGCTTTGCAAAGGAGAATCAAACTTATACATATTGACTTAACCCGCTTCTAAAGCACAAAAATGTTAGGATACTCTCTCATAAACCTTTTTAGGCAATTTTTTTGGGTGATGTGGGACAACTATATACATTCCTCAGAACATAGGAAAATCCTACATAAAGAACAAAGCTATATTACAATACTAAAATCATGATCTTTTTATGTATTTTTACAGTTTCAATCCATGTTGAGTGAACCAAAATGGTTTCAAATTTGGGGTAAGAGGAGCTGTAGCTATCCTAGCTTTTTTGTATTCCTCAAAAATAAATGATGATTGGATCCAACCAGCTTCTTTCTTTGAAGTCTCTTCAATTGGGTGATTTTTAAGTATTATCAATGCCAGGCACTCATGGAAAAACCATAACCTAAGCCAGTTGTGTTCACTACTATTTGTACTTAGTTTTGTCTTTTTTTTTGGGGTTAGAATACTTAGTTTTGTCACTTAGCAATAATTGAAACATGACTCTAGTTGTAGAAGGATCTTGTGTTGGTGAGCTCAAACCCATTCACACCTTGAGCTCTAGTAAAGTTGCATGTTTGAATTTACATCATTTTCATTCCGACAGTCTTATTTTCTACTTCTATTATGTGGTGTTGAATCGTTATTGAGGAATTTGCAAATATATTTGAACGCTTGTTCTCACAATACTGTCAAATGAGCTGAAACGTACCAGAAGTACTTTGTTTAAGGTATTTAGACACCTCGATTCGTGCAATACGGGTTCTACAATGTCTTTACCCCAAGATCAATCAGCTCAACCTTTAAGGTTGCACCCTAGAAAGGTTACTTTAGGTATATCAGGTAATGTTCACTGTTTGTTGACAGAACAACAACAGGGAGAGAGAGATAGAAAGAGGAGGAAAACCCATGATAAAATGGGCCTTCCGAATCAAAGCCCACGGCCCAAGTCCCCAAGTCCCCAATCATATGGATATATTAAAATTAATATATATTAATATTAATATATCTATATAATCATGGTAGGGTCACAACATTAATCAGGCAAATTAATAATACATGGGCCCTTACTATATATAAATCATATAATCAGATTCTCTCAACCCGATGTGGGACTAAATAAAATTATGGATAAAAGACACAATTAAAAGAAATATTTATATAAAGTTTTAAACATATTTACAACATGTGGTGAAAAAATGTGAGAAGAACACGGATTTCTATCTTTATAAATAAAAGATTTAAAATCAGACTCAAAAAAATAAAAATATATATATATATATATATATATATATATATATATATATATATTTTTTTTGGTGTTTGAGTTTCATCCGGTCTAGCTTACGTGCACATCGATTAAATCTTCAGAAGGAACTTTATCGTCCGCAAGAGTCAAACCCATAACTTCTCCATTGAGAAGTATGAATCTTACCACTCTACCAACCTTGCATTTACATTCAGACTCAAATCTGACTTACTATTAAATGAATCCATCATGCTTTTTCCTTTAAGACAATAATACACAATAAATGAGACCAAACAAGAATAAAGCATCCAAAAATTTCTCCATAAATTGTTTGCTCCAAATTATATAAGTGTTTAACTTCCAATAACACCACACCACCTCTTCACCACTCATCAATAAAGATTTAATGGTAGTCACATTCACATCTTTTGTGTTAAACCCCATCTAGATCACTTTCTAGGTCCATGGAACTACCATTCTAACTCTATAACCTCAAAATTTTAATGATCACCAATAAGAATTGAACATGAGAACTCTTGTAACCATGAGGCAGTTCCAAATTCAAACCATAACTCATGAGCTACTTTGGTCGCCCGAAATAGGCTAATTTTTGAAGGAGACAAATCATTTCCTGGCCGTATAGTTCAGCAATCTTTAAAAGAAGTCAAAGCTCATATAGAGGCTATTCGAGTGGTTGAGGTGAAGGCTGACCTTGCTGCTGCTGTGAGTAACTCAAACCTATCTTGGAAGCCTCCCCCTAAAGGAGTTATGAAGCTAAATTCAGATGCTGCCCTCAAAGACAACAGAGGAGGTTTGGGTTATATTTTGAGAGATCACAAGGGATTTTCTTCATGTGCGGTCTCTGTCCCTTACTCCTTTTCTACACCTCTTGAGGGAGAAGCTTTAGGAATTCGTGAGGCTCTTCTAGATGCAGCTGCGAAGGGGTTTGATCATATAATGGTGGAAAGTGATTGTCAACAGTTGATCAATGCTCTTAATTCTAAAGTCCCTACTTCTGTTGATATTTTGAATATTATAGAGGATAATATCATCCACCTTTCTTCTTATTTTATGGATTGTAGTTTTTACTTTGTTCCTAGGGGATGCAACACTGTTGCTCATTCTCTAGCTGGGAAGACAGTTACCTTAACAGGGAGGACTAACTGGCCAAATTCCACTACTTGGTTGTTGGATCTTTGTAATTCTGACACCTTGTCATTTCCCTGTTCTTTGAAATGAATGTTGGTTTACCCAAAAAAAAAAAAAAAAAAAAAAAAAAGAGCTACTTTGGTCATTCTGGCATTTACACTTGTTTTCAGTCTTTCACTTGACAGCCCTTTTGGCATTCCAGTACAAAAAAAAAAAAAAAAAATTAAAATTTTGAAAATTTTGAAATTTTAAATCAAGCATTTTCATGTTGCATTACTTTATTATTATCTTTTTTTGGTAATCTACTAATATTATTATTTATCTCATTACTATGTCTATTCAAATACCAAAAGATAACCATCTCTGCACCTCAAAGCTAAACAGAGGCAGGCCATCGAGAGAGAAAGAAGCGTGAAATAGTTAAAGAACCCTCTCTCTCTCTCTCTCCTCTCCTCTCTCTCTGAGATTTGGAAAACCGAAAAAATAAAAAAGCCATAAAACTTTACTCATTTTTTATCGAAACCTAACTCTGCAACCCACCAAAAATCCCAACAAAACTGGGCATGATTTGAACGAGTTCTACAGCAGATGGGTTTCACCAGGAATCCCTTTTGCATCCTCTCCTTAACTCTTTTCTTCATTACAGGTTTTGGGTTTCTTCCATCTGTGAGAACTGCCTCAGATTTATACGCTTTTGCTTACAAGGGTTGTTCGAGCCAGTCATTCTCTGATTCCAGTTACTCGCAAGCCCTGTCTTCGCTTTTTGCTTCATTAACTGCTCAAGCCTCTCAGGTTGCCTTCTACAAGACAAGCTCAAGTGGAGGTCAAGTCACCATTTCTGGTCTTTTTCAATGTAGAGGAGATCTCAGTAATAGGGAATGCTACAGCTGCGTGAGCAAGCTCCCTGACATGACAAGACGTTTGTGTGGAAATTCCGTGGCTGCGAGGGTTCAACTCTATGGTTGCTACATGCTGTATCAGATCTCTGGGTTTCCTGAAATTTCTGGGGTTCAGATGCTTTTTAAGACATGCAGTAGATCAAAGGTTGCAGGAAATGGTTTTGAGCAGAGGAGAGATACAGCATTTTCTGTGCTTGAAAATGGTCTGGCTAGCAGTAAAGGGTTTTACACAACAAATTATCAATCTGTGGTTATGTTAGCTCAGTGTGAGGGAGATTTGGGAATTTCAGATTGTGGAGCATGCGTGAAAACAGCAGTGCAGAAAGCTCAGGTTGAATGTGGAGATGCTGTCTCTGGCCAAATTTATCTTCACAGGTGCTTTATTAGCTATGCTTACTACCCAAATGGTATCACAAGGAAATCTGCTTCAGGTAAATGTTGCTCAATCTCTCCTTTGGGTTGGTTTTAAGCTGTTTCTACCCTGTCTAGATTTGTGGGTTTGTTTGGGTTTCTCCCTTCGAAATGAACTTTGAATCTGTCACTGTTTTTGGGTGATTTAGGTATAGGGCAAAATGCAGGAAAGACAGTAGCAATTGTTGTGGGAGGGGCAGCAGCTTTGGGATTTGTAGTCATATGCTTGATGTTTGCTAGATCTTTGCTGAAGAAACGTGAAGGTAAGACAGTTGGGATTAGATGGGTTTCTTTCATTGTCTTTCCTTTTCATGTATTCTCATTTATTATTTTGGAAATTGTGTTTTGCAGATTATTGAGAGAGGGAGAGGGAGAGATGGATAGTGAGGATGGTAAATTCTTTTTGTTGTTTTTTCTTCACAAAATTGAGATTTTGTTAGTGAACGAGAAATTGTGATGAAACAGAGAGAGTTGAGTGAAAACACTGAAACAGAGGTTTTTTTTTTTTTTTTTTTTTTTGCTGTGAAGCTAGGGACAAATTTGTTGAGAAGAGAAAGCATTTGGGTTAGGGGTTAGGGGTTAGGGGTTAAGGGTTAAGTAAGTTGGCTGTGAAAACTGAAAAGAATGAATAGATCTTTCTGAATGGTTGGAAGATGGGAAGAGAAAGGGACTTGGGTTGTTTTAATTTTCTTCATTGCCATGTAATTCTGTCTCTTTCCTTCTTTTTCCCTTTTGAATAATGCTTTATGTTCTTTTGCCACCACCCTTGATTCATAGCATCTCTCTCTGTGCATATATCACTAAAATACATTCATGTAAATGTGATACAGATGGTCTTCTTTATTAGAAGATTATAGATGGATTTGATACATATCTCTTTTGTGTATAAGGAACAAAACTGGATTGCTTTTGCTTTACATCATGATTAATTAATTATCAGAAGTGGGATTATTTAAACACAATTAGAGCCTAACAGACTAAATTATGGATTATGGATTGTAATGTTTGTTTAATGGAGTTTAAACATGGCAAAACATTCTTCTTTTTAAGGAAAGGCTCACTGAAGTTTTAGGCTTATTCAAAAATGGGTTTGGTTAAATTTGTCTTGCTGAGTTTTCTAAGCAAAATAACATATTATTCACAGGTAGGGTGCTTACTAAAAATATCAATAGGTTGAGATTCCCACATTTTCATGTGAGTGCAGTAGTAGCAAGAGAAGACAAATGTGCTCAATTTATTACTGCAGTATATTTAAAGAGCTTGACTTTTAGTCCTGCACATTAATTATCCTATGAGATTCAGGACTGTTTTGTTTAACAATTGAGATTAAAATTTCAATCGAAATCTTGATCCAACAATCCAAGATTAAAATTTCAAGTAGAACTGAAGCAAAGTCCCGGAGAAGATCCCTTTTAGTTCTCCTTAGTCAAAAAATTTTGCTTCTTTATATACGAATGATTTGATCAAATCTAACCATCTCTCACCTCTTTGAACCTCTTTGAAGGTAATGTTTTTACAAACACTAAAACTAATCAGGGTAGAGAAAATGGGGTGAGGACTTCAAGAATCCAGAAATGCAGAAGACGTCATTGGGTCCAGGCTGTTCAGGCCACTGGGACCAAATTCATTCGTCATTTGGTCATCTCGTGTACAATAATGGTGAATGATGCAGACAGATCTGTTCTGATCTCAGAGATTCTGGCTGCCCCATTCATTAAAGTTGCAGGGCCTACATGCGCTCACACTATCAGAATTTATCTGCGACTAGTATTTCTCTGTGTGGGTTGGGGATGGGGCTCTTGAATACAGTTAATTGTTCATGGTTTCAATAAAGATGAAACCTAAAATGTAATGCTTAAAACCTAGGGGTATAAATGGACTCGATTCGGATCGGATAGTGGTACATTCATATCTGTATTCTATTATATTCGGACGAATTCGGATAATATTCTATCGGTTTTCGGATGGATTCTGTCGGATTCGGATAATAATCGGATCGTTATTTTTTTAAGTAGATTCTTCTAAATGGACATGAATATAGATTGAATACAAGTTTTTGACTACCTGTTTTCATCTTTACTTTTTTATTTGTGAGTGCTAGGTTTGAAATTTAAGAATTTAACAACTTTAGTAGCTATTTTAGTAGAAAATCTAGAAAAATAGTCACATATCATAGGTAAAATTTATAAAAACATGAATAATAAATCTAAATAAGTAACCTAATCGGATAATTTTATCGGACAGATAATATTCGGTAAAAAAGAGGTATACCATATCCGCATCCTATTAATAATCGGACGGATTCAGATACCCCTAAATGGATGCGGATGTGAATTCGGAAGCGAATTTTGGTTATTCATTTACACCCCTACTAAAACCCAAAGCATGAAACAACAAAGAAAGAAAAGAAACATAATAAAAACTCAATATGTTTGCAGTGTCGCAAAAGAGGAAAATAGAAAGAGGAAGAACAAGCTTCTGACAAGCGCCTTAGACTTTAGAGTTTAGAGATGGTGACATCCCTACAAATCTTGACTCAATAGATCTCTTTCGGTGATAGCAAGATTCATCAGATCCCCTTCTTCATCCATGTCTTCCAGTGATTTGACCACAAAACAGAGCGATGACAGTGAATCAAATACTAGAACATCATAGAGAAATCAAACCAGACATAGAAGCACTTTCTTCTCATAGATCTTTGATAATTGCAACATAGAAATGAACAGAAAGAGTGGGAATAACGCGTGGCAGCCATGCCCTAAACCCAGAGAGACCGGAGACATGTTCTGCAAAGTTAATTATTCCTCAGTCCTCACTCTATTTACTTTGGCGACAACACCTTATCTGATGCTTTAATTTTATGAGAAGTCGAGCCAAGTCATGGTGGATCTCTTTTGGGGCTGCACAGTCTGACAAATGACAACACTGAGTGGTTACCTTTCCTTCAGCATCCCGAATTTTTGCTGAAACCTAGCAAACCTTCGTACCTTGGATGAAACGCAAATATGAAAGGCAGAAAATGAGAAACAATACCTTAAGTAATTAAAAAAAAAAAGACCTACTTGATCCATGGAAATCTTCTCGTTACTTCAATTTTTTGGAACAATTACGTGATAGATAAACATGCACGCTCAACTCCCTATCCAACTCCATTGTCTCACTTATCAGAGTCTACATTTTAATTGCCGTCTCACCCTGTCGAAGTGTTTGTGATTTTGTAGAACTAGAGCTAATTAGTCTCATCATAAATATAGGACCTCAACATCTTTTGAAATATTCTTTCGAATCTCTAGTTTTATCAAGCTATATTGAAGCATATTTGAGTGAATTTTATGATTAACCTTGATATAGGTCCATCATTATATATATATACAAAGTGTGGGTACATAATAAAATAGCTACATGGCTGACTACAATAACATTTTCTATTATTCCTTAATACACTCCCTCAAAGTCAAGGGCCCTTTAAGGACCTTGAGTTTGGAACGAAGCAAAGAGAACTGAGGAGAGGAGAGACTCTTTGTTAAGATATCGGCAAGTTGGTCAGATGTGGAAATATACCAAACTAATAACTCCTTTTTGGCCACATGATCACGAACGAAGTGAAAATCAATTTCAATATGCTTCGTTCTAACATGAAAAACTGGATTTGCAGAGAGGTCGGTCGTGTGAAACCCAACCTTGACCCTAATCCGGAAACTCTGTTTATTGTAGGTCCAGTGACCCGACGTAAGGCAAGAAGTCATCTTTGGGCCATTTCTGTTGAAGACTTGATGGCTGGATTGGAATCCATGAGTGTTGATGCTAGTGTCCCAATGGTGGAAACTGCACCCGGATGAAGATTGGATTAGTTGATGGTCTTGGAGTGGTCTCTGTATTGATTCAAAGGCATTTCTAACTCCTAGGTATGTCACTCTAGAGGTGTGCAAAACCCCTTGATGTTTGGACTTGATCTGAGCCTTCAATTCCCTGTTTTGAAGTTGCTGTCTTGATTGGTCGACTCATTGGTAATCGACCAATTGATTCTGTTTTTGAAATTTGAATCCTGTCTCTTCTATTTAAGTCTAATCTCGGGAATACTCCGCCTCCTCTGCCTCCTAAGCCTCTGGAACGAGATAGAACCCTAATCTAACCCATTCCCTTGCATTCTTTGGTGATCTCTTACAAAGACTTGAAGAATTCTTCATCTTTCTACGGCAAAGGTATGATCTCACTCACTCTCTCTTCTATCTCGATTTTCTTTCTTTTATTCTGTTTTCATTGAGATCAGAAAGGTGATGAAGCATTCTTGTAATCATCAATTCTCTGATCTCACCATATTCTTTAAGACTCATGATCATCATCATGTTCTTAAACCCTACCTATTGAATTCTTGAAAACCTAACCCTAATCCTTTGAAAACCCTAACTTGTGTGATTGTCTGGAGAACTTTTGGTAACCTACCTTGTGAAAGGGAAATCCTTTTTGGGTGACCTTGTGTTAACCTAAAACTTAATCATCTATATTTTCCTGTTTTGATTTGTCTTTGTTCATTCAGATCTCACAATTATTTGTCCAAGGAGACAAAAGGGTGAAACCCTAATTCTCTTGGATTAAACCCAGGAATCCCCTAGTTGATCATGTTAACCCAATTATTATGTTTTCTTTACTAGATCTGAATTCTTTCATATCCTAGT
The DNA here is from genome assembly GCF_041222555.1 of Hakea prostrata. Classification (NCBI taxonomy): domain Eukaryota; kingdom Viridiplantae; phylum Streptophyta; class Magnoliopsida; order Proteales; family Proteaceae; genus Hakea; species Hakea prostrata. The sequence goes on from NC_142602.1 coordinate 60,579,096, forward strand.
TCATTATCTTTAAATTTTCTATTTTTCCCTCCTAACCTATGTTCAACCTAATTAGGTTAACCTCATGATTTCTAGGTTGTAACTTGAGAACTTGTTTTGAGTTATGATTTGATATCCTCTATACCCTAAAATACTACCATGATAATTCCCCTCTTAATTGTACCCTTTTGAACCATCGAATTCGGTTATGGATTCTCAAAATTCGGATTCTTTGCAGCCACCGTGCATGCATTGGTCGACTCATTGGTCGACTGGTCCAGCAGACCAATCAATCGACCAATGAGTACAGCAACCTCAATCTTGGTCCATTTTGATTGATTTATGATCTTTTCCTTTATGCATCTTTCCTAACATGTTGTGTGCACTTGTTTAGGACTATCTTCTCAGGTTTAGTCAAGATCATACTTGATTCTTTAAGATTCCATTCAAGTTAGAAGGTAAGGACAATTGATTCCTTAACTACATAGATTGCTTGTTCTCTGGTTTCTACTTTGTGGAACTATGAGATTACTTACTGTTATTATAATTTAATTCTGATCTCCTACTGTGGGAACAGTAGCACTTGTTTATATCATTTTTTTCATTATTTATGTTATATGAATTACTTATTACTGCTTAATCCGATGTTGCTTTTACATTCTCTTTTATATGATGAACTACTGGTTGTGTATGTCATGACTGATCTGAAAATGTGTTTGCTTAAGTTTGGTTTGGGATTGGGAAGTGTCCTTTTGACACTTCTGTCCTGGACATTACCAGAAATAGTATGGGATGTTTCGGGGTTGCCCATCGACGCTTTTTCGAATCAATGGTTGTCATACCTAGGGATGTCTAGCAGTGTTTGGCTAGGATACACCCCTGTTATATCAGACCCGATTCGGAAGGGTATTGAGACCGAACGACCAGTGGTAGCAATGGGGATTCACGGGCGCTCAAGACCGGTGAAATGATCCGTGAGAGGACGGGAATCACATTGTGGGGGCCATTTATTGGAGGGTTGCATATGGCTAGACTTGGGCTCATGGGCGCTCAAGACCGGTGAAATGATCCGTGAGGGGACATGAGAGCTTCCCGTTTACCATATGTGGATAACCAATAGGGTTGATGAGTCCGGTGAGTAATATCCGTGACTCTAGTGGAAAGGATACCGGAAAGGATCGCCCGGGGCGAGGAATGGAAGTATCTGGACCTGAGTTGATGTAATTGAGTAGATGACTTGCATTGGGCTAGGCTTTTCCTTGACATGCGCCAGTACTTATGCCAAATGGTTGTGAGAGTGTGTGTTGACTTAACCCCCTGCCATGGTTTGTCCTGAGGGATGAAGGACCCATTACCAACCGGCTGCCCAAGATACCTTAAATGGGTGAGGGAACCCAAGATATCTTATATGGTTGAGGGTGTGAGTGGACACTCCTTAAGAAGTGCAATGCTATGACTTAAAGCATGTCTGCCATAGAGACCAGCATACATAGAGTTAGATGCATACATACATTATTTGTTTCATACTGCATTGCATCATGTTATGTTTTGCTACATGTTATCTATGATGTTATGGATTAACTACCTTACTGAGTTTCTTCGAAACTCATTCCTGTTGTATATTTCTTTTTGTTAGATTATCCTGCAGGTACAGAATATTATAACGAGTAGTACAGAGAAGCACAAGCTGATGAAGAGTATTACACGCAAAGTGCTGGCAATGATCAAGATTACTTTGATGATCCCCCGGCGGATCAAGCTGCGTACTACTTTTGAGAACGGCATAGAGTTAGAACGGATTCATTGGATTGATGAAGTCCATACTTGTTGATACGGAATCTCGCTCGTCCTTCCCTGTCACGAACCTGCAAGATACGAGCTCGACCTTGGGGGGTCGAGGTACGTCTCCGACGAACAAGTCAGTACCAATAATATGATCTCAACTACTCAATAGAGAATTCAAGTAATTGATCACACGAAATATGAATACCTACCTCCTAGTGTTTACCAGAGGTGTTTATATAGTGTATGGTCATGGAGTTATATTCGGAATAACCCTGATATGAGTTGTTATAGGAGAGTAACTCTTTAAAAGAGTCCTTTTACCTAACTAACTCTCTTCTCCAGTTGTTGGGTGGTAGGACTCTACCCTTGTGAGGTTTCTTATCCTGTTAGGTAGATGCTGTTTATCACTCTGGTCGGTCCTACCATGAACCACCTGGTCGAACTCTACTAAGTATCAAACCTTGTTGGATCATGCAACTGCTGGTTCAGACCAAGAGATATAGAATGACCATTTTAGTCATTAACATAAGCCCCCTAGTCCTTTGTGCTCGAGAACTATGTGATCGGCTCAAGGGAGTATATATTTCTCTTTCATGGAGTACGTGGTCGAAACGACCAGCAGACTTTTTATTGAAATCTGTAACGTCACACTCATGCATAGTCGTCTTTTACGCACACATATCGACGCACGACCTTCGAAGTTTGTACGTGTGTGACACGTGTCATAGCTGTCGTTTCACATTAAATGTTCGTCATTATGATGAAGAGACTCTTCATCTTCTACCGTCCACCTGAGCGTTCTTCTTAGCCGTTAGATAAGAATTTCTAGTCTTTTGAAATTCATATCATAACTGATAGACTTATCGTATTCGTTAGATTAGAATCTACGAATTTTAATAGGTACTATTTCTTCTTCTTCCTTCCTTCTTTCCTTCATTTCATTACTTGCCTCTGTTTTTTGCCTCTCTGCATCTTCGTCTGCGTCTTCTTTTTCTCTGCAACTGTTGAAGTTTGAGGGCTGCGTTTGAAGTCTTTTCCTTTGTTTGAGATGCGAGAGCTTGGTTTAAAGCTTCTAGCCTTCTTTCCTCCATCTCCTCGCTCGTTTTCTTTAAACAAGTAAGTGTCTTCCACCAGCTTTTTTGTTTCTTTCTATCTCTGCATTTCGAAAGCATGGTTCGTTTTTGGCAGAGTCTTATATGCTTCTTTGTGGTGTTTTTTCTCTGTTCTCTGTCTATGTCTTTTCTCCTTTTTTCTTCATATTCCCTTTATTTTAAAGAATCATGGTAATAGTGAAGAGGAGTTGTGCTATTTTGAAACATAGGAGAGACTTAGAAGAATGACCCTCTTTTTCTGAAACTCCCGAACACTCTGTAGATCCCGACCTTAGCCATGATGGTAGGTCCAAAGATGTACCCAAGGCATCTTGGTCGAGAGAATCGTAACAGGGATGGTGAGGAGGCAGTAGAGTCCCGTCCCATTATAGTCGGTCAAAGTGCTCGAGCTCATTTTAAGGCTGAGCGACAACGGTGGAAAGATAGTTTGACCCTTGAGGAGTATAAGCTCGAACAGATCAAGGAGTTGACTCCCGATCACATTGACTATGACCCCTATTCATCTGGTCCCGACTTCATACCTTCCCAAATGACAGAGGAACGTCTAGAGTACCTTAGAGTAAAGTATGAAATTCCTTCAGATCATAGAATACGCGTGCCGACCAGATATGAGCGTGCCAACTCTCCTTCCCCGGGTGAATTTGCCCTTTACGAAGATGCTCTGAAGAGTGGTTTTCGTCTTCCCGTACACCCCCTGTTTGTAGGCATAATGGCACATTTTAAAATGTGTCCGGGAATGTTTGTGCCGAACAGTTGGCGCAATTTTATTTGCTTTTGGGGTTTTTTCCAAAGGGTAGGAGTTCGACCATCCCTGGCTTTGTTCCTCCATTTCTTTATGGCGAAGAGGCAAGAGCAGGATGGTTGGTTTTACCTTTCTAAACGTACCTTCTCCCAATGTCATTGGGAGGGTAACTTTGTCGGGATGGGGACTCTGCCTTCCAATACGAAAGGTTGGCGTCCCAAATATTATTTGTTCGGCCGCTGTCCAAACCTTCCTTTCCCATTTTCTGGGTTCGTGGACTGACTACAGGTTCCAATGACATCCCTACTTTATCTGGAGCTGAGCAATGTGCTAGGGAGAAGATTCTTCGGCTTCCTTCCGAAGATAAGAACATGTATGCCGTTCACGGCCATTGTTCGGAATATCCCAATATACTACATTATTGGGGATTCCTTCCTGGTGAGTATCTTTGCTTGTTGGTGTAGTTTGTAGATGTTCATTTTGTAGCCATCTTGTGCTGATTGGGGTTAACTTTTTATCTTTTCCCAGTGATGCTTAATCGGGCAGCCTGTTCTCGGGCAGCTGATGAGGATATGGAAGAGGCTGAAGCCCGTATCCCTACCAAGTCTGATCGTATTCGGTCCGATAAAAAGAAGCAAGTTCTATCAAGCCCGAAGAGATCGGCTGATGTGCCTGTTGGGCCTCCCAGGCCGAACAAGAAAAAGGCTGCTGCAGGGTCTGAAGTAGATGCGGGTGCCTCCCATTCTGCTCCTCGTGAGGATACCCCGAGTACTCAAACTGCTGATATTCCTTCCAGTGGATCGTTTAAAGCTGGATCTTATGTTTTGAATAATACTACTGATGGTACTGAAGTTGCTAAGGCATGGTTGCCGACAGTTCTGCTTCCTACCGATCAACAGTTTCTTCAAAAAATTGGACCCACCCGGACTCAAGATATAATGACTAGGTATGTGGTTTCTGTATAAGATTGTTTTTCCCGTACAGTCCTCCTTCCTCATTTTTTGCCCTTTTTTCTTTGTAGGTTGGTTTGTGCCTTATCCCAAGCTTGGGGAGGCAATTTGGAGGCTGCTCGGAGGGATCAATCCACCATTTATCATCTTGATGATAAAGTCAAGGATTTGAATGGTCGGTTGGAGTGTGTAATTGGTGAAAACGCTGCCCTGAAGGATGAGAAAGCTATTACTGATGCTCGGGCCCTATCTGCCGAAGAGCGCATTTCAGTTCTCGAGCATGAAGTTGCAAGTTTGAAGATTTCTTTGGAAGACAAAGATGTTGCCCTTACGCAGCTCGAGCAGGAGAAGGATCAGCTCATAAGAGATTTGACCGATCAACTCGCTCGAGCTTGCCCGACCTCTTTTGAGAATCTTTCCGAGGAATTACGTCGGGATGTGATTCAGAGGTGGGTACGTACTAAAGGTTGCATTGGATTTGTCTCCAAAGTTGCAGCCCCGGGCTTCAAGTATGGTCGGAAGGACGCTTTAACTAAAGTCATTGAAAATTATCCGGAAATCGACCTTGGATTGTTACAAAAATATGTCGACCCAGGTATCTTTGATGAGCTTAGGCTTCCTCGACCATCTTGGGCAGTTGGTAAGGATGCTTTCCCTTTGCCGAAGAGGGTGGGCGTACAGGATTTTTTAGACTCCGACTGGGAACCGGCCCCTGAGGAGGAAGATGAAGCCGGCCCCTCAACGACTACTGATCCAGTCGATCTCTTGCCGACCACCAATCCAACCGATGATGCAATTGCCGAATAGCCTTCCTTTTTGCTTTGGGCAATCTATTGTTTGTTGTTTAGGAACAACTTTTTGAACAATGATGAATTTGTATTAGATAGGTTATTTTGCCAATGTAAACTATAATTTATCATAGGTTATTTTGCCCATGTAAACTTTTGTTTATTTATGGTATTTTCCTCTTTTTGTACAAGTATACTTGTTCAGTAGGATAACCTTGTTTGGCATATTTCCCCCTTCATATCAAGTTTACTTGGTCGGTTTAATACCCTTGTTCGGTAGATAAGGGTTGCTTGTTTGTTTGTGGCCTGCCTTTGTATCATCTCAAGCCATGCTGTTCGGTACAGTAAGGTTTTGTTCGATTAAGAACTAAGTAGCTGTTCGTCAACATCTGCTCGTTCATAACCCCTTCCTCCAGGGCATGTTAACTTGGTATGATTCTGGAGTTTTTATGCCTAAGAAATGTTAGGTCTTTATTGCCTATTGAGTGTAGGTCTTTTATGCCTTAAGATTCGTAGGGCCTTCCTAGGAATCTTAGGTCTTTTCTGCTTGAGAGTTTCAAGTCTTTTCTGCCTGAGATTTTCAGGTCTTTTTCTTCTTGAGAGTTTTAGGTCTTTTCTCGGGTCGTCTTTTGAGAGTTTCGGGTCTTTTCTCGCTCGAGATTTTCGTGTCTTTTTTTGCCTGAGATTTTCAGGTCTTTTTTTGCCCGAGATTTGGGTCTTTGGGATGGTCTTTTTCTTTTTTTCTGAACGTCTTATTGAAGTTGAGTAGTAATTTGTATGAATGTCTTTATTTATATATAAAAACTAATCTGACTCCTTGGGATTATGAATCTCCCATGTTGTCTACACACTGAAATAAATAGCAAAACTGGAATAAAACGCTCAAAATTTGTCATGTTCACGACTTTCTCAGGTACTATTTTTATTGATAGTATTTCCTGAGATTGTTTGAATTCCATGATCGGGGGATCCTGTCACTTGTTTCCGGATCTTGTAAATGATATGCTCCAGGTGCGACTTGTCGTATGACTATGTATGGTCCCTCCCAATTTGGGGATAACTTCCCTTGATTGGTTGGATCTGAAGCAGCTGTTCGGCGAAGTACCAGTTCGCCTGGCAAGTATTGTTCATTTCGAACTTTGGCATTATAATATGTCGCTATTCTTCTTTGATATTCTTCAAGACGGAATTGGGCTTTGTCCCTTACTTCGTCAATCAGATCCAGATTGGTTCGCATTCCTTCGATGTTTGCCTCTTCTTCGAATTCTATTTCTCGAAGTGATCCAATTTGGATTTCTACTGGGACTCTAGCCTCTGCTCCATATGCTAGTCGGAACGGAGATTCTCCTGTGGTCGTCCTTGGAGTTGTTCGGTACGACCACAGTACACTAGGTAGTTCATCTACCCATCTTCCTTTTAGCTGGTCGAGCCTCTTCTTGAGCCCGTCGAGCATGGTTCTATTAGTAACCTCGACCTGGCCGTTACTTTGGGGATAAGCTACTGAAGAAAATCTATGCTCGATCCCTTGTTCTTTGCAGAATGTTGAGAATGTTGCATTCTCGAATTGCTTTCCATGGTCTGTTACTAATATTTTTGGAACTCCATATCTGTACGATATGTTATGCTTGACAAAATGCTTCATCTGCTCGGTACTGATAGTTGCAAGGGGTTCAGCTTCTACCCACTTTGTAAAGTAGTCTACTGCCACTACCAAGTATTCTCTTCCTCCTGATGCTTTAGGTAACTTCCCTACCAGGTCTATTCCCCATCTTGCAAAAGGTATCGGGGATAGAGTTGATGTTAAAGGAACTGCGGGGGTATGGGAGATCTTTGCATGTGCCTGGCACTTGTCACACTTCTTGACGAAGTCTTTGGCATCTTCTTCTAAGGTCGGCCAATAGAATCCTTGGCGTATAATTGTATTAGAGAGTGTTCGGGATCCTACGTGAGATCCGCAGGTTCCTTCATGAACTTCTCTTAATACATTTGTAGCTTCTACTGGTCCCAAACATCTTATAAGTGGTCGAGTGAATGATCTTTTGTATAATAGTCCGTCCCTGATGGTGAACCTGGCTGCTCTTTGTCTTATTGCCCGAGCAATTTTTTGGTCTTCTGGGAGCTGGTCGTTGTCAAGATAATGTATGATCGGCTCCATCCACCCCAGCTCGGTTGAAATTTGCATGTGGTCGACCTTGTTTATGCTAGGGCTATCAAGCTCTTCAAGGTAGATCACTGGTGCTTGGATATCCATTCCTTCCGTAGCCAAGCGAGATAATGAATCAGCCTGGTCGTTTTCAACCCTTGGTACTTGAGTTATTTCTAGCTCTTTAAAGTACTGTTTGTAATTGTTGACCAGGTTCAGGTATTTCTCCATCCTTCTTTCTTTGGCTCCATAAACTCCCTTCACCTGATTTACAATCAGTTGTGAATCACTTTTGATTTCTAGATGTTGAATGCTTAGAGCTTTGGCCATCCTGAGTCCTGCTAACATAGCTTCATATTCAGCCTCATTGTTGGATGCTTTAAACTTGAAGCGAAGGGCATATTTTATTTCAAATCCCCCATGACTCTTCATTAATAGGCCTGCTCCACTTCCTTGCGAGTTGCTCGATCCGTCCACGTACAGAGTCCATCTTTTGATCTATTCTACCCCTTGCTCGTCCTCCTCTTGACTTGTTTCTTGTTTTTCAACAATGAAGTCTGCCAGGGATTGAGCTTTGATGCTTGGTCGGGGTTTGAATTCTATTTGATGTTCGCTCAATTCCACTGCCCATGTCACCATCCTTCCGGCCAGGTCTGGTTGGTGAAGGATTTTTTTGAGTGGTAAATTCGTCATCATTGTAATGGGATGAGATTGGAAATATGGACGGAGTTTTCTGGCCGCTATAACTAGTGCCAGGGCTTGTTTGTCCACTTCTGGGTAGCGAGTCTCGGCATCATTCAGGACATGACTGACATAGTAGACAGGTTTTTGTATGTTACCCTCTTCTTGCACGAGAACTGCACTAATCGCCACCGACGAAGCGGCTAAATATAGTTGTAGCTCCTTTTTGCTGGTTGGCCTAACGAGCAAGGGTGGTCGGGATAGTTTATCTTTTAGGTCTTCAAATGCTCCCTGACATTCATCATTCCAGATGTTTCCTTTCTGACCTGCTACCTGCTTTAAAATTTTGAAGAATGGCAGGCATTTCTCCCTTGATCTAGAAATAAATCTATTCAGTGCTGCCACCCGACCAGTTAGGCATTGGACTTCTCTGATGGTTCTGGGTGCTTTCATGTCCAAAATTGCCTTGATTTTCTCAGGATTGGCTTCGATTCCTCTTTGGGATACCATGAACCCAAGGAATTTTCCCGAAGATACCCCGAAAGCGCACTTTTCAGGATTGAGTTTCATCTTGTATTTTCGGAGTACTTTGAATACTTCTGCCAGGTCAGTTAGATGATCTTCTTTTGAGATGCTTTTCACCAGCATGTTGTCCACATATACTTCCATATTTCGACCAATTTGATGTTTGAAGATTTTATTTACCGCTCTTTGGTATGTTGCTCCCGCATTTTTTAGACCGAAAGGCATTACTTTATAGTAATAGCTGTCCCTATCAGTCATGAATGCCGTATGCTTTTCATCCTCAGGATGCATAAGGATCTGATTGTATCCTGAATATGCATCCATGAAACCGAGCATTTCGTGTCCTCGTTGTTGCATCTATAAGAAGATCGATTCTTGGTAGTGGATAGTGATCCTTTGGGCAGGCTTTGTTGAGATCTGTGTAATCAGTACACATCCGCCATTTCCCGTTTGCTTTTTTGACCATTACTACATTAGCTAGCCATTGCGGGTGGTCTGTGCGTTTTATACAACCAGATTGTTTTAGCTTTTGCACTTCAGTTCGAATGGCTTCATGTTTTTCAATGGCGAAGTTTCTTCTTTTCTGAACAACCGGAATTGCCTGTGGATCAATACAGAGTTTATGCTCAGCCACCTCCCTGTCGGTCCCTGGCATGTCTTTAGCCGACCAAGCGAAAACATCAGAATTCTTCTTTAGAAACTCAGTGAGCTCTGATTTGAAATCTGCTTCTTGCTCGGAACCGATCATGGTTCCTTGCTCCTTCTGGTCGGGATTGAAGTGGATTCTTTCTAGCTTTTCCACTGGTTCAGCTCTTTGCAAGGTTTCTTAGTCACGGTCGTCCCTGACTTCAATGGTCATGGTCGAGTTTGTCCTTTTCTTTTTCCGCATGTAGTCGTTGTAACTTTGCCGGCTACTTTTCTGGTCGGCTACACATTCTCCAATTCCCTCTGTGGTTGGGAATTTCATCTTCATGTGTAGCGAGGAGATCACTGCTTCAAGTGCGCAGAGGGTTGGTTGTCCTATGATTGCATTGTATGCTGATAAATCTCGTACGACCATAAAATTAGTCTGTACGATTCTATCTCGTGGGTGCTCTCCAATCCGTAGCTCTAATCGGATCGTTCCTTCTGCTCGGGTTGATGATCCCGTGAAACCATAAAGCTGGGTTTCGCATGGGACGAGCATATTTTCTTTTAGCTTCATCTTTTTGAACGCGTCTAAAGATAATATGTCTGCTGACGATCCAGTATCCACTAGGACTATAGATTTCAGTTCCTTCCCGGAGAATGTTGACTACCAAGGCATCATCATGAGGGATTGTAATATCCCGTAGATCCTTGGAAGAGAAAATTATTGGCTCAGTAGATATATTTTTATGGGTTTCAGTATTCCCAATATATCGTACTTTTCTTTTTGCTTGTCGATTTGATTCTTCTATCGGACCACCAAATACAGTATAGACTGGAGATCTTTTTCTTTGTTTTTCATCCGCCTCAGGTCGGCATTTGGCCGGACTTCTTCTTTCTTCCTTGTGGCTTGACCTTTCTCTCTTCGGGGTAGGGTTGTCCTGTGGTCGGCCATCTTCTTTAGGTTGGATACACTTCTTTAAGTGTCTTCGAGAAATTAAGTTTTCTATCTCCGTCTTTAGATTTTTGCAATCGTCCGTCCAATGGCCGTGATCCTTGTGATATTCACAATACTTTCGTTTATCATGTTTTCCTGGCGGTGCTCGGATTTTATCCGGCCACTTCATATGTCCTTGATTTTTGATTTGCATCAAGATTTCGGATATTCTTGTATTCAGTGGTGGAAGATTACTAATCTCTTGCTTTTTTGGGGATTCTGCTCGAGCTTTCTTGGTCAAGCTTATCCCTAACATCCTAGTCGGTTGAGCCCTTTTTCGACTGCTTCTTCTTTCGGCCCTTGGTTCTCTTTTTCGAGATTCTATGGTTTCCAAAATTTCTGCTTGTTTATGACATCTTTCATTCAGTTCCGCATATGTTTTTGGCATATCTTGGAGTAGTCGCTCTAGCAATCCTTCATGAGTAATTCCTTGGTATAACGCATGAAAGGCAATTTTCTCGTCCATGCTTTCAATTTGCATGGTAAGATTATTGAATCTTTGAAGGAAACTTCGGATAGATTCCGTTCTACCTTGTTTTATAGCAAACAAAGTGTCTTCTCTTTTCTTCAATCCTACTCCTCCCTGGAAGCGCAGCACAAACACTCGTCCTAGTTGGTCGAAACTCATAATCGAACCGCTTGGCAACGCCAAGAACCAGTCCAATGCGGATCCGGTTAAAGAGGCTGCAAAACTTTGGCACATGGAGGCCTCATTATGCTTATAGATTGACATGGTCAACCTGTAGCGAGTGATGTGATGTTTTGGACATTGTGATCCGTCGAACAATATGAAAGTTGGACATTTGAAGCTTTTCGATATTTCTGCCTCAGAGATAGCTTGAATGAAAGGATCCTCTTTTAGAAAAGCATATAGCTCATCTTTCTTTGGATCGTTTAACTTGTTTACCTTCTCGTCTAACTCTTTGATTTGTTTGCTCAAACGCTCTTCCCTCTTGCTTGATTCGGACTCAACTCTTTGATTTTTTGGTTCTTTGAGAGGATCGTTGCTACTTCCTCGATCATTATCTTCGTTGATCAGAGGATCTTTATTTGGAATTTCTTTCTCAGATGCCCGGGACTTTTCGCCTACCTTCTCTTTTAACTTTTGTCCGTCTTCCAGAGATGGTCGAGGCGTTCGATCAGGAATGACTAGGTGGTTATTCTTGCTTCCCTCAAATACTTTTTGAGTATTTTTAGGGTCCGCATTAGGGGCAATTATATGACCCACGACCATCCTGACTAGTTCATTCAAGGAGGATATTTCCTCCCGAAGCTTTGTTTGTTCCTTCTAGAGTGTCTCAACTTGATTTGCTAATGCTCCATGATTCGGGTGTTCGGGGTTTTTCTCCCCTTGATCGGTATTTTTCTCCATCTGGTCGGTAATAATCTCCACCTGATCGGGAACTACCGATTTTTCAGGTAGAGGAATTCCCTTCGAAGCATCATCCTCTACCTCCTTCTGATTTACGACCTTCACCTTCGATCGCACCATGACTTTTTGATGCGTTTCCCACAGACGGCGCCAATTGTTGATACGGAATCTCGCTCGTCCTTCCCTGTCACGAACCTGCAAGATACGAGCTCGACCTTGGGGGGTCGAGGTACGTCTCCGACGAACAAGTCAGTACCAATAATATGATCTCAACTACTCAATAGAGAATTCAAGTAATTGATCACACGAAATATGAATACCTACCTCCTAGTGTTTACCAGAGGTGTTTATATAGTGTATGGTCATGGAGTTATATTCGGAATAACCCTGATATGAGTTGTTATAGGAGAGTAACTCTTTAAAAGAGTCCTTTTACCTAACTAACTCTCTTCTCCAGTTGTTGGGTGGTAGGACTCTACCCTTGTGAGGTTTCTTATCCTGTTAGGTAGATGCTGTTTATCACTCTGGTCGGTCCTACCATGAACCGCCTGGTCGAACTCTACTGAGTATCGAACCTGGTCGGATCGTGCAACTGCTGGTTCAGACCAGGAGATATAGAATGACCATTTTAGTCATTAACAATACTTATGAAGACGTTATCTATAAACTTGAAGACGCTTGATCTTAGTTTATTTCTTAGCACATTTGTTTCAGTTGTAATCCCTTTTGATTTTCATACTATGTTCCGCTATTTTGGTAATGTGAGTTTCCGCCTCACTTCACTCCTTTTTGATATCATTGGATATCTGGTATCTTTCCGCACTCTGATTATACTGATTGTTCATTTCTTGTTTTGAACCTTGTTTATAATATTAAACCTTGATTTATTTCTGTTTATGATTATGTTATTGTATATGTGGGAGGATGATTTCCTCGATACTTGATCTTCGGGGCTGTGGATTACACTCTCGGGTATGCCAGTTAGGGTACCGGCTGGGAGGATGTGACAGGTCGCCCCAATATTACCACACCAGAGAATAGGGGAAGAAGGTAATAAGATGCTCAACTCAGATAAAAGTGACTGAACCCAAGTTAACTCAGTGGTGGCAATGGCAAGAGCACGATATTCACTCTTAGTACTTGAACGAGCAACAGGAGTCTGCTTTCAAGATTGCCAAGATATCAAACTAGAGCCCAAAAAGATAAGATAACCACCATGAGACTTACGATCATCAGGACAACCTGCCCAGTTTGTATCAGAGTAAGCCTCTAGAGACAAGGTGAAAGATGGAGTAATATGCAAGCCAAAGAGAATAGTACCCTTGAGATACTGAAGCATCCTTTTTAAAGCAACCCAATGATCCTCGGTGGGAGAGGAGAGGAACTGACATAATAATAGAAAAAGTAATATCAGGCCTTGTAAGAGTTACATATTGGAGCCCACCAACAAGACTTCGATAAAGTGTAGCATCCAATAAGGGTTTGCCACTCAAACATGACAAATGGTGAGCAGGTGTCATCGGCGTGGAGATCGGTTTGACATCAGTCAATCTAGCTTTACTCAAGACTATAGATATACTTCTGCTGAGATAGAAGAATACCAGTGGGAATAAGAATCATATCAACACCCAAGAAAAACTGTGTAGGGCCCAAAACTGTGAGAGCAAACTCCTTTTTTTTTTCTAAAAGAGAGGGAGTGTAATAAGGAGTCAATGGTTGGTGAAGAGGGTCTAGTGACCAAAATATCATCAACATATATCAACACATAAAGAGGATCAGATGAGTGATGACGAATGAAAAGAGACGAGTCAGTCTTAGATCCTGTAAACCCAAGAGTAACAAGATAAGAGCTAAGACGATGAAACCATGCTCGGGGTGCTTGCTTGAGCCGATAGAGAGATCTTTGTAGTTTACATACATAGGAGAGCCAAGTATCAACATAACCGGGTGGTTGGTGCATATAAACATCCTCGGTGAGATTGCCATGTAGAAAGACATTATTTACATCAAGTTGTCTAACAAGCCAGTGTTTGGAACAACTAAGGTGAGGATGATACTGATAGTTGTGGATTTGATAACGGGACTAAAGGTCTCATCATAATCTAATCCATATTCCTGTGTATAGCCTTTGGCAACTAAACGGGCTTTGTGACGCTCAATGGTCCCATTTGACTTCCGTTTGATGCAAAATAACCACTTGCAACCAACAACCCTTTTATCCAAGGGTGAGGGCAGGAGAATCTAAGTCTTGTTTGCAAGGAGAGCATTAAACTCATTGTCCATTGCAAGTCGCCATACGGAAAGTTTAAAAGCTTGACTATAGCAAGTAGGCTCCAAATCGGAAAATCCAACAGCTAATAGAGCCAAAGGAAGTGGGTATCTAGTGGCATAGAAGCTCTTAGGAATTTTAGGGAAACGAGTCCCATCTTGAGATTGAGTTACCATTGGATGAGATCTAGGCAAAACAATCGGATGATGAGTAGATTGTCTTATTGAGTGAATTGGCAACTCATTGCGCGACATATGACTATCAACCGGATCATGTGTAGAAGGTAAATGTAACTGAGGAAAATGCTGCCCAGGTGTAGTTTGTCCATGTAAATGAGTTGGACTAAAAATGTTATCATTGAAATCCCCTTGTATAGAAATAGCAGGCCCATTTAGAACACTAGTAGAAGGCCCATTTAAAACATTATTAGTAGCAGGCCCATGTAAAACACTAGGAGTAGCAGGTCCATTTGTATTACTTAAAACCATAGAACCTAATGACCCATTTAAATGTTTTAAACACTTAGCAGAATCAAACAGTCCGGAGTCCTTATTAGTTATAGTACCAAAATGAGTCAAATTTTGTGTTGTAGAAATAACTGTCTCATCCTGAATAGGTGCACTAGCAGTTACAACAGTAGTTGGACCCAAGTAAATGTTTTGATCAATGCTTCGAGAAGCAGCAGAAGAGTAGTAGTTGAATCAAGAGAACCAGCAATAGGTGAATCAATGCTAACACCTGAACAACCATCCAATAGGTCCATAACCTCTAGAATCTATCTTTGGAACATCAAAATTAGTAGACAATGTAGTTGGTAATAACAAAGGAAAATTAGGAAAAGGTGGTGAGGGAGAGGCAGGAACCAAAGAAGTAGACCGGAAGGGAAACGAAATCTCATCAAAGACTACATGATGAGATACACAAAAATTTTCCTAGTAGAAAGTTGTAAACACCTATACCCATGATGGCGAGTACTATATCCAATAAACACACAAGCATCTAAATGAAAATCTAATTTATGTTTATGGAATGGCCTCAATAGTGTGTAACAATAGTAGCCAAATGTCTTAAGAAAAGTATAGTCAGAATGACGTTTAAACAAACAAGAAAAAGGAGAGGCAAAATTCAAAGCTCCAGTTGGTAGCCTATTTAGAATAAACACAGCAATAGAGAAGGCATCCACCCAAAAATGCATAGGCATACCAGAGTGAGCAAACAAAGATAAACCCATTTCAACAATTTGACGATGTTTTCGCTCAACCCTACCATTCTGTTCAGATGTATGTGGACAAGACAAGTGATGAGAAATCCCACAACTCTCAAGGAATGTAGAAAAAATGTGATACTCCCCACCCCAATCAGATTGAAAGGCAAGAATGGGAGTAGAAAATTGTTTTTCAACAAAGAGTTTAAACATTTGAAAGACTTGCAAAGCCTGAGATTTACAAGAAAGTGGATACAACCATGTAAATCTAGTAAAGTCATCCACAAATGAAACATAAAATCTATGTCCATCACTAGAAACCTAATGGGCAGGACCCCACAGATCAGAAAATACAAGTTGAAGAGGTGCATTTGTATGTGTAGTACACGAAAGAAATGGTAGTTTATGACACTTTCCATATTGACAAGGTGCACATACAAATTGTGATTTAACACCAACAGAAGGAAGATAAAACTGAGATAAAACTCTATTAACAATATTTGTATTAGGATGCCCTAAACGCATATGCCAAACATCATGAGAAGCTCTAACAGCAGTAAAGCCAGAAATAGAAGAAGAAGCAGCAATAGAGCTATCTATAGGAAGTTGGTACACACCATTTTTAAGGGGCCCAGTCACCAGGATATTGCCCAAGGAGCGATCCTTGATATGAAAACAAGTATCATGAGATTCAAAAAATACAGGATTATCAAATGTGAATTTACTCATAGATAAAAGGTTATATGAAGCAGAGGGAATATGTAAGATGTTAGACAAATGAAATGGAGAATTGGAAACTGAAAATTTGGAATTACCAACATGATGAATGGACAAACTTTTTCCATTGCCAATTTGAACTTGTTCATTTCCAATGTGCTCAGCTGGAGAGCTTATGACACCCAAGTGTGGAGTAATGTGTTGTGAAGCACTCGAGTCAGGTAACCAATGAGAAGTACGAGGTGGTGCATTGGCAAAATGAGCCTGAGGCATCCGATAATGACCAACATATGATGAAGGTGTAGCAAACCTCTGAGTAGACCTAGCAAATCTTGAAAGTTGATAACAATTTTTAGCAGTGTGACCTGGTCGGTCACAAATCTGACAAGAAAGAGAGGGCCACCACCACGACCTCCTCTACCAGCAAATCGGCCTGAGTTACGACCAACAGAGAAATTCCGGGAAAAATTCTGAGAGAAATTTGGTTGAGAGTACTGAGATTGAGAAACATTTGCTACTGTCGCTGTGATGTTAGTGAGATCTTGCAATGCAGAAGCCGATCTGATTTCCTCACAGAACAATAGACCTTGAAGATAAGGAAGCTTAATAGGAGCATCATGAGTCGTAATTGATGTAACAAACGACTGGTACTCAGGCCCTAGGCCTCCAAGAATAAACAACACCAGTTCTGACTCAGAAATTGAAGCAAAAGCAAGAGCCAAAGCATCGGAGATTTTCTTGACCTTTAGAAGGTATTCATTCATGGAATCAGCTCACTTCTTTACATTATGCAATTGAAGCCGAAGCTACATCACTCTTGCTTGAGATGAAGAGGCATAGGTGGCCATCAACGCATTCCATACCTCAAATGAAGTCTTTAAGTCAACCACTTGAGAATGAACAGAGTCAGTGAGGGAGGAAAGAAGCCAACTCAACAATTGTTGATCTTGTTTATGCAAAGTAAAGAAAGCAGGATTTGGTCTTGGAGAAGCAGAGTCTGAGTCAAGAAAAGGATCAGGCCTAGGATTCATTCCATCAACAAGAGACACGAAACCAGAGACGCCGGCCAAATCTGTAACCACAAACTAGAAAATGCAGAGCTGCTAACACCGCATAAACGTAGGCTACTGAATCCAGAAACACAAAACAGAAACCAATCGGAGAAGAAGAACACTGAGCAAGAAGCAGAACTAAATCGCCTTCAATTCCATAGGTTTGGTGAGGAGAGACAAACAAGATTCAAAGAAAAGTGACTATTGCTCTTTTCAAGAAACGAGAGGAACAAGGTTCGAGAAACTCGTGTTAAAGATCAAGAAGATTAGGTTCAAAAAATGAACCAAAGCAAGAAAAACGAACCAAGATGATATGTTGTACGAACCAGGGTCAAACCCAAGTGATTGATACCATATTTGAGTGAATTTTATGATTAACCTTGATACATGTCCATCATTATATATATATATATATATATATATTAATAGTTTTATACGACTTGGGACTTAAGACGTGGGTCATAGGCCTTCATTTGGAAGACCCATTTTATCATGGGCCCTAATTCGAAAGCCCACTTGCTGGGTAAAAACGTAGAGATGCCATTAAAGAGACTTTCCTTTAGGGAGTTCAGCTGGATAGGTACTTTCCTATAGGGAGTTGAGTTGAATAGGTATCCTCACAAAGAGAGGTGACCTTACCCTTTCACCCACAGCCTTTGGAGCTCCATATAAACCTATTTTCAAGTTTATTCTTAACACTAAATTTCCTCCTCCCTCTCCTCTCTCTCTCTCTCTCTCTCTCTCTCTCTCTCTCTCTCTCTCTCTCCCCTTGTTATTCTGTTAAGCAGTGAATATAACCTGATTACACTTTAAGTAACTTTTCTGGAATGCAACCTTAAAGGTTTGGCTGACTGATATTGGGGTGAAGACACATTTCGAACCCATCTTACATAAATCGGGGTGTCTAAATACCTTAAAGAAAGTACCTCTGGTATGTTTCAGCTTTGAAGAAGTATTGTGATTACAACAACCATTTAAGTATTTGTGAATATTCATCAACAAGTTTTCAACAAGATGGTATTATGAAGTGTTCACTCTACAATAGAGAGGGGGTATGTAGCTCAACAGTGTAAAAGAAAAGCCAAAGTTTTCAGCCGAACTTGGCTACTAATAGTACTCCTAATGGAGGTGGGCTGCTAGGGACGGTGGATGGTGTGGCGGAAAATTCAGAAATTCAAACTCCTCTTGGTTTGCCTACTGTTGAGGAGATAGGACCCAATGGAGTTGCTACTTTGGTGGACTCTATGGAAAGAGACATAAATCCTGCAATTCAAAATACTAGTAATTTTGATACATTCAAACTCTAAGTCTTACTCTCAAGAGGTGGGGTCCAATGCAACTATAGTGGATGGGGATTCTATAGAAAGAGGGCAAACTCATATTGATGTTCAAACTGCTTCTCATGTTGAGAATAATTCAATTTCAGTTTTTTTTTTCTCATGAGGCACTGGGGCCTAATGAAATTGAGGTGGATGGATGCAGACACTACAGAAGGAGGACGAATTCTTCAATTTGAAATTTCAAATGCTGGCATCTTGCATGAGGGGGTAAAGTGGAGTCTGGTCTCTCAAACAAACGATAAGGGTGGGGCCCTCTTCTAATTAACGACCAGCAAATGGCACATCAGAATATTCCAAATCAAGGGTGAACAGCCAATGCCGTGGGCAAAAGGGACTAATCTCAGGTGGTCTCCTCCTTGCCATAATTGAATGGTGAATCTGATCCAGCAGCGGCTGCGTCTCTTCTTCGCAAAGCTGGTCGGCCAAAAAAGGGAGTGAAGAATAAAATTGCAGGGGTGTCATCTCAGTGGTGTTTAATAAATCGAGTTGATTCAATGTTATTTGCAGAGGAGTCGAATAAAGCAACAGGTCAATCCAAAGTGTTAACAATCGATTTTTTTTTTTTTGGAATATTAGAGGGATTGGTAAGCTATCTGGTTAGAGAGTGTTAAACTTTTTTTTTTGGTTTCTCATTAACCAGACTTACTTTGTATAGCTGAAGCGAAAGTTGAAGTGACAAAGTGTACAGTCTTGATGTTTGTGATCGTATAATCAAACCTCATGCCCTAAAATCGTGTGGACCGAACATGCAAGGGTATTCACACATCAAGAGAAGAAGAAGACATGATTACGGAGTTCGGCATATGCCTACTCTCCGGGATTCAGGTATGAATCCAATTCACTAAGCCTTTGGGAAGTTACAGATTTAGAAGAAGAAAGAAGAGATTATGAATACACCTGATACAAGCAACCATAGGTCTCCAAAGTACCATCGAGTGCTCGCCATACTCCAGCGATCAAAAGCCCTATATCATCTCCTTCAAGAACCAAGGAAGATCAGAGCTACAGGCGATCGAAGACAACAGCCATGGATGAACCTTCAGAAAGCTTCAAGAACCGTAGAACAGAGAGAAAACCCCCAAATGAAAATCGATTTGCATATACCCCCTGAACCAATCCAGCCCTCTAATAAACAATAGGCTGTGAATCATATGAACCCAACCGGTTCGGTTCATGACTAAAAAAGTACAAATACCAGATTACCCCTAACAATCTCCCCCTTAATCTGTACACCCAAAATGACTATAGTGAGCTGGATGCGACCGTCATCATCCAAGTATACCTGCACACACAAGACAAAAGAAAACCACAATACAAATCAAATAAAATATGCAAAATACCTAGACACGCACTAACCATGCAACACTAATGACTCCATGCAGATACACCATGCAACAGACTGCACCATGTAGAGAAAACCCTAAACATAACTCATAACTCACTCATATAACTATGAAGAGCACACATGCACACACCAGGCAAATATCTCATAACTGAGACAAACAGAGAAAGAGTTATAAAAAAAAATTTGGGCAGCATCTCCCCTAAAACTGCAACAAATGCAAAACCTGATAAACAATCAAATAACAACAAGACACACACCACAATCCAAAAAACAAATAATATACAACTCAAAACTACAGAACATATGTACTAAAAGACAACATCACCAATTCCCAACAAATCAAGACAATGTAGAAATTTAGAAAGAGGCAATGACTTAGTACCACAGTCTGCAGGATTATGCTCAGTACTTACCTTTTCAACTAAAAGTGAACCATCAGTTATTTTATCTCTAAGAAAGAAGTATTTAATGTCTATATGTTTGGTTCTGTCATGATAAACAAGATTCTTACATAAAAAGATAGCACTCTAGTTATCAATAAAGACAACAGGTTTAATTTTCAAAATACCAAGTTCACACAACAAACCATTCAACCATATACTCTCTTTAACACATTCAGATGCAGCAACAAGCTTAGCCTCTGTAGTGGACAAAGCAACTATAGGCTGTTGTTGCACCTTCCAACTGATGCAATTACTAGATAACAGAAAGAAATAGGAAGATAATGATTTCCTGTTATCTACATTACTGGCATAATCTGAGTCAGTATATCCTTCAAGAATAAGATCACCAGGTGTGGACTTAAACACTAAACCTTTATGAACAGTACCTCTCAAATACCTTAAGAGCCACTTGAGAGCAAGCCAATGTTCTTTACCACGATTAGACATAAACCTACTCAGTACACTAACAGCATGAGCAATATCAGGTCTGGTACATATCATGAGATACATAAGAGAACCTAAAAGACTAGAATAAGGGATCTTTGACATTTCACTTTTTTCAAAGTTATTCTTAGGAAATGATCATTCGAAAGTTTAAAATGTGCAGCTAAAGGAACATTTACATGTTTACACTTAAGCATGTTAAACTTCTCAAGCACCTTCAATAAATATAACCTCTGACCAATGAACATAGTATCCTCCCCCTTATCCCTATAAATCTCAATCCCTAAAATTTTCTTGGTTGTCCCAAGATCCTTCATCTCAAATTCAGATTTCAGCTTGTTCTTAACATCTTGAATAAGACTAGAATCAACACAAGCAATCAATATATCATCAACATAAAGTATAAGATACAACACAATAGAATCTGAAATGAGAAAATATAGGCAACTGTCATAAACACTTTTCTTAAACCCTACACTCAACACAAATGAGTCAAAACGTTTGTTCCATTGCCTAGGAGCCTGTTTAAGTCCATAGAGAGATTTATTCAACAAGCAAGCTTATGATTCCTCTCTAGGTGCCGAGATGCCTAAAGGTAGTTGCATATATATCCTTTCTTCTAAATTTCCATGAAGAAAGGTAGTTTTCACGTCCAATTGCTCTATAGTCATTTTGTTCTGAGCAACAAGGGACAACAACAACCTTATAGTCTTATACTTGGCAACCGGAGAGAAAATTTCATCATAATCCACCCCTTCTCTTTGAACAAAACCTTTTGCAACAAGTCTGGCCTTATATCTTTTGGAATTATCAATTCCATCATCCTTGATTTTAAATATCCACTTACAAGGTAATAACCTTTGATCCTTGGGCTTTTGAACTAGTTCCCAAACCTGGTTCTTATTTAATGAATCTAATTCATCATTAATGGCTTGAACCCATAAATCTTTATCTTTGGAACCCAAAGCTTCTTCATAGGAACTAGGTTCATCTAACCCAATATCAGAGACAGAAATATCAGTCTCATGTGCAAAGTTGGCTACATACCTTCTAGGTGGCCTAACCACTCTCCTAACTCTATCCCTGGCCAATTGGTAACTACTCAGATCAGGAACTTCTTCCACCTCTCCAGTGGATGTCTCAGGAGAGGGCAATGGCCCACTCTCAATCCCAGAAACTACAACCTCAGATTCTTTATTACCAGAACTAGGTTGAGGGGAAGTCAAGGGTTCTTTAGGTATACTAGAATCAAGAGTCTGAGCAGGACTTAAGAAAACATCACCGCCCCTAAATCAAATTGAGTGAAGTTTGTCATTCTTTGATCAAGTGGATTCAAATTGGTATTGTTAATGGAAAGACAAGGGAACACACTCTCCCTAAAGAGAACATCCCTACTAACAAAGGTCTTAACACCAGGCACAGTCCTATCCCATAGCTTATATCCTTTCATCCCCTCAGGATACCCTAGAAAGATGCTCTTTTTACTCCTGGGTTCTAATTTACCAATGCTTTGGTGAGCAAAGGATTCACACCCAAATACCCTAAGGTAACCAAGACTGGGAGGTTTCCCCCACCACATTTCCTCAGGGGTTTTAAACCCTAAGGTAACAGAGGGACTCCTATTGATTAGGTGAACAGCTGTTGTAACAACTTCACCCCAGAAACCCTTAGGCACCCCTGAACTGATGAGCATACATCTAGTCTTGTTTAAAATTGTCCTATTCATTCTTTCAGCAATGCCATTTTGCTGAGGGGTATATTTAACAGTCCTATGCCTTTGAATCCCTTTGTCATTACAAAATCCATTAAACATTTCATTAACAAATTCTAATCCATTGTCAGTCCTTAATGTTTTAACTTTCTTTTCACTCAAGTTATCTACCAAAGCAACCCAATACTTGAACTTTTCAAAAGTTTCATCCTTGGTCTTCAATAAGAAGATCCACACTTTCCTAGAGTAGTCATCAACAAGGGATAAGAAATAAGAGTTTCTACCATAAGACAAGAATGAAGCAGGTCCCCACAAATCAGCATGTACATATTCTAATATATCCCCAGATAAGTGAGACCTAGCTCCAAAGCTTAACCGGTGCTACTTACCTAGGACACATGACTCACAAAACTCTAAGTTATCAATAACATCCTTGCCAAACAGGCCTTGTTTATTTAGAGCTTGCATTCCTTTATTGCTTATGTGTCCTAGCCTAGCATGCCACACACTAGTGATATTTGACTCACTTGACAAACAACAAATATTGGAGATATTATTTAGGAATGTACTACCATCAAAAACATACAAACCAGACTGAGAAATGCCCTTTAAACATACATGAGATCCCTTAGATACATAAAGACTACCCCCAGAGATACAAGTTACAAACCCAGCACTGTTAAGGCTACTAATTGAAATCAAGTTTCTCTTTAAGTTAGGTATGTATCTAACATCATGTAAGGTGAAAACAGATTTATTGTGATTCATCAATTCAACAGAACCAATACCAACTACATCACATAAATCATCATTTCCCATCATAACTTTGGCATTATTTAACTCAGACAAGTGTGTAAACTAGTGTATGTGTGGACACATGTGATAAATACAACCTGAATCTAAAATCCATCCTTCTTGCTAACCTCAGATATGGTAAGCACCTCACTGATGTCTTCATAGACATTGGCTTGACCATTCTTGGGTCCAGGCATATCAGAATGGGAAGTCTCCAATTCCTTCATTTTTTTCTTATATGCCAAAGCAATTTTTCTTAAAGTGTCCCTCTTAAAGCACCCTGTCTTCTAGCATTGGCTTGACCATTCTTGCATAAATGGGAAGTCTCCAATTCCTTCATTTTCTTAAAGTGTCATATCGAAGCAATTTTCTTAAAGTGCCTACTTTCTGCAAGAGAAGCATCTCTTGAGGTTTGTAACGATTTTTCCCATTATTATTCTTATTGTTAGTCTCATGATTTTCAATTACTTTTCCCTTCCCTTTGGGTCTCCCTTGTTTGTAAGAGCCCTTGCCCTTAACAAACAGGTTTTCCCCACTGCCCTTAGTCTTACCAGAAGCCAATAGTTCAGACTCCCTATTCTTTAAGGCATCAATCAGTTGTTCTAGGGAAATGTTTTTGACAGCATATTTGATTGAGTTCTTAACAACAAGATAATCATTATGAAGTGAATTCAATAGGATAATAGACAAGTCCTGATTTTCCAATTTAGTCTTCTCCCCTGTATTTGCTAAGTCTTGAATCAGCTTCTTAAATATATCTAGGTTCTTGTCAAGGCTGATTGTAGGGTCCATCTTAAACCCATACAACCTCTCCTTCAAATAAATTTTGTTACCTAGATTCTTTTTCTGATAGATCTGTTCAAGCTTATTCTAAACTTTAATAGGAGTATTGTCATCATCATCAAGACACCTGATAACCCCATCAGTGATGTTCCAGAGCATGCAACCAATTGCATTCTCCATCACTTCAGTCCTCAAGACTGGATCAATACTTTCAAAGAAAGCATCTAGGTCATCTATTGATCTTAGGAGCTTTTGTTGAGCCATTAAAGCTCGAACCTTCCTCTTCCAAATCCCAAAGTCCCCCATGCCATCAAACTTCTCAATATCTACCCTGGAACCCCCCCATAGGAGTATCCAAACTTAGGTAGCTAGGGTTCCCCCCTAGACCTATAGCTCTACTAGAGCCTATGGTAACTACACTAACCACACTGGGAGGAGTATCCTCCCCTGGTAGACTGAAACCCTTACCTGGCTCCACTTTGAAGCCGGTCCCAGACCCTAATCAGTATACAAGAATACTATTCACAATACTGATTAAACAATTCTGAAAAATAAAAGATTATTCTAACAAAGAGTTAAATAATCAATATTAATTAATCACAAAACATAAGCTTAATTTATACAATTTACAGCAGCCTAATAATCAGATGTTAACACCACAGATCAATACATACCAAGTATTAGATCAGTATTAACAAGAAAATTTAGACAGCAGATAGTATAATCAGAGAGGCAAGAATTAATGAGATTAATTAAACCCTAATCATATCAGAATTACCTACCTATACTCAAATTGTCACCCAACAGGTTACAAACACATTAACAGAGTATACCACGATTATATGAAACACTTTTAATAGAGGTTTTTATAGAACCGAATCATAATCATAGCACATTCATAACATATGAAATGAAACAATTTCATAAGGTTAACAATTATGATAGAATTGTATAGAGACTATAAGAACCGAATGGTTATTCATATATCAGAGGTATAGGCAGCGAAAGAAATTTAAAGAAATTTAATATTGTAACCTGAGACAATCTTAACCGTATAAGCAACCTTCAATTTAGGGTTTAAATGATTCAACAATACCTAAATGAAGCAGGGAACATGAATGAGATGGCTCTGATGCCAATCTGTGATCGTATAATCAAACCTCATGCCCTAAAATCGTGTGGACCGAACATGCAAGGGTATTCACACATCGAGAGAAGAAGAAGACATGATTACAGAGTTCGGCATATGCCTACTCTCCGGGATTCAGGTATGAATCCAATTCACTAAGCCTTTGGGAAGTTACAGATTTAGAAGAAGAAAGAAGAGATTATGAATACACCTGATACAAGCAACCATAGGTCTCCAAAGTACCATCGAGTGCTCGCCATACTCCAGCAATCAAAAGCCCTATATCATCTCCTTCAAGAACCAAGGAAGATCAGAGCTACAGGCGATCGAAGACAACAACCATGGACGAACCTTCAGAAAGCTTCAAGAACCGTAGAACAGAGAGAAAACCCCCAAATGAAAATCGATTTGCATATACCCCCTGAACCAATCCAGCCCTCTAATAAACAATAGGCTGTGAACCATATGAACCCAACCGGTTCGGTTCATGACTAAAGAAGTACAAATACCAGATTACCCCTAACAATGTTGAATGAATTGGGGTTTAGTAGTGATTTCATTCATAATAATAGAACTGATAAAGAACCGAATCTGTCAATGGCCTTTCTGGAGGCAAGATTTGCACACACCAACAGTGGTAGCTTTCTCAGACCAACACATCTCAGTTGAGGTTAATTGGAGAGGAAATAGATATGCTCTTTCATGATCCATGGGAGTTGTTTTAGGGCTGACTAGCGCAAATTGTGGTTGGACTTGGCTGGCCTTCCTTTGCCTCTACCGTGGTGTATTGTTGGTGATTTTAATGCTACACTACGCTCATCAGAAAAGAAAGATCCTAGTCGATATAACCAGGATGGTGTTGGGTCTGCGGCTGAGTTTCAAGCAATGGTGGATGCATGTGAATTACTAGAAGTTAATTGCTTCGATGGTTAAGAAATTCACTTGGTCAAACCACCTTCGTCGGGGTCATGTTCAAGTAGTTTTTGATAGGAGCTTTGGTAATGAATAATGGTTGAGTCAAGTTGGGCATACATGCCAAATGGTTTTCCTATTCAGACGTCTGACCACTAGCTTCTACTGCTGATTTTTGAATCAGGTGAGAGACCGTTAAATATTCCTTTTTGTCTCAATAACTTCTGATAGACAACCCCAACTTTATGAGTGTGGTAGAAATTGCTTGGAAACCCCCTCAGATGGTGATGCAATTTTTATTTTTACTCAAAAGCTGAAAAGGCTAAAGAGGGTATTAAAGGGATGGGCTAAATAGGAGTTGCCTAACATTTTTTTCTGATGTTCAGACTGCAGAAATGGACTGCAGAAATGGACTTACAACGACAATGAGTGCAACTATTAATTGATCAACATGATATGTCAATGAACTGTTTGATTAGGAATCTATTTTGAAAACTAGGCTTCTTAAATGCAGTCAAGATTCCTTGTTACAATAAAAGGCAAAAATAAAGTGGTTGAAATATGGAGATACAAATTCGATCTAAGCTCTTCCATCTTTCTACAAAAATTAGAAGACTCATAATCATATTGGAACCCTAATTGATGCGTCATAGTTATATTGCTACTGCACCCGACTAAACCTCCTCTCGTTCTGAAGACGATGAGTCCTGCAAGAAAGGTTAGACGCGGGCCGGCTAGAATACCGGGCAACCGCCTCCAATGGCTTAGTCAGACAGTGAAGAAGTTAAGGTCCTGTGCAAGAGTTACACAAGACTATGTTCAAAATGTATTGGATGCTTACCGGAGGGGTATGTCCTTATTTTTATACTGTAAGTGTTACCTTTTCTGTACTTGGTAAGTTTACCCGGCGAGGGTGTTGTTTCTCCTGGGATTATGCTTCCTTGTCATTGGTCCCGCTCGATCGGTTATTGAGTTGACCTTCCCAATTGAGAGTGGTTGCCATACAAGTCTAGCGTACGTTACGCCTTGATCAAGCTGGTCAGTACCAGTCCCGACTACATGGAATGTGGAGCCCCGACCGGGTCTGACTCGGTCGAGTAGGAAACTTTTGTATTACAAGCCCCCTATCCCGAATGTTGTTTACATCGTGTGGGATAGCAAGGAAGCTAAACCATCGGTGTATTTGACTTTCCCGATCCCTATTTTGAATGGGTCTTCCTCATACGATCCCATCTCATAACCTGGCAAGTTTCTGAGAGAGTACTGACTATCCATGATTGAGGAAACTGTAGGTGAACACCCCGAGGACAGTCATATGTAATGTAGAGAAAGCTAGGTTGAGAGTGAGAGATGTATCTATGGCTGGAAATTGTGTGTTGACCCATGTCATATGTCCCGATCAAGTAATCAGTTAGGGTGAGCCTGGGCTTATGAGAGTTGAGTGTGAAGCTCCCGTATAACAGACAAAATCGTCTTATCCCGAATGTTGCTTTAGTCGTTCGGGATTGTTAAGGAGTCTTGCCGTCGGGCGCATTAAATGCTTGGTGTGAAGTGACTAGCCGTAATGCTAATGATTTTTCTTGAAGCCCACGTCCAGTCCTAGCTTTGCCACGTCAAATGGCTAAGCTTATAGCCATTATGGCTACCTCGGGAAGATGAATCGTCTTCTTTCTTGAACCGTCGATCATGTAACGTTGTAACCGTTCGATCAAGAAAAGTAACGCCTCTTCCGGTAGTATAAATACTACCCTTCCTTCTTTGTTTCAATCTACTGTTTTCGTTGCTCTCGACCAAGAATTTCTCCCAACTAAGCTTTGAGATCCTTCAACCTTTAATTAGTAAGTTCTTTTCTTCCAATCATGGCTACGAAGAAACCTAGGGTGAGTTTGAGAGGTTTTAGGCATTAGCCCAGTGTTCCTATTTTGGTATATTGGGAAAGAAGACATCATCGAGGTGAGGGGTATGTGAGTGAGGGCGATAGTGATCAGACGAGAGGAGTCAACCTAACCGGAGATCATCTGAAAGATCTTCATGAGCAATCCTCGGATGATGAGCGTACCCATACTTCTAGCGATAGTACTCCCGACGATGATCTTAGGGTCCTCGAGGAAATAGTTGAGATGAATTGTAGGGATAAGGAAATGCAAGCTGCTTAGGCTCAAGTGGATGATGTTCCTAGTGTTGAGCCTTGGGATGCCCTTGAGTCTACCACTGCTTTTGATTCTGCCACGCTTTCTGCCCAAAGTGCTTTGAGGTCTGAATCTACGACCACTTCTCATGACCCTTCGGCTTCATCTTCCTGAGCCTTCTTGAGGTCAGAAACTTTGGCCTCTTCAAGTCATTCTTTCCCGAAGGGGTCCACCCCGTCCGCCCTTCCAACATCCTAGTGGTTACCGGGGAGCCATTCCTCGTAAGCCAAGTAAAATAACCTTGGATGAGAATGCCTTAGCATTGGCGAAGTCTCAACCTTTAACTCATTGGCATGTTGATTTTGTTCAATCCTCTTTGGGACCTGAGTTTTTTGCTTGCTCTCTGTTCTCTAATGATTTAGAGAGGTTTCTTTTTAGCTTTAATATACCCAAAGGGTATGAAGTTGTTCTCCCAAAGGGGGACGAAAGGGTGACTAGTCCCCCAGAGGGTTTTTATCCCATGTACTACGATGCCTTCATCGGGGGGCTTCGTTTTCCCTTGCACTATCTTTTTGTTGATTTCTTGAGGCATTATGCCATTAGCTCGACCAACTTGAGCCCGAATAGTTGGCGTATTATGATTGGTTTTGTTGGTTTCTGCTATGCCTTAGGTGTTTTCCTGACCTTTGGCTTGTTTCACCATTATTATTCTTTACACCCTCACTCCCAGCGTGGCTAGTTTTACATAGCAAAGAGGGTGTCTTCTTCTTTCCAAGGGAACTTCCTTGAAAAGGATTCTTGCCCGTCCACAACCAAGAAATGGAGAGAATTCATCTTGTTCTTCAAACCTCCTTCTCCTGAGCCTTTTCTTACAGAATTCCAGGAGAGGTCCAAGGATGATATTGACCTCTTGAATACCCCTGTCGGCCTGGATCCTGACGAAGAAGAAAGAGTCAGGAATAATTAATCAGGTTAAGGGGGATGATTTTGCAGTCCATGGTTATTCCATGAAGTATGTTCCTGTTTTTCAATTGTGGGGCTTTTCCCCGGGTAAGCTTTTGTTTCAATTGCCTTTACCTTGTATTCCATGTTCTGACCTGATTATATATTTTTTTTGTCTTGCAGTGGCTGCCAATGACCTGGACGAAGATCTTTTGGCTATGGCGACCAGGTACATGGAGGAAGCCTGTCTCCAAGTTGAAGGCTTCAACTTCGGGTGCCGCCAAGGCCAAGCCCCCTGATTCGGGTGTTGTCCTGGTCAAATCTTCTGTGGCCAAAGGCCAATCATCTGCTGCTCTAGCCGGGACTGCAAAAAGTCCAAAGAGGAAAGCCCCTCCTGCTTCTGGAGGGGAAAAAAGGATGACGGAGGGGATCCCTCGTCCTCCCCAGACCAAAAGGGTTCGTATTTTTGAGCCCCAACCTAGTGTCGAGCCCTCTACCACTTCTAGAGTCGCCGAGTTTAGCTCGATTTTTGGCGACTCAAGCTTTGCTGGACGGTGGGTCAAGGACGCCACTCTTCAAGCTGATCAGGAGTATTTGAGAAATCTCCTGAATAAAGAATTTTTGTGGACGGATACCGGTAATTTTTCTTCCCGTCTGAGTTTATCTTTTTGCCTTTTTGCCATCTGTCTAATGTCTTTTCTTTAGGTATCTGGCCGGGGCAGCTCACATCTTCGCCGAGTCATTGAGTCGGGCTCGTGACCAATCAGAGCAGTTGAAGCTTGCTGAGCAGCTTCATCAAAAGGCTAACGTTGAATCTGCTCAGGCGAAGAAGAAGCTTGAGGCGGCTCGGGAGAAAGTTGCCGGGCTGAAGAAGGAGAGGGATGACCTTTCTAAGAGAAAAGGTAAATATAAAGGAAAGGTCAGTTCGCTTGATAAGAAACTCGGGAAGGCTACCGAGGACTTGGCAAATTCTCAGGTTCTCCTGGCCAAGGAGAAAGAAAGGAATGTAGAAAGAAAGGAATGTACAACTGGGGAAGGAGCTCGAGGAGTTGAAGGCCAAGGGGCCACAGAGTTTTAGGAGGATAGTGTTGGAGGAGTATTTTGCAACCAAGGAGTTTAAAGATTTGACTTTGGCTATTTCTACTCCCGCCTTCAAAAGAGGGTTACGACAGACCTTCAAGTTAACCCTTGAGCAAACGTCGCTTCCTCATCCTGAGAGGTTGCAGATGCTTTTGGACCCCAAGTTGTACGACGACCTCAAAATTCCTCGGCCAAAAGATCTTCCTGAGATCCCTGACTTTCCGTATCCTGATCCTGCAGATTACGTTGATCCTCCTCCTGAGAAGCAGCCCGAAGAGAAAGACGAAGAGGAAGCTGAGGATGAGGATGAGGCTGAAGGCAAGTCTGAGTATGAGGTTGAGGATGAAGGTCCCGAGAAGTCTCAAGCTGAAGAAGAAGCCAGAGGGTCCCCAACTGACACCATTGCTAACACTAATGTGTCGAATGAAGGTTTGGTCAAGCAATCTGTTGAAGAGAGATCTTCCCGGAGCCCCTCCTTGAAGGCCGACTAAGACTTCCGGGA
The DNA here is from genome assembly GCF_041222555.1 of Hakea prostrata. Lineage (NCBI taxonomy): Eukaryota > Viridiplantae > Streptophyta > Magnoliopsida > Proteales > Proteaceae > Hakea > Hakea prostrata. The sequence goes on from NC_142602.1 coordinate 60,609,594, forward strand.
CAAAATGCGAGTGACAATTCAAGACGGCCGTCAGCTCGATGGTAAGTTCATAACTTTTGATCGGCACATGAATCTTGCTCTCGGCGATTGTGAAGAGTTCAAAGATGCTTTAGTATATCAATTATTATGAAACATCTCTTTGCCAATGTGATCTTGAAGTTTTTTTTTTGTGTCCCGAGACCTGTACCTCCTTGTTCCCGAGTCATGTAACAAAGTGTCCAAGCTCTCTTTGTTCCCGAGTCATGTAATTAACTGATATTTGGGCCACTCAGCTCTTTGTTCCCAAGTCATATAACTTCTCTTATTTAAGAGTTTATTTTGAATGAAATTTGACTAAGTATTTCTCAATTGCTGTGTCTTTATGACTTGTTCGGGCTGTTCACCTATAAGTATAAAGTCCTTAAGAAAGGTGCAATATGATCGGGATGGACCTGAATTAATTTAAAAAAGTTCAAGTCTTTAGGAAAGGTGCAAGATGACCGGGATGGACCCGAGTCAATTTATTTGTCTTAAAAAGTGCAACTCCATAAGTATAAAGTCCTTAAGAAAGGTGCAAAGTGACCGGGATGGACCGAATCATTTTAGTCTTAAAAAAGTGCAAGTCCTTAAGAAAGGTGCAATATGATTGGGATGGACCTGAATCAATTTAAAAAAGTGCAAGTCTTTAGGAAAGGTGCAAGATGACCAGGATGGACCCGAATCATTTTATTTCTCAACTGCTGTGTCTTTAAGACTCGTTCAGGCTGTTGGCATATGATTACCTATAAGTATAAAGTCCTTAAGAAAGGTGCAAAGTGATCGGGATGGACCCGAAACATTTTAGTCTTAAAAAGTGCAAGTCCTTAAGAAAGGTGCAAGATGACCGGGATGGACTCGAATCAATTTATTTGTCTTAAAAAAGTGCAAGTCCTTAAGAAAGGTGCAAGGTGACCGGGATGGGCCCGAATCAATTTATTAATTTTGACAAAGATACAAAACTACTGACAGAACCTTCTCAGGTTAGTGGAGTTCCATGATCAATCGATTGGCTTTCCAGTTTCTGAGTCTTTCAATCGGTATGCTCTCGGTTTTGTTTCTTTGTCAATGATATAAGGCCCTTCCCATGTTGGAGTTAACTTTCCTTGGTTCCTCGGGTTGGAAGCCCTGATTCTTCTTAATACTAGGTCTCCTGACTGATATCTTTGGTCCTTAACTTGGGAGTTATAGTGTCGAGCCACCCTTTTCTGGTACAATTGATTTCTTTGTTGAGCTTTTTCTCGAGTTTCTTGTAGCAACTCTAAGTTTTCCCTTAGGCCCTGGTCATTTTGTTCTTCATCAAAGGTGCTGTAACGGAATGACCTGTCCAAGACTTCTATGGGAGCCAAAGCTTCGGTAACATATGCAAGGTAGAATGGTGTTTCTCCTATCGGGGTTCAGACAGTGGTCCTGTATGACCATAGTACACTCGAGAATTCCTCGACCTAGAGTGCTCGGCTGTCCTCTAATCTCTTTTTGATCCCATCCAGCAGTGTTCTATTGGTGACTTCAACTTGCTCGTTACTTTGTGGGTAAGCAACCGAAGCAAATCGATGTTCGATGTGGTATCTTTCACAGAAAGATTTGAATCCTGCTCCTTCAAATTGTTTTCCATTATCTGTTACGAGGATCCGGGGTATTCCAAACCTGTAGATAACTTTTTCTTCGAAAAATTTCTCCATTTGCTTTTCCGTAATGGAAGCCAAAGGTTCCGCCTCAACCCATTTGGTAAAGTAGTCTATGGTGACGACGAGATACTCCCGGTTCCTTGAAGCTTTTGGTAGCTTCCCGATCAAGTCCATTCCCCACATTGCAAAAGGGGTCGAGCTAGAGACGGGCGTCATTGGTACAACAGGTACTTTTGGAACATTTGCATGCTTCTGACATTGTTCACATTTGTGAACATACTCAAGAGCATCTTTCTGCACAGTCGGCCAGTATATGCCCAAACGTAATACTCTTTGCACCAAAGCCTTTCCACCCATGTATGTGCCACAAATTCCCTCATGGATTTTCGCTAAAGCATAGGTGGCTCGGGAAGGTCCGACGCATCTTAAAAGAGGTTCAGAGAAGGATCTTTCTGACAACTGTCCATCTATGATGGTGAATCGGGCAGCTTAATTCTTAATTTTCTTAGCCTCCTTTGGATTGGTCGGGATCTTGCTATCCTTCAGGTAAGTCACCAAAGGTGTTGTCCAGTCGGGATCATTACTAATCTCGAAAGACTCCGGCTCTTGCATGCTCGGGAAATCTAATTCTTCAATGTAGACTGCTGGATCTAGGTTCTTGTAATTGGCTAAAGATAGGCAAGACAGTTCATCCGCCCGTTCATTCTCTTTCCTGGGTATTTGATGAAAAGTTACCCGATCAAAAAGTGTTTGAAGTTCCTCGACCTTAGCCAAGTACTTTTCCATTTTCTCATCTTTCGTATTGTACTCCCCTTTGATTTGATTCACAATGAGTTGGGAGTCACTTCTTACTTCTAGCTCCCGTACTCTGAGCGCTCGGGCAACTCTCAGGCCTGCTATAACAGCTTCATATTCAGCTTCATTATTTGAGGCTAGGAAATTGAATCTTAATGCATAGCTGACTGTGAAGTCTTAGGGACTTTTGAGTGTCAGTCCCGCTCTCAAACCAGAAGTGCTACTCAAGCCATCAACATGTAGAATCCACAAGTTTGACGTTTCAATTGTTGCCCCTTGGTCTTTGTTCTGTGGTAAGTTGTTTTCCACAATAAAGTTAGCCAGAACTTAAGCTTTTATGGCCATTCGGGGTTTGAACTTGATTTGGTACTCGCTTAGCTCTATTGTCCACCCGACCATCCTTCCTGCTACATCGGGTCTTTGAAGGATTTTCTTGAGCGGGATTGGTTGGGACAATTATCGGGTGCGTCTGAAAGTAAGGCCTTAGTTTTCGGGAAGCCACCAAAAGTGCCAGAGCCTACTTGTCAATGTTTGGGTATCTTGTTTCTGCATCAATGAGCAAGTGACTTACATAGTAGACTGGGTTCTGGATTGTTTCTCCCTTTACCAATACAACACTTACTGCAGTTGGTGAAATGGCAAGATAAACAGTTAGAGGCTTCTCGGTTACTGGTCGCGCTAAGATGGGTGTTGTCCCGAGAGACACTTTTAATTGCTCAAATGCCTTCTGACACTCTTCCATCCATGTGATTTCTCCCGAGCTTGGTGTAGCCTTCAATGCTTTGAAAAAAGAGTTGCATTTTTCTCCCGCTCGCGATATGAACCGATTTAGCGCTGCCACCCTTCCTGTTAAGCATTGGATTTCTTTCACTGTGCTGGGTGGTTGCATTTCAATCAAGGCCTGAATCTTCTTGGGGTTGGCCTCAATTCCTCTTTGAGAAACCATGAAACCGAGGAATTTTCAAGAGGAAACTCCAAAGGCACATTTCTCAGGATTTAGGCGCATCTGATAAGTTCTCAAAACATCAAATGTTTCTTCAAGGTCTGCTAAGTGTTGAGCCTGAGCCAGACTTTTTATGAGCATGTCATCAACATATACTTCCAAATTTCTCCCGATTTGGTCTTGGAATATTTTGTTGACAACTCTTTGATAAGTGGCTCCTGCATTCTTCAACCTGAATGGCATCACTCGGTATAATAACTTTCCCGATCGGTCATGAAGGATGTATGCTTTTCATCCTCCCGACTCATTAGGATCTGGTTATATCCCGAGTAAGCATCCATGAAGCTGAGGACTTCATGTCCAACTGTTGCATCAATCAATAAATCAATCCTCAGGAGAGGATAACAATCCTTCGAGCAGGCTTTGTTCAGATCAGCGTAGTCAATACACATTCTCCACTTCTTGTTCGCCTTTTTGACCATTACCACATTGGCCAGCCAAGTCGGGCATTCGATTGGCTCAATGAAGCTTGATTTTTCAAGTTTCTCAACTTCTACTCTAATCACCTCATGTTTTTCAATTGCAAAATTTCTTCTCCGTTGAATGACTGGGGTGGCATCCTTTTGAATCCAAAGCTTATGTTCTGCTACCCGCCTGTCTATCCCGGGTATGTCGGTTGCTTACCATGCGAAGATATCAGCATTGTCACAAAAGAACTTGGTCAGCTGCTCCTTGAATTCCTTGGGTTGCTTTGATCCGATAAACGTTCCCCAGTCGAGTAGAGACTAGCTTAGTTGAATTCTCTTCACTTCTCGACCGGTTCTTGCTCTTTGCATATTTTCCTCATCCTGATCGTCACGAACTTCAATGATCAAGGCGCTTCCCGAGCTTTCTAACCTACGCTTTTCCTTTAAATAATTCACATAGCATTGTCGGGAGGTAGATTGGTCAGAACTGCATTTGCCAACCCCAGCGCCGGTCGGGAACTTAAGTTTTATGTGTTGGGGGGACACAATTGCCTCGAGTGCATTGAGGGTCGGTCATCCCAAGATCACATTATATGCGGATAAGTCCTTTACGACCATGAAGTTGAACCAAACAAATGTATCCCAAGGTGATGTCCTGATCTTTAGATCCAAGTGGATTGTTCCTTCTGTTGTTGTTGAAGATCCTGCAAAACCATAAAGGGGAGTTGCTGATGGAGTAAGTAAATCATTAGCTAGCTTGAGTCTTTTGAAAACCTTATAAGATAACAGATCAACTGATGAGCCTGTATCAACTAGGATCCGGTGAACCTCCCGATTCGCAATCTTTACTTTAATGATGATTGTGTCGTCATGGGGTGCCACAATCCCGTTCAAATCATCATTAGTGAATGTTATAGGTTCCGGGCAAGCTGGATTTTGCCTCTTTTTTGGCAAGTGCAGCCCCCACAAACTGCGCTTTTTGCTTTGCCTTCTTGATTGATTCCATGGTCGGGCCACCCATTATAACATAGATTGGTGTCTCCTCCTACTTAACTTTTTCTTTTCCTTTGTCAGCCTTTTTGGTGACTTCTTTCGGACTGGGTGATCGGGCTCTCTTTCTTGGCTTGGGTGAGCTTTCCCGAGGTTTTCTAGATCTTCGCACATACTGGCCAAGTTTGCCCTCTTGAATCAATTTCTTGATCTCTGACTTAAGGATTCAACAACTGTCTGTGTGATGTCCATAATCTTTATGGAAACGATAGTATTTTGTCATGTCCCGATCCTCTGGAAGAGAATGCAGCTTCCCGGGCCATTTCAAAGACTTCTTGTCCCGAATGTTCATCAGAATCTTTGATGGCTTGGCATTGAGAGGAGTATAGCTTTCCTGTCTTTGGTCGCACTTGCATCTACCCTTTGATCCTTGGTTTTGATCGTTCATGGAATTCTTATTGTTTTCCCGATCGGGTCTTCTATCTCGATCAGCCTTTACCCGAGCGTTTATTACTTCATAAACACTAGCTTGCTTCTGACACTTGTGCAATGACGTCCCATACATTTTGGGCTTGTCTATCAATAGGACTTCCAACAGCCTCTGGTGAGTAATGCCACTCCAGAGTGCACCGTAAGCGACTTGGTCATCTAGATCCTCGATCTCAATGGCTACTTCATCAAAGCGCTTTAGGAAATCCCGAAGGGATTCACTTCATCATTGCCTTATGGCAAACAGGTTGTCAAACGTTTTCTTGCTCCCAATCATGCTTCTGAAACGGGCTATGAACTTCCGAGCAAGTTCCCTGAAGTTGCGGATGGATCCCGGCTGCAAGCTACTGAACCACTTAATGGCTGGTCCCTTTAATAAGGCTGGGAACGTTTTGCAAAGCAGTTCATCTTCCCGTCCAAGGATTGTCATTACTAATTTGAAGTAGCTTATATGCTCCTTCGGGTTAGTTTTTCCTTCGAATGGCGTGAAAGTTGGCATGATGAAATTTTTAGGAAGAGGCATATTCATGATTTCATCTGAAAAAGGTTCTTGATCAACCACGTCCAGATCCTCATCGTGATCCCGATCTTCCAATTTGCGTTCAACCTCCGCCATCCTTCTCCGAAGATGGTTTTGCCTTGCTCCATTTCCATTAGATTCAGCGGTGTCTTCTTTTCTAGAATGCGTTCGGATGACTGACATCCTTGATCAGGTTGGTTGAGGATGACTTTCTCCTTGGTGCTCTATGTCTTCCCGATGACTTCTCTGAGGTAAGGATCTGGTCTTAGAAGGTACCGAAATACGGTCTAACGCACTGATCCGGGTCCTGTTTGGTATTCTTTGACGATGGTTAGGACCAATATGGATTGATCTCTGACCCTTGACTTGTCTCCCTCTCGGGATACCCCTCCTTGGTCGGGATCCTCTGGCAGTCTGGAAAGCTCTTAGTAGCCTTCCCGCCTGGGTGTTTCGTCTCGGGCCCTGTTCAACTCCAATTTGATGGACCAAGTCCCGCAACACCCCCTGCATCTCAAGCATACCCTTTCAAAGTTCATCTACATCTGTTGTAGTAGCATGCCCCTGGGGGCCTTTGGACGTGCCTTCTCTGTTTGGATTTTCTGGAATCAGATTATCCTCGGGAGGATTTTGTTCTACTCGGGTCGAGCGTCCGGCACCCTCATCTTGATGTGTTTGATCATCTAAGTGAGGGTTTTCACTAGCATTTTCTAGCCAACTGCGCCCATTGTTTGCTCGTCTGGCCATGACTTGATAATTGTCGTTCCCACAAACGGCGCCAAACTAATGCGTCACTGTTATATTGCTACTGCACCCGACTAAACCTCCTCTCGTTTTGAAGACGATGAGTCCTGCAAGAAAGGTTAGATGTGGGCCGGCTAGATTACCGAGAAACCGCCTCCGATGGCTTAGTCAGACAGTGAACAGGTTAAGGTCCCGTGCAAGAGTTACATAAGACTATGTTCAGAATGTATTGGATGCTTACCGGAGGGGTATGTCCTTATTTTTATACTGTAAGTGTTACCTTTTCCGTACTTGGTAAGTTTACCTGGCGAGGCTGTTGTTTCTCTTGTAATTATGCTTCCTTGTCGTTGGTCCCGGTCGATCGGTTATTGAGTTGACCTTCCCAATTGAGAGCGGTTGCCATACAAGTCTAGCGTACGTTACGCCTTGATCAAGCTGGTCGGTACCAGTCCCGACTACATGGTATGTGGAGCCCCGACTAGACCCGGTCGGGGAGGAAACTTCCGTATCACTAATAAAAGATGGAACATGGACAATAGACTTTGATGATTTAAAAAATCACATTGTTGAGTTTTTTGAGAGATTTCATAAGATTAATGTGTATGATTTGCATCAAGACATTCTCTAGAACATCCCTTGTGTGCTTGATGGGTTAGATTGTGAATGTTTTGGATATAATTCCATCAAAAGAAGAGACTCGAAAGGCAGTTTTGGGATCATGACCAGAAAGTGCACTTGGACTTGACGGTTTTCCAGGAACTTTTTTTAAAGCTTGTTAGGATATTGTTGGCAAAGATTTTTGGGCAACAATTAAAAGTTTTATTTTTTATTTTTTATTTAAAGGGAAATTTCCAAAGGGAGTGAATAACTACTTCATCACTTTGATCCCAAAGGTGGGAAGTGCTGTCTCCGTAGAAAAGTTTCGCCCAATATACATGGGAATTTCTTCTACAAAGTTCTATCAAAGGTGATGGCTTCCCTTCTTTCTACACTCTTATCAAGGTTAATTTCAGAAGAACAAGGAGCATTTCAGAAAGGTAAAATAATTTCTCAGAATATTTAGCTTTTTAATTAACAAATATAGTGCATGCCACTACTAGGGGAGAAGGGTTAGGGCTGAAATTAGATATTAAGAAAGCATATGATTCTCTATTTTGGGATTTTGTTTGATGTATTGAAATGTTTTGGCTTTTCTCCTAAGTGGGTAGGGTGGATTCATGAAATGCTTGTATCCTTCAGGATTTCTATAGTATTGAATAGATGTCCTGTTGGGTTCTTTGGTGTGGAAAGAGGGCTTAGACAGGGAGATCCTATTTCCTCCATGCTATTCTTACATGAAGAAGAGGTGCTTTGCAGAGGTTTAAGTGCCCTTCTATAGGAGGGAAATTAAAAAACCTGCCGGGTCCAAGGGGCATTGAGGTTCCCTCTATTTGTTATATGCTGAAGATATATTTATTTTTGTTCATGCTTCCGTCAAGTATGTTAGAAACCTTTTAGCTTTCCTGAACACATATCAAGAGTATTTGGACAACATATTAGTGTGGAAAAAAGCAAGCTTTTTCTTGGCAGAATGACTCCATAGAGAAAGCATATAATTGCAGGTAAATTGCTCCTTTCCCTTCCAAATACCTTGGCGTGGACATCTTCAAGGGAAGGTAACTTGGTTAACATTGCTACCAACGTTGGATAAAATAAAAGATAGATTACAAGGATGGAGAGGGAAGTTACTCTCATATGCTAGTAAAGTGAAGCTTGTAAGGTCAGTCATTTCTAGTATCCCTATTCATAATTTCTTTGTTTACTGATGGCCAAGTTCAATTATTAAACAAGAAAAATTATGGATGCAAAATTTAATCGGGAATGGTAACATTGAAACAATCAAGAAGGTGATTGTAAAATGGGATTTTGGTGTAAACCAAAGAAAGGGGGTCTTGGAATTCAAAGATTTCGTGAGGTGAAGTTTTCTTGTTTATGTAAACTTGCTTGGATTATAAAGCATAAAGATTCAAAATTTGCAAATCTCTTAAGGGGAAGATTAGTGGATATGATGGGGCTGTTAAAACCTTTTGTCCAACATTCTTCCATACTAAAGGGTTTGAAGAAGGTTTGGAACTTTGTTAGTGAAAAGGAACATTGGACTATAGGGACTGGAAAGGATGTTAATTTATAGACTGATCAATGGATAGGAACCTTTTCTATTGCTAGTTATTTAGGCTTGTGTTAATACAACCTAGAGGGGGGGGGTGATTAGGTTATAACTAGTGGATTGTCCCAATTTCTTGGTTTAATTGCAATTTCAAGATAAATTGAAGATTTAAATAAAATTAGACAATAACAAACAATCTCAATACAAGGATTTATAGTAGTTCGACTTTACAAGTCTATGTCCACTCCTCTTTTGTCTCAAGAAAGTATTCCACTAGTGATTATCTTTTAATACAATGGGTAGAGATCAAATCCTTTACAATCTATATTTACTAGGGTAGGAACACCCTTTATAATCTTTGTTTACTAAGTGAGGCAAAAGCACCATTTACAATCTTTGTTCTAAATAAGGCAAAAGCACCCTCTACCAATTCTAATCAACCTAGACTAGAATTGAACAATCAATACAATTTTGAGAAGTGAAGGATATTACCTAACAAAGGGAGTTACACTTTCCCCTTGTGTGAATGTGATGCAATGCATGAATGCTTCAAGAAATGCAATGCACCAACAAGAAGTCCCAATGGCCTTCAATAACTCCAAGCTCGACTTCAATGAGCTTGCTTGACAACTTTGGAATTTCCTTCAAAGTTGGATGGAGTTGGAAGGCTAGTAATCAATGTCAATTCACCAAATGATAGCTTTGAGAGTTGTAAGGGAGTAATAGCTCAGTAGACAAGGTAGAGCTTCTTATTAAATGGGGGTGGTCGGGCTTATAAAGAAGTAATTTAATTGCTTGGCCCAACCTCCCAACGGATATAAAATTTTAGTGAAATTTATTCCAGATGGACGTCCGTCTGCAACATAGTAGGCAGTATAGCAGGATTCATCATATCCCCTTCTTGATCCATCTCTTTCAATGATTTGACCACAAAACAGAGCGATGACGGTGAATTAGATACTAGAAGCACTTTCTTCTTAGATCTCGAAAAATTGCAACACAAGAAATGAACGGAAAGAGTGGGAGCAACGGGCGGAAGCCATGTCCTGAACCTAGAGAGATTAGAGACGTGTTTTGTAAAGTTAATTATTCCTCAGTCCTCACTTAATTTACTTTGGCGACAACACCTCATCTGATGCTTTAATTTTATGAGAAGTCAAGCCTAGTCATGGCAGTTCTCTTTTGGGGCTGGATAGTCTGACAAGTGATAGCATTGAGTGGTTTCCTTCCTTTAGAGTCCCAAATTTTGGCCAAAACCCAGCAAACCATCATACCTTGGATGAAAAGCAAATATGAAAGAGACAAAATGAGAAAAAATACCTTAAGAAATAAAAAAAATAAAGAAAGATGATCAACTCGATCCATGGAAATATTATTGTTACTTTAATTTTCTGGAATAACAACATGACAGATAGACATGCACACTCAACTTGCTGTTCAACTCCATTGTCTCAATTATTAGAGTCTACAGTTTAATTGATGTCTCACCCTATCTAAGTGTATGTGACTTAGTAGAACTAGAGCTAATTAATCTCATTATAAATAGGACCTCATCATCTTCTGAAATGTTCTTTCAAATCTCTAGTTTTATCTAGCTATATTGAAGCGAAAGACAAAGTGATGGCTCTATACTATGTTGATATAAGTAACTGATAATCTTTTTCTTTGCAGCATTGAATGCAACCTAAGAAAGCAGTTGGATTTGGTGTTTGACAATTAATTTCATACAGAATACGATAAATCCCCATGAATAATCCAACCATCTATCATGCACCATCAGATAGATTAGAGAAAATAAAATTTTTAAATAAAGGATAAAAAAATAAACTCAGAAGTAGGAACCACTGACACCCAAAAATAAGCTGTTTTTAACATGAATTTGAAGTTAGAAGCTGTTAATTGAGTGAACAACAATCGGACTTCTAATAGTATGAGTGCCATCCGACCACTCAAGTGAAGCAAACGCAGCAGAAGATGCTGCGAATTTGGTCCCAGAAATAGTGACTATAAATGATTTAACCTGATTCAACGACTCGAAATGCAAAACAGTAGGATTAACTGCGACATTAATCATAGAATGGGAAGTGATGGATGTGCTGTATGTGGAGTTTGCTGAGCCAACATTCTTTACTGTCCTCGTAAAATTACGAACAAAAGGCTCATCATGTTGAAGAAAAGTTGTCATTGCTGGATAATTGAGATCCAGCTCCGTTCCATTAGTTCCTGCTGCTTGACAGTTAGTGTTGTTGTCCCCTGATAGAAGTCTTACCCTCTTGGTATCCCAACCTATATTGCAGAGGAATTTGATATAATCATCTTCTAAGATTTCATATACCAGACCAGGATTTACAGCTTTCACTGGATCTATATTCCCAGCCCCATATGCAAACTCAGCATCAGGGTTCTTGGTGGCATTCATCGGCAAAGCTATAGATATTATATGAGAAAGAAAAGTTGGATTAGAGCTAATAAATAAATACTACAAGCATATAACTAATATAGATAGAATGAGGGTATCACCAGTGGTCATGAGTGCAGATTTGATGGCGGAGGGCGACCAATCGGGGTGAAAGGATTTAACATAAGCAGCAGCACCAGTAGCATGAGGGCATGCCATGGAGGTTCCAGATATTATACGGTACTTCACACTCCTTTCGTCACCTTCAACGGTCGAGGGTGAAACGATCGGTGAATATCCAGCCAAGATATCTACCCCTGGGGCGCTTATATCTGGCTGCAATTAAGATCAAAGAGGCAGACCTTGTGATGTGAAAGACAGACTAAATAAATGAAAGGCAATGAAACAACTCTGTGTGTATGAGAGAGAGAGAGAGAGAGAGAGAGAGAGAGAGAGAGAGAGAGAGAGAGAGAGAGAGAGAGAGAGAGAGAGAGAGAGAGAGAGAGAGAGAGAGAGAGAAACCTTGAGAATAGATGGTGTGATGCCATTTGGTCCACGAGAAGAGAATGAAGCAACTACTGGTGCAGATGAATCATGTGTCGCCTCACTCTTCATGATGTTTGCAGTGGGGTTTCTATAGGTTAAAAAGTATAAAATGTTAATTAATTGTGCTAAACAAATTATCCTAATAGATCTATAGGTTCCCATAACATCAAAGAATAAGCAATACTGATCATTAATCCAAACTCATTGACTATTCTGAACTTACTGGGTGGAGTTAATGTAAGCCTTGACTAGAGCACCCCTTTGGAGGATTAAATGTGTTGCAGAAAGAGGAAATGTGTAAGAGTATTCATCTAATCCATCACTTAGTAGTATTGTCCCTGAAGCACCTTTTCAAAATGGTTCTTCTCCCTGCATCGAACTCATCACACAACACAATCTTTCCGGTCACATTAGCTAAGCAACCACCCCAACAAAGTCTGAAACAGAAAAAGGAAGCAATCTTTGCATGTAATTTGTATGGTAAGCTCTACATACAAGCTACTCATTCCCTTCTTTTCTTTCTTTTATGACAGAATTGTCCCTTTAGATATGGAGTTAAAAAAAAGAAAAAGAGTAATCCAAGCGGTCAGTAACTTCATTACCGTGTCAATCTTTCATTACATCGTGGTGCTATTGCATCTTTTCCATATATTAGAGGATGACTTGTTTCATTCGAAGTAAAAGAATTAATTGCATTACCCTGACAACAGAAAAAAATAAAATAAATAAATAACACTTGAATGAGACAATTATGAATCCGAAGCATGCAGTTTCTTCTAGTATTTTAGCTCCTATCACTAGGGGAGATCTCCAAGGCGTGCCCAATTAGCTATAGAATTCATCCAAGTGTAATATTCTGACTCATGAGTTAGGATGATTCCAATGAGTACTATTAGATCAGAATATTATAAGTGACTGAATCCTATAACTCGTTGAGCACTCATTATGAGACCCTTCCAAGGAGTGGATCAAAATTATACTTAAAATAAATCAAAAAATTTCCTTAGTTTTGTAATAAACCGTTGAAAATAAAATAAAAGCCACATTAGGCTTATATGGCATGATTTCCTGATTACAAGACAAATGATCAGATCAGATGGTGCTAGTACCTGAGTAAGCCAATAACATTCATACCCTCCCAACCCTAAAAGATTAAAGCAAGTAGGAAAATTGGTGATCAAAACTACATAATGCTTCTTACCTGGATGATGTTTCCATTCCCAAGAACAACCTTATTGATGATGTGTCGGTCTGTAGTGCTTGCTGCAACTGATAGTATCCAAGGTGCAACACTTGCAGTAGTCCTTCTGATCTCGGACCATTATTTCCTGCGGCTTGTGATGTGAGGATTCCTTTCTGCATGGCATGAAATGCCCCAATTGAAATAGCATCTGCATCGAACTCCCAGAAATTACCCTGTCCTAACGAAACTGAGATGATATCCACTCCATCTGCAATGGCATCATCAAAACCTGCCAAGACATCACTCTCAGAGCAACCTCCCAGCTTACAAACTTTGTAAGCTGCAATCCTTGCTGACGGTACACCTCCCCTTGCATTCCCTTGTGCCAATCCATAAAATCCCACATCATATACTAAGTTACCAGCAGCTGTGGAAGCAGTATGTGTTCCATGTCCATTTGAATCCCTCGTTGAATTATTTTGCTTGGCGTAAAATTGAGCACCAATGATCTTGCTGAGAAAAAAATAATTATTGAAAATTGTTGATTGAGCACAATGTAGATGTTCTTCTTTACTATATATAGGGATACAATATTATAATAAACTAAATACTAACAAACTTTGAGATCAAGATATTTACTTGTTGCATGTAAAATTATAGCCACCTTCACAGGCTCCTTTCCATTTCATCGGAGGAGTGCTAAATCCTTTGTCACTAAAACTTTCTGATTCTGGCCATATTCCCTCGTCAAGAATGCCAATAATCAGATCACTCTCAACTTTAGGTTTTCTTATCATTGTAGTGGACAAACCAATGAAGTCCCAAGACCTAGTTGTTTGTAATTGGAGAGTTCTACTAGGGAAAATGGATATTACACCTTCTTTGCCTGGCATTACAACAAATATGTTATGATGATGTTGTCAAAAACTGAAATGTAATTTACAAATTAAAGTTTTTTGGTTAATAACTGGCAAGCTTTTCACTCTCTTGTTCATTGAGCTTTGCTGCAAAACCATTGAAACTTCTATGATAGCTTCGCACAAAACTACTTGGTGCAGAGCTACAAAAAAAGGTCGATATGTTGTAAGAATTTTGTAATCTACTTAGGTTAATGCTATTGTAACAAACAATGGATATACATAATTGTATCTTCAAATGAAGTATTTAATAAAGAATCATTAAATATGATGCAAAATCTTTTTGAAAATGAAATGAAATAAATAAGACAACATATCTGAGAATGGCAGTAGGTTAATCAACATAAATATAGTTGAAAACAAAAGCACTTTGAGGAGGAGGGCTATGGTTTAGATTTTGATCGATCATCACATATTTTCTATTTTTGATATTTTCTCCCCTTTTACTCACTTTTTATTTTTATTTTTTTTAAGAATCCCTTAATATGTGATTACTGCATTTTTATTTTCTTTTCCTTTGATGGATTCTTATACAAGTGGAAGAAAATAATAAAGTACAGCTAATCAAGTTTTATGGATTGTGATAAAAGAGGGAGAAAGAAAAACAAAAGAAAATAAAAAGAAAACATTTCCATAAAAGAGGAAGAAAAAATAATAAAAAACAAAAATATACATCTACATATAGATTCCTATGAAAAAGAGCAAAAGAGCAAAAGTGCAAAGAAAAACAATGAAAAATAAATAATAAATCAACATAAGGTAATTTGGCCAAAATATTAAGGGAAAAAGAGGGTAATAGTTCATATTTTGGAGAGAATTAGAGAAAAAACTTTTGAGACGAGAATAAGAGTAAATGGAGAACAAGTACAAGAGAGAGACATAAATTTTCTCATACGATAATATCAACTCGTCAAAGAATTAGCATCCCAAGATGAAGAACAAAGATCACCTACCCACCCAATAGCAATTGTGTAGTGCTTGAATATGCATGATGGATTGTGAAAACTTTTTAGATAAATTATGAAACAGTTACCTATCCTCGAGAACTTCTTCCAACATGCTTAGGTGGTTAGATGTAGGAGAATATTCTCCTTCAGGAAGTGCACCCATGTACACAATATAAATCTGCACGTGTCAACAATATGAACATGATGATCAGCAACATGATAGAGCTATGAATAGGATTTTATCCATCAAGTGCATAATCTCTATGCTAACTAAGATAAGATGGGATCAATTACCGATCAATTAATCCAACTAGTGCTTAATGATACAACTAATCTCATCAAACGAATATTAGTGATATTTAAGTAATTAGGTTCCAACAATCGTCTAATGATAATATTGCGTGCTATCAATACTTGTATGTAATTCATCATATCAAAATTATTTGAAGAATATCCACCCAAGATCAACACAAGAACCATCAAACTAGATAAACATATAAGATTTTATAGGCTCACTAGTAAAAAAAAATGCAAAGATAATACTAGAGAAATTCAGATATTACTTGCCTTTCTATCATCTCCAATGGCACCACAAAGAGGGCATATTGCAACAATTAAAATAATTAAAAAAAGAGAAAATGAAGGTGCAGGGAAGAAAACCATTTTTCAAGATATAGTCAATACTCAGTTAGAATGAGCGCAATAGTATTGGGATGAGGAGATCGCTTTTAATAGGCGAAGCGGAATTCATATATGGAACAAAGAATATTCTTTGGTTAGCTAGCTGGTGCATTTACAATCTATTCTATTTTCCCTATTTGAGTTTACCATAGATACTTATTTATTGCCTTCTTTGTCATATTTTCTGTCAACATTATTTGGTTGGCTAGCTGGTGCATTTATAGTCTTTTCTGTTTTCCCTTTTTAAGTTTACCGTCTATACCTATTTATTGTTTTCTTGCCATATTTTCTGTCAATCAAATATCATCTTACTATAGGTATACTCCCTAGATGTTAATTATTTATACATCTTATCACTTTTTTTAGTAGTGAAATTAAATTTGTTATAAAAGGATAAGAGGTACAAGATTGTCTAAGGGATCTCACAATCAAGAAGTTGACTTGGGCCACAATGTAGTGCATGCTATGTCACAATCCTTAGAGTTGGGAAATCACACACAAAACTTAGTTTCCTTAATATAGCAGTAAACACACGATCTTCGAATTTGCCAGCCAGCTCATCCTTTATTTTTTTGGGGTGAATTCAACAACCACATTTTTATCCTCCACAATACACCAGATCCCAATTAAGTGGGCTTACTGTCAAGCCACTTGATTTGTATGTGCAATAGAGACGTTAAGTATTTCATTGTTTTTAATGTAATTTTTTTTTTGAATAAGTTAAGTATTTTAGTTCGTTTTTAATATTATCATTAAGATATATAGCAATACCAATCTGTAACCAAAACTAAATATGAAAACCAAAATCAAAACCAAACCAAACTAACCAGGGAGTCAAAATTATGAGTGAGGAGAGAGAATTGAAACTCTGGAGGATTTGGAGGCTCCTAGGGAATCTGCCTTGCTGGTGGTGGGAACATGGCCGGGAGGCAATCCTATGCTAACGCAGCAGGAAATCCAGGTATCGATTCCTTGCCAAGCCCCATCCAAGCTGGATCCTACTGGCAGATTTTTATCCGTCAGCAGCAACAGTGTGAGTGGCAGTAGGAATACTAGCATGAAAAGGTACTTTTATCCATTCCAAAGACAATGGGTAAACCTATCTCATTAGATTTGATGAACTCATTTTGAATTTGTTGGTCATTATGCTCGAATCTTAGTCGAACTCGACCGGGGCCAAAGCGAGTGGATGAAGTTTAAGTTGAACAATTAGAACTTGGATCTTCTCAGGTCTTTAGTTTTTTTCAGAAAGTCGTGTACGAAGATGGTATTACAAAGTTTTTACTCTACAATAGAGAGAGAGAGAGAGAGGGCATGTAGCTCAACAGTGTAAAGAAAAGCCAAAGTTTTTCAGCCGAACTTGGCTACTATTAGTACCTCCACTCCTAATGGAGGTGGGCTTCTAGGGACGGTGGATGGTGTGCTGGGAAATTCAGAAATTGAAACTCCTCTTGGTTTGCCTACTGTTGAGGAGGTAGGACCCAATGGAGTTGCTACTTTGGTGGACTCTATGGAAAGAGACGTAAATCCTGCAATTCAAAATACTAGTAATTAATGTTGATACATTCAAATTCTAAAGTCTTACTCTCAAGAGGTGGGGCCCAATGCAACTGTGGTGGATGGGGATTTTTTTTTTCTTCTCTTGAGGTGGATGCGAACACTACAGAAAGAGGACGAATTCTTCAATTTGAAATTCAAAATGCTGCCATCTTGCATGAGGTGGCAATACCAAATGGACACGAAGTGGAGTTTGGCCAAGTCTCTTAGCCTGTGTTTGGTTCCGCAATTTCCTGGAATTAGATTCTAGGAAATCATGAATCTAATAAAAAAAAAATCGTTCGGTTCTATATTGACTCGGAATCAACGTGATTCCATTCCATTAACCTGGTGAAAAACCCGATTCCATGGAAACCATCTCAAGAGGTGGTTTCCAAATAGAATCACCCAAAATGAACCCAGGTATAAATATAGGTGATTCCATTGAATCCACTCATTATCGTGAAAGTGGATCTCATGGAACCCTAGCTTGTCTCGCAAAGTCCGTTGCCAAGCTCCATCGTTGACCTTGTTGAGCTACAATTTGGCTTCACACCATTTGATCTTCTTCTCATTTCTGCAAAATGAAGCTGAATCAAGAGTTGCCTCTGTTTTGTGAAGTTTGGTTGAGCTCCATCATTGAACTCGTGGTACCGTATCGCAAGTTCACACTTTTTGATCTTCTTCTTCTGCAAAATCCAGCCTCTGTCTCTCGAACTTTGTCCTTGAGCTCCATCGTTGAGCTTGTTGATGTGAATCGTAAGTTCACAGTGTTAATCATCTTCTTTTGCAACATTCACATGAGTCAACTTTTGCCTTTGTCTCGTGAACTCCGTTCTTGAGCTCCATCGTTGAGCATTATCGCTTTTGTTTAATAGTGAGTCAACTTTTTCTTTTGTATTATTCTATATTTTGTGGTGTTTTTGGAGTTGTAGATACCTATTTAATATCTATTTAATCTTGTGTTATAAAGTTGTGGAATTTGAATCTATATTTCATCTATGTTTGGCCTCTGTTTTGTGAAGTTTTGGTTTCATAATGAATGTCTAATACTAGTATATATTGAATATTCATGTATATGTAATCTTGTGTTAGAAAGTGGTGGAACTTGAACCTATATTTCATCTTTGTTTGTCCTCTGCTTTGTGAAGTTCTGGTTTAATAATGAATGTTTAATACTAGTATATATTGAATGTTCATGTAATGACTTCCTATCCAAATTTATCTGTCAATTGAACTTGTCTCTCTTGAAAAACCCCTTTTCATGTTATGTAGTATGTTTTGAGTTGCAATTTGTGAATCTGTTTAAAGAGTTTGTGCAAAAGGAAAATTGCACATAAATTGAATTCAGGTATCTTCACTACTGAAATGAGGTTGGTTTTTTTAAATGTATATCAAGTTGACTGATCTATAGTGAAGAGATAGTAAGCTAGGTTGGAAGATAGATTCTAGATTCTTAAATTCTGCATTTGTTAAGAGAAATGGCTTAGGTAAAGGAATGAACTAAGAAACTACGGTTAATGATATCAAAGTGTCAGGCAAGCGATAATCCAATCTGGAGACCACATTATTTTCTTGATATTTAATTTACTAAAAAATTAGAGAACAAGGGACCTTGGCTTCTATCATCACTAGGGAAATTAAGAAACAAAGAGACAGAGCTAAGGTAGAGTTGAGATAGCCTAGGATCTTGTTACCATATATAGTTACATGGCTATCCTCTTGGTTGAGGTCTATATGGCCTCAGTCACAGCAAGAAAAAAAGGGGGAAAATGGGATAAACAACAAGCA
The DNA here is from genome assembly GCF_041222555.1 of Hakea prostrata. Taxonomy (NCBI): domain Eukaryota; kingdom Viridiplantae; phylum Streptophyta; class Magnoliopsida; order Proteales; family Proteaceae; genus Hakea; species Hakea prostrata. The sequence goes on from NC_142602.1 coordinate 60,628,327, forward strand.
AATAAAATAGAATGATTATGGAGAAGAAAAGAAGTAAGCAATAAAAAGGAAAAGAAAGAAGATCCTGTGTGTGGAGCTTGATCAGCAGACTTAACACCCCTTTCCCTACTTTTGGATGTTTGTCGGCTAAGGTATTGATACAGGACAACCACCTAGGACTCAGCACCCCTGCTTGTATTCTATTGCTGTCAACTAATTTACTTCACCTAGATCAGTTCCAACTTTTTAGAAGGTGTTCCCTATTGTCCATTACTCCTAATTTCCTTTCCCTTGCTTCTATTATTTTTGTTTTTCCTAACATATGTCTTACTAAGGTTAGTAATTTTGTTGGTACAAGAATCGTTGCCCTACTATTTTGAATATCTTTCAGACCAATCAATTCAATTTAAGAGTTCCATGTTTAGTTATATATAGATACATTTCCTTTTTAGTCAGAGATCTCCATTGATAATCCTTTGTTTTCATTTAAGATCTGTATCCAATTTTAGTATATATCCAATTTTAATCTATATATTTTTCCTCTAATTACATTTCAGGCCCAAACCTGACACTCACCTTGCTGAAAAATGGCTTACCCAAGAGATCGTATCTTCCCCAACTACACTGAGTTGATAATTATTATGGTGGCCACTGTGGTTATCGTAATGGATCGGTATATAAGAAGTTACCTTAGGAAGGAACCATATAGACTAGATGGGTCGACGTGGATTTCTTGGGACCCAACATATGATTGGTAGCACCAACCGTACGTGTTGTGACCTAACAAGAATGAGCAAAAATTCATTTCATACCTTGGTTCATTTGTTGCATACGAGGGAGCTCTTACAAGACAACAAATTAGTATTAGTTGAGGAACAAGTGAGGATGTTCCTACATTGTGTAAGACATTATATTAAGAATTCAACTCTGAAGCACAATTTTGGGCATTCAATTAGTTGACACTTTAATAAAGTGTTTGACGCAATGATGAAACTGTACCCACTGCTTCTAAAACCCCCTGGTCTCACCACACATCCAAAGATAGCTGAGAATTGTAAAAGCTTCTACCCATTCTTTAAAGATTGTGTTGGAGTCATCCATCTGTCATGCATCAAGAAATTGTACTTAGCCATGATACACATCAACAAAGAATGAAATTAAGCCTTTTTGGTAAATCAATTATGTTCAGCTATGAAAAGCTTGGTCATAAAGCCTCCTAGTTAGCCATCTTATTGAGGCTTTTGATCAGCCACTTTATAAAGGCTCTTAGTCAGCCATCGTACTAAGGATTCTGATCAGCCACCTTATTAAGGCTCCTAGTTAGCCATCTTAATAAGGCTTTTAATCGGCCACTTTATTAAGGCTTTTGATAATGATCAGCCATCTTATTAAGGCTATTGATCAGCAATCTTGTTGAGGCTTCTGATCAGCCATCTTATTGAAGCTTCTGATCGGCCATCTTACAATGGCTCCTAGTCAGCCATCTTGTTAAGGCTTTTGATCAACCATCTTACAAGTCAACCATTTTGCTTAGGCTCTTGACCAGCCATCTTACCAAAACATTTAGTTGGCAATCCCACAAAGACCTTTGATCAGCCATTCAACTAAGGAAATTAATTGGTTTGACCAACCATCCTATTAAGGCTCTCAATTAGCCATACCGTCAAAAAGACTCAAAAAACTTCTCAGGAAGCATAGGTCTTCGTTGAACAATAAGAAGTTTCGTGATAGAAAGGGTCATATTACACAAAACACTTTAGCTACATGCGACCATGATAAAAAATTTACATATATACTTGGTGGTTTGGAAGGGTCTGCATCTAATTTGCATTTTGGATAATGCTATTCATAGAGATGGAGATGGAAAATTAGTGGTTCTAGCTGGTAAATACTATATTGCAGATGCTGCTTTTGCCAACTAGAGAGGTTTTTTGATGCCATATTGGAATGTTAGGCACCATCTCAAGGAATGGAAGAGGGGAAATCAAAGACCCAAAATTGCAAGGGAGTTGTTTAACTTAAGGCACACAAGGTTGCACTATGTCATAGAAGGTGCTTTTAGTTGGTTGAAGAAATGTTTTAAGATATTGGCAAATCAAACAGAGTTTCCATACAAAACTCAAGTAAAGATTGTCATAGCTTGTGTATTGCTTCACAACCACTCCTGAAGAATAGGAGGAATGGCTTGCTGGGAGGGGATTAGGGATCACAGCAGGTTCCTCTTCTACACCTCACACGGGTGAAGATGAGGAAGATGGTGAGTCTGATGAAAATGAAGGCAACAACGATGACTCATCAGAACAAATGTGGAATGCATATACAACAAAAATTTATGAGATGAAGACATAGAATTGGAGACTAACAATGAGTCAGAATCAGATGATAAAGTTTTAACATTTCATATTTAAAATGAATTGCATTAATTTAAATGTATGTCTTTGAGTTAAAAGTACCTTTTTTAGCTTTCATTTTATCTAAAATTTTGTAGTATTATTTCAAGTTTGTCACAATATGATTAATTTTAATGTTAGAATTGCATCCCTATTTAGAATGTGTGGATTTACTATCAATATCAGACATTTTTTATAGACCTGTAACTCTGCTATATATGATCACCATTTTGGTATTAAATACATCATACACTGTTTTTCACTACCATCTATTTCAGGGTGTCAACGTCTAGTGTAAATGATGTGAGAACTTCTTACTTGAAGCATAAAAACAAGAGATGCAGTTGTGGGAAAGTGGAAGCAGTAAGAATTTTTGTGTCATCCAGGCATCCTAATAGATTGTACCAAGAGTGTGAAGACTTTCCTAATGGACGCTCTTTTTTCTGTTGGTGTGAGCCAACTAGAGAACATCCCCCACCCTTAGAGACATTCAATGGTGTGTAGATACAATTACAAGAAATGGATGTGAAAGATGTGTTGAAGTCTCAAAAGAAGAATGTGCAACAGTTGAAAATTTTAGTTGAAGATTTGGCCATAGTTAAACTATTAAAAATAGGACAATTTCTTGTGTGTTGTGTGATCCTATTTATAGTTGCTAGGCTTCGTTAGGGATTTGTGTTCTAAAAATGGATGTATTTTGTTACTTTAACAACTATTTTGTTGTCATATATACTCAACCGTTTAGTTGTTTCTTAATTATGTGGTATTCTTTTTCTCATACATAATCAAATTAGGGTATGGATATTGGCGCTAGTATCGCATCATAATATTTGTACCAGATGGACCCTAGAAATGTGTCACAGTCGCAAGACAATGACATAGCCTCATGGCCAATAGATCTCTCTCTCTCTCTCTCTCTCTCTCTCTGTGTTAGAATTGTTCATAGAAATCCATAGCAATGGCAGAGGTGGAGACAATGCACTGAAGAAAAAACATTGGATGGAAATTAGTAGAAGGATACATGAAATGTATGGCAAACATTATGATTGTGAACAATGCCGCAATCATTTTTGTATTTGGAGAACTAGACTCCGTGCACTTTCTGACTTATAGAAGTGAAGTGGTCTAGGATGGAAAGTGAAATGAGATTTGGCCCTCAGTTCTAGAGTGAAGTCAAGGTAACAATATATGTTCAAAAACTATCATTTTTCAATTTCAATACTTTATGGTAGTGTCTAAGTTGTAAGTTTTAATTTTAAATTGTAGAAAAAAAAAAAAAAAAGCAGAAGTATTGGAAGGAGCATTCCGTGCGTCGCATTCACCTAGACATTGCTGCAACATTAGGCAACGAGATTGCAACTGGTCATGAGGCTGCAATTGTTGCAGATTTTATGATGACTCATCATTTAGTGTGCTTGAAGCCAATGAGCAAAACACCCCATTGAATGGGATTGGAATTGACAATTTCGGTTTTGATCTTGATGCCAATGCAGCTGAAATATCATGTAACCAAACTACACAAGAGGAAGGTACTAGTAGATCTCGAGGTAGACCATGGGATGATGATGGCTCTAGACAGCCTAAGAAGAATAAGAAAGGAGCTGAAAAAGTTGAGTTTGTTGAAGGAGATCTCTGGTGCTTTGAGAGATTTGGTCAAGCATGTGGGAAAGAAAAGAGAGGAAAAAAAGGATAAAGAAGAACTTATCTGTGAGACAATTAATGCAATAATAGAGCTTGACTTGGAGACCTGCCTCCTTGCAAAAGATGTCTTTACAAAAATAGCCAACTAGGGAATGCACTACTAACTGAGAAAGAGGAGGATAGGGCATCTATTATCAAGTTTTATTTACATAATATACTTGATGAGGTTAAGATATGTGTCTACTGTCTTTCATGCATTTGTCATTACATTCACTTGAAATATGTGTTATTTGTGATATTTTCTTGAATTCTGGTATCCTCTTTGGTGAATGGCAAACTAACAAGTGCTGGACATGAAGCTTCAATTGGACATTTGGCTGTGTGTGAAGCATCTTTTCATGTGTTACAAGCACCTAGGGATCTCAATGTTGGCAAAGAAAGAGGATGATGTAGCTCATATTATTAAGTTTTTCTTGATAATATGCTACTTGAGTACTTTGGACAATTCACACTGGTTATTTATTTATTTATGAACAAGTGGTATTTAGATTTGGTGCTTCTTTGAATTTGGAACAATTGGTATTTCATTTCATAGTTTGTTTGAACTATGGTTATGTAAATTCATTGAGGCATGAAAGGAGTTTTAAGAGTTGTATAGTTCTGACTTAGTATGTATATGCAAACTTATATGTTCACTTGATCGGCTTTAGGTATGTATTTGTAGATTTATAAATAGTAGGACCTCTCACTCTCATATTGGCATTTCTCTTTCTCCCCGTCCCCTTCATTTGAATATATTGTATGCAGGTTATTACAGATCATTTTCGAGTCCTAACTCTTCCTTTTCTAAAGTGTGTAATGACTTGAAAGGTAAAGAGACCTGAAAGGTGGCCATTGAAATTATAGCACCCATTGAACTCATAGACTTTCCTAGGGTTAAATCTGTATGTTTGAACGTTACAATGACATAAGATTACTTGTCACTTGCAGGATTATATCTATACTAAAAGGGCTTGACCAGTGGTTCCAAGTGAGGCCTACATTGTTACAACTAAGTTGTAAATGCAGTCTAAAACCTCTTACGATTGGAATTGATAAAATCTGATATGCTTGATTACTGGACAAGTCTTTGCACATTGTGAAATGGTTGCAGTTGCAAGATGGATTGCCAAACTTGCAACTCCATGTCTTTGTAAAGCCCTAGAGAAACATCCAGATTATAAGATCAAGGTTAAATCTTGTCGTGGTACCATTTGATGGTTCTCCTCTTATCCATGCATGTTGGATGTTAAACAAGTACCAGTTCTGAACTGTAATCAAACATACTATAATTATTAAATTCCTATTCTGGTTTGAGTTGACAGTTCATACTACTTTTTGGCTGTTGATAATGAGAGTTAACTTGTTCAAATATAATCTGAGACTTAACTTGTTTTTTTACCTTTATGTACATGTTGGCTGTTGCATTTACAAAAGGTGTGTCGTCCAACAATTTCTGATGAGACTGAGGTGTTGCTGTTGCAATCATAAATTAGTTGTTCCAGTAGTCCCAGGTGAACTTGGGTCAGGTTTTTTGAAGCTTAGATACCATCAAGATGACATCTAGTGGTTAACTAATTACAGAAGAAACAAAGAAAGCTTGGATGATTCTAACTGTTTCATTGTTTGGTTTTGCTGTTGGTATTCCTTTCTGCATCTCCATCATATCCGAAAGCTCTTACGATTGGAATTGATAGAATCTGATATGCTTGATTACTACACGGATCTCCATATACAGAGAAGAGTTTGATTCATCCCCGGTATTAAGCAAAGCTATCATATTTGGATATGGTCCAATTAGGCCTTGGATGTCTATAGCTCACTAGTATGTATCAATGATTCTACTTTCAAATTAATTAGTTTGGGATAACATCAATATAGATATGGAGTTCAAGGATTAATTACTAATTTATAAACTTGTGTTTCATATTCATGTTTCTCAATGTTACTAATCATCCTAATAGGTTGATGTGGCACTTCGATTTGACGATAAGCTTGGCTTGTGTGTTTGCCTTCATCACTAATGGGTGGCCATTGATGATCTATAAGATAGGAGTGATGGAATGGATCAAGCTCTGGTTGATGCCATGGTTAGGTTGTCATTTTTGGGTATTACTTCTTGACCTCTTCAGTATCAGGATTCTCTAAATGATTTTATTTTTTTTCCAAGTTATCAGGGAAGTTGTTAATCTATTTCTGTAGTTAAGAGATTGATCATGGGAAGGAGAGCCATCTTGAACCCAAACACATAACGCAAATGTTAAGAAATCTAACACATACGCAGCGGATAATCACCAAGAAAGATAAAGAAGAAAGAAACAAGAGACAAGACACAGGGTTTTACTTGGTTCGGTCAGAGACCTACGTCCAAGGATGAGTTGAGCACTCACCAAGCTCATGCAATCGTAGAATAACAGAGAAGGATTACAGCCCTAAGATCAGTGACAATAACCTATACAAAGGACAAGAAAGATAATAACCAAGACCAGGAACAATCACACTTGAAACCACAGATGAAACCCAACTTCAATCTTCCTTCGAGCGCCAAACCGAAAGCAACACAGAAGTACTTTCACGCTCCAACAGCAGTAGCTGTTTATCCACCTTTGCAAGAGTCAATTGCACAGCCAAAGATCAAAGGAACAACAACCAATCCAAGCTTCTTGCACACAGGATGAACAAGAACTCCAGAGAACCGAGAACGAGAGAAAGAGAGAGAGAGAGAGAGATCTGATCGTATGAGGATGAAATCCCTAAACCCCCAAATACATACCATGCAATAAATACAAGTGCAATTACCCTCTTACCCCTCAAACAAAACCATAAGACATAGTCTATCCTAACACATGTAGAAAGACCACACTGCCCCTGTTACATATTACATTCTCCACCTTGACTCTGTTATTTTGCCGATGCATAAACTTGAGAGTAAACACAACCCATCAAATAAATATAAAACAATGTAAAGCAAATTATAGAGATAATAATTTCAATGAGTTTAAGGCAGACTCAAACTTATTAACATGTACAACTTTAGTCATAATATCTATAGGGTTAATAGAAGTATCTATCTTACATATATCAATTAAACCCTTAGCAATTATATCTATAATGAAATGCAACTTTACATCAACATGCTTTGTTCTTTGATGAAACACACTGTTCCTAGCAAGACACAAAGCACTCTGGGAATCACAATAAACAAGAGAATGCAAGTCATCAAAACCAAGCTCCCTAAGAAGCCCCTTAAGCTACATGCATTCCTTCACAGTCTCAGACAAGGCAATGTACTCAGCCTTAGTGGTTGAAAGTGCCACCACATGTTGGAGTGTGGACTTCCAACTCACCAGATTCCCACCAAGAGTAAACAAGTATCCAGTTATGGATCTTCTCTTATCCAAATCAGAGGCAAAACCAGAGTCACAATATCCAATAATGCCTAACTTGTTAGTACAAGAATTATCATGAATAATTTTATAAGATGCAGAATTTTTCAGATATCTCAACAACCACATAACTGCATCCCAATGTGAATCACATGGCCTACTCATGTATCTATAAATAAGACCAACAGAGTATGCTATATCAGGCCTACAACAAACCATAGAATACATGAGACTACCAACACATTCTTGATATGGTTTATCGGTTCCGCAGGCATTATAATCCATTCTAAGCTTAAAATGAACACCAAGGGGAGTATTAATAGTTCTAATATTATCATGTCCAAACTTGTTAACAAGTTTATGAATATAACCTACCTGAGACAAGGTCAAAACACCACTAGGCCTATCTCTATGAATATCAATGCCAAGAATCCTTTTAGCAGCCCCTAAATCTTTCATTTCAAATTCAGATTTCAACATAAACTTAAGTTTACAAATCTGAGATTTATCCTTTGATGCAATAAGCATGTCATCAACATAAAGTAAAAGATAAATGAAAGAATTAGTGCTAAACTCACAATAATAAACACAATTATTATAAGAGCTTCTCTTGTAACTATTCTAAAGCATGAATTCATCAAATCTTTTATACCATTGCCTAGGTGATTGTTTTAAGCCATACAATGACTTTAATAAAAAACAGACCTTAGTCTCACTCCTTTCACAACAAAGCCCTCAAGCTGTACCATATATATGTCTCATCTAACTTACCATTCAAGAAGCAGTACATCCAATTGTTCAAGTTAAGTAAGAGAGCAACAAGGGCAAGAAGAACTCTAATAGAAGTATGTTTCACAACAGGTGAAAACACTTCATTATAATCAATTCCCTTAACTTGAGAATACCCCTTAGCTACTAATCTTGCCTTATACCTAGGTTGTTCTACACCAGGAATACCAGCCTTAAATTTATAAACCCACTTACAACCAATTAGTTTCTTTCCTTTGGGTCTATCTACAAGAGTCCAAGTCTGATTTTTCATTAAAGATTCCATTTCATCTTCCATGGCAACAAGCCAAAGCTTGCTGTCCCCACATTCAAGAGACTCTTTATAGGTTCTAGGCTCACATCCCTCAAGCTGGTCAGCTACATTAAGAGCATAAGAAATCAGATTTGGACTAGCATTAGATTCACGCATATTAGCATATCTAGAAGGCCTCTTAATATCTCTTTTAGACGTATCTCTAGCCAATAAATAACCATATAAAGGATCCGTATCTTTAAGCTCTTCTTTAACATCTAAAGAACCACTACCAGCTTCTAGATCATCATCCTCAACCTTAGGATCAGATTCATCAATCTCAGTTTCAGATTTATCCTTTAACTCCACCTCAAATATGGTCTTGTCTAGATCATGGGAGTTAGATCTAACACTTGATGAATCAACTTTCAGAAATTCAAGTTCATTGATTTTAACATCTCTACTAATTGCAATCTTCTTATCTTGTAAACACCAAAGCCTATATCCTTTAACACCTAAAGGATACCCTAGGAAGACACTTCCTACCCCAAGGCTCAAGTTTACCCTTGTTTTGATGAACAATACAAACACAACCAAAAGGTTTCAACAGATTGTAATCAGTATGCACTTTACTCCACCTAAAATCAGGTGTTTCAAAGTCAATAAAGGAACAAGGAGATTTGTTAATGACATAACAAGCTGTACTAGCAGCTTCAGCCCAAAATTTCTTACTTAGGTCAGATTCAATCAACATGCATCTAACTCTATCCATGATTGTCCTATTCATCCTCTCAGCCCACTCCATCTCACGAGGAGTATAGATGCATGTTTTATGTCTAGTAATACCATGTTCCTTACAAAAAATCAGAAACTTTTCATTCACAAATTCAAGACTATTATCAGTTCTAAGTTTCTTGATTTTCTTTTCAGTTTGATTTTCAACCAAAACTTTCCACTCTTGAAACTTATCAAAGACAACTGATTTATCCCTAAGAAAATATAGCCAAGTCTTTCTAGAGTAATCATCAATAATAGACAAGAAATATTGGGCACCAGAAAGAGACAAAGGTACATATGGACTTCCCCACAAATCAGAATGTATATATTCAAGCACATGAGAGGTCTTACATGAATAATGGGGGAATTTAATCTTATGGAGCTTACCCATGGCTCACACATCACAAAAAGTCAAAGGGCTAAATTTCTTAAGACTTATTTGACCACTTTTATACAAGTGTCCAAGCCCCTTACTACTTATATGACCCAATCTCCTATGCCAAAGCTCCACCTCACTAAGAACCCCACTAGAGACTGATGCAGACCCTAAAACCACACTTCCATTCAAGAAGTATAAACCATTCTTCAAATCAGTAGTTAGAGTTACACTACTACCCCTTATAACCCTAAGAGAACCATCCCTAGAGGTGTAATGAAAACCCCTAGTATCAAGCTGACTCAAGGACAGCAGGTTTCTCCTAAGTCGAGGTACATGTCTCACATTTTCTAGATCTCTAACAGTCCCATCATTCAATTTAAGTCTAATTGATCCAATCGCCACAACATCACAAGCATGATCATTATCCATTAATACTTTACCACCTCTATTGGACTCAAAAGTGATAAACCACTCCTTTCTAGGAGTCATATGAAAGGTACAACCTGAATCTAAGATCCAAGCATCATGATCACTACAAGGGGAAACCACTAGTGCATCACTAGTCGCATCAACTACATGTGTAGCTTCCATTCTCTCATTTCCATTCTCATTTTACAACTTTTGAAGTCTCTCTCTACAATACTTTCTAATATGTCCTTCTTTCTTACAATAATAACAAACCCTCTTATTATTATTAAACTTTCCATTAAAATTTTGATTTGCACTTACATTGTCATTCTTTGCAACAAACTTCTTCTTTTTCTTATTATTATTATTGAACTTCTTCTTAGTTTCATACATGCTTCTATTTTCAGAATTAACATACAAACCCTCACTAACATGCTTTACCTTCTCAGTTTTCAATTCTATATCCCTAATTTTCAATGCTTCCATCACATCATCAAGGGTTATAGACATTCTACCATATTTAATAGCATTCTTAACACCAACATGAGAATCAGGCAAAGATTTCAATAATAGGACAGCAAGGGTATTATCAGATAACTCTTCATCTAAATCAGCCAAATCACATTACAATTTATAAAAGTTCTCTACATTATCAGTTAAAGACTTAGAAGCATCCATTTTGAAACTAAATAATTGTTCTTTCAATAATGTAACATTTGGTATAGAGGCAGCCATATATAGTTGTTCAAGTTTAAGCCAAACCTGGGTTGCAGTCTTACACTTTCTTACCCTTCTCATCACGGTGTTACTCAAGTGCAAAATGATAATGCTATAGCACATATCTTGCATATCTTCCTTTTCTTCATCAGTCATGGTCAAGGAGATCTCTTTATCAGTCTTTAAAGCCTTATGGCATTTGTTTTGAACAAGAATAGCATGCATCATATTCTTCCATACCATATAGTCTTCCTTATCATCAAATTTCTCCAACTCGTACCGGGTTGGGGCCATGACAAAAGACTATACAAGAATATACAGTCAGATTATATTTAACTAAGTAAACCAATAACACACTTGATATTATATACTAAATAAATTTCAGAATTTAAATAAACAGTTTTTGAAATATATAGTAAGTCAATATCAGATTTGAGACAAGAGAATAGATAACAGAATCTATAAGGCTATAACAGAATATTATACTTCAATAATAATAAACAAAGTTGTTAATAGTAAGTGACAATACAAATCAGAAATCTTAACACTATATGCAATTAATAATCTGAAAATCAAGACTTGATTAATATCAGATTATAAACATGAAATAATTATCAATTTCATATAAACAACATGCATATCATAAAAGCCCCAAATTATATACAAGCAACCCTAATGGCCGAACCACTGTACAGGTTAACAGAGCCAAAATAAATTGCAAAATCAAGTCAATAATTAGGGAATTTATATACAATCTACTCCACACATTCAATTACATAAAAGCCCTAAATCAATTTTAGCAAAACCCTAGATTAGGTTTTCGGTTTGAGGTTAGGGTTACCAGAAATTGAAACCGAAATGGGAGATTTGTATCATCAGCAATTGCATATAGTATGATAAAATCTAACAGAATAGTGTATGAATAGAGTAATCTAGGTTAATCAAGAGTTAACAAATCCAGCCAAGAACAGAAACGATGGCTCTGATGCCAAAACTGTTAAGAAATCTAACACATACGCAGCGGATAATCACCAAGAAAGATTAAGAAGAAAGAAACAAGAGACAAGACACAGGGTTTTACTTGGTTCGGTCAGAGACCTACGTCCAAGGATGAGTTGAGCACTCACCAAGCTCATGCAATCGTAGAATAATAGAGAAGGATTACAGCCCTAAGATCAGTGACAATAACCTATACAAAGGACAAGAAAGATAATAACCAAGACCAGGAACAATCACACCTGAAACCACAGATGAAACCCAACTTCAATCTTCCTTCGAGCGCCAAACCGAAAGCAACACAGAAGTACTTTCACGCTCCAACAGCAGTAGCTGTTTATCCACCTTTGCAAGAGTCAATCGCACAACCAAAGATCAAAGGAACAACAACCAATCCAAGCTTCTTGCACACAGGATGAACAAGAACTCCAGAGAACCGAGAACGAGAGCAAGAGAGGAGAGAGAGAGAGAGAGAGAGAGAGAGAGAGAGAGAGAGAGAGAGATCTGATCGTATGAGGATGAAATCCCTAAACCCCCAAATACATACCATGCAATAAATACAAGTGCAATTACCCTCTTACCCCTCAAACAAGACCATAAGACATAGTCTCTCCTAACACATGTAGAAAGACCACACTGCCCCTGTTACATATTACAAAATGATTTAATTACCCTGTTTGATATCCCAATACCTGTAATGCTTTTATTTCCTATCATACTATGTTGTTTTTCTTGGGAAATCCTTTGAATGATTATGGAGATTGGCCATGCAATTGTTTTGCCTACAAAACACTATGATCTAAGCTTCTCTTTTTCTTCTTGTTTTCCCATAGCATAATGATTACTTGGCTGTTCAGGCATCTGTGACAAATTAGTCTATTCGTATTTCTCTTTTTTCTAAAGGCTTGATTTATGTCCTTATCTTGTCTAAAACTTAAGATGGGTGCTAGAGTCATAGATCTGCCATGTATGTTTTATGAAGGATGGTGGGTTAACCCTGTCTATCTATTGTTTTTTGGAGTAAAATTTCAGTTTAAATTCATGATTTGTTGGGGGTAATTGTATTACAAATTCTACAAAATACAAAAAATGAAATTGCAACACAATTGAAAGATTATAATCCTTAGCCAATCCGGAGAGCTTGATGTTGCAACCGAACAAACCACCGATCAGTGAGGTTGAGTCACACCTTGAGTGCTGTCTTTAAGGTAATTGATGCACCCTACTACCAAGGGTTCTTCGCACCACCACCTCCAAGATAAAGCAACCTCCAACTAGAAGATGAGGTAGTTCTTCTAGTCCCTTCAAGGGGCCAAAAGCAGGGCCCCGCCCCCCCACCCCCCCGGGGGCCGGGGCCGGCCCCGGGGGGGGGGGGGGGGGGGGGGGGTGGGGTGTTTGTTTTTTTTTTTTTAGTCTATCAATAATAATAAATACAAATACATGTAATCAAGAGCAAGAATAGTGCAATAAATAATAAAAAGGTTATAGGAGTCCAAATACTTCGATAAATATCCAAGAAATAATCAAAGGAAAGAATCAAGAATCAAATGTAATATCGAGTTTAGCGGAAACAAAATAAATAACTAAATAATCTTCTTTCTGGTTTTCTTTTATAAATCTAAAAACTAGTTTTCTAACTTAGCAAATAAAGATGTCCTCCAATCTTTCTCCATACGATCATCAAAATCCTGGCAATCTGCCTTCGTCGGCCATCAATGGTGCTAAAAGTGCACACACGCATCTTCAGGAGGCTTCATGCTCTGCAAGTTCATGTACCACTGTCTGTCTCACATCAGCTTCATACAAGGAGGCTCTTTCATATGAAACATCTCCAACTTCCGACATTGTGCAACCATCTGTACAGTTTATATAATACATACAATGAAAGGAATGAGTTTCAACGAACTCAGTAAGGAACAAGCAATTCTCATATATATGTCAATACAATCCACGAATGCACAGATGAAATGATATGGATGGTATGCAGAAATATGAATGCTACTAAGATCTAACTATGCAAGTCTCTATTAGTTGACATGCTTTAAGATATACACCAGCCCTCCTCTGGGTAAGTCTCATCACTCTGATCTGGCAAGGACTGGTTACCTCTGTAGGGATCCTGGGCAAAGGGGAAAGTCCACACTGGCTCTCAAACCATGGCTGGGGGTTAAGTCAACACTCTCTCACCACGACCATTGGTAATGAGTACTGGCGCATGTCGGGGTTTCTAATCCAATGCAAGTCATAATGATAACATACTATATGGAGTCCAGATACTTCCCCTATGGCACCAACCAACTCGGTTCAGTATCCTTCGCAACCTAGGAGTGAGAATCCTCACGGACTGGCTACCGCTATTGGACTCCACTCCTTAACCCTATGGTCATCCACATATTATTGGGGCGGATGCTCTCATGATTCCTCACGACACCCAGTCTGCTCCTTGGACGTCCATGAGCCCAACCCTAACATATGCAACCCTACCATTACATGACCAATAGTGGACCACTGAGTCTCCGCATGGACTGGTTTTCGCTATAGGATGAAACATAGTCACGTCACCATTGTCACGGGTCACCCGGCTTCAATTCCCCCTGCCAAAGGGTAATAGCATGTGGGGTACCTAACCATGCAATTCTAGACTCTCCTAAGTATGTCATCCAAGTAATCATGATAGTGCTAGGGGACATCGGTGAGCATGTGTCCCATTCCACTGACCCTTCGATATCCCAAGCCAAGATATCCCAATGGAATACCCCTTCCATCACAACTACACTACATCACTCTTTATCATACCATGAACAGTTGTGCAATATCATAAAAGATGAAGTACATCAAGGAACACCACAAACAACGAGTATACAATAAGATTCACATGCTTTATACAATTACAGCAAGTTATATGATCAAAGAATAGTAAATAGAATAGCTGAATCATCATGTATACGTAATTGCATATAAATAAGAATGCATGTCCTTACCTGTAATTATGTAAAATTCCTCTAACTTGAATTCCAGAAACTATTATAAGACTTTTACTTGAAACAGAGAACACCTAGGCATAGGGTTACAAGAATATATAAGAGTCAAGAGTCAAAACAAATCCAAAATCAAACTTACACAGACACTGGAAACCGACCGGTCGCTTGAGCCGGTCGCTTAGGTTGAGCGACCGCCACTAGTGACTGCCCCAAAAATAGAGAGTTTCAGATCCGAAACTCAGGCTTTTGATCATCCTTTTTCAATCCGGATTTCGAGTGATCATGGCCTAAGTCTCGAATCTAACACTCCTAAAGACAAAAGGTGAAGGGAAACCTAATAAACACCATAACTGGATTACCCGAGAAACTCTCCCCTTATTTGGATCTATCCATTAACAAATGCGAGGATTCGTTTCTGGACAGGATCTCATCAAGAACATTGGAAAGGGAGTACAACAAATCAAATGGGTAACCACCAACAAAAAGGGGATGGGTTCAAATCAATTAGAGGTTAAAAAGAAGAGAATTGCAGATGGAGATTCATTACCTTAACCAGAATCACCAAGAATAGAAGAGAAAAGGTTCTAGAACATTAATAGCACTTCAGACCTGAATCCCGCATGATTCCACTGCCGCCTAATCGCCCAAAATAGCAATCCCGAACATAATAATGCGTTAATAGGGCGAGGGATGCTATTTATAACGAACAGGGGGCAAAATAGGGCAAAACCCCAAAAACAGAATCGGGCGGTCGCTCCAGGCGGTCGCTTGGTTCAATCGACCGCCACTAGCAACTACCCCCATATATATTGCTATACAAGGGTGCTTTGCTCATGGGGTTGAAGACCAAGTACAACCTAACCCAAATGAAGATATGGGGGAGATCATAGTCCGAAAAATCAATCTCAATAGGTCAATAATAAAGGGGTTAGGGTTTCATCATAACATATGGCTCATGAAAAGGTTATGATCACGGAAAGAGAGGGAATGATTGTTATCAAGAAAATAACAAGAAATCATAGGAAATCTAGTTTAGGTTAATAGAAACATTACCCATGAGGTTTCCCTCACATGGAAGGTTACAAAAGGTTTTCAGAAAGATCATTCAAGGGTTAGGGTTAAGGTTTCAAGAATCTATTGGCTAGGGTTAAGATCATGATGATGATCATAGATCTCAAAGAATAGAATGAGATCATGGAATAGATGGTTGCAAGGATGCATCATCTTTTTCCTGATCTCAATCAAGAACAAGAACGAAGAAAGAATAATTAGAAATCTTAATTAGGTTAAACATGGATCATGAAGAAAATATAGTGTGATCAAGGATAAAGAATTAGAGAATGATAGGTTACAATTTTAGTAAAGAAAACACATTGATTGGCTGTTAACAAGATCAAACTAAGGGTTCTTGGTTTGATCCAAGAGGTTAGGGTTTCACCCTTTTATGGCTCCCAATGAAAAGGTTGAGAGCACCGGATGAAGGGAAGTAAATTGATAGCCAATAAAACAAGAAAATAAAGATGATCAAGTTTAGGTTAACACAAATATCACCCAAGGGAAAGAGAAACAAAGAATGCACAATCTGAAAAGGTGTTGGGGAGTTTCCAACAGATAAAAGAACATTAGGGTTTCATATATGGTTACCTCTCATGAGAGTTGGTTACCTCCCATGAGAGTTACCCATAATTAATCCTCACAAAAACAACCCAAGATAGATGAAGGAATATCTCATTAGTATTTCAAAATAAAGAATGGAATTAGGAAGGGTCTACCAATGAGAGAAAATAAGGTTCTCAATTAAAGTGAAAGGAAAGAAATTCAAATCATACAATTAGGGATTTACTAACAAGAATCCGTGTATCCCACGAAAAGACTAGGGAGAATAAAGATTCACCCTTAGGGCAAATAATTTACAATCAAGAAAGGTTTTGGGGAGGGTCCAATGAATTAATAGAAAATAAAAGGGTTGCCAATTGGTTACCCTCTCATGAAGGTTACCCAAGAATTTCCCCTAAAAATCTCTCCCCTTTTGGTTTCCAAAGGTCCAAGGGAATATTAGGGAACAACTCCTCAATCATGAGGACACAAGGGAAGGTCATGGTGATAATCTGAGACCTTCCCCACAATCATAAAGGTAGGTAGAAAAATCAGGGAAAGTGTCATTAAGATTGTTGGTGGAATCAAATTCAAGAATCGTCGCCATATGGCGTCAAGAACATAGAGTGAATTGGGGGATTCACTCTAGGGCTAAAAGAATTAGAGAAGAGGTCATTACAGTAGTGTAATGCCCTTCTCATGATCAGAAAATCAGAAGTAGAGAAGAAATAATGAATTAAAGAAGAAACGAATTGAATACCAACCTCATAGAAGAGAAACCGATGAAGAAATATGAACAGATGCTTGAGGATCTTCCCACGTTCTCCAAGGCTTAGAAACAGATTGAGAGTGAAAAACATGGAGTTCCCCCTTTTAAATAGCACAAAGAGTTCAAGAATTACTAGGATTTCACTAAACTAACCCTGTTGGTTAATTGGTTGCCAAAGAGAAAGTTCTAAGGTCCTTCCCACGCCATCAATAGGTTTAGAAACATAGTATGATAGCTTACCAAATTAAAAGAAATAAAACTTTTAAAAACCTTCAAAACATAAAATTATCAAAATGCCACTGCCTGGACAGCTTATTCAAAACAAAGGATTTAATGGGCCTAACTTCAATATTTTTGGATGGGCTTCTTTCAACACATCATACTACTTACCTAGTATGGAGGGATGTCTTCAAAACAGGTCCAACTAAACTTTAGGTCCATCAACCAAGTTCTTCTTCACAAATGAGTAGTTCAACTCCAAATCAAATAAGCTTTCCATAAGGAAACACCATCATCAATATCCATGGGTTTTGGGTCAAACACCATATCTTCTACTGAGATGGCCCACAAGGACATCTTCCTTCATTTTGGGACATTGAATCAACTCTAAGGGAAAGGTCTGACATGGCTTCCTAAGATTTTCAAAGATAGTAAAACTGAAATCACGGTCCAACTTCAAAGTCAACATTAAACAAACCCTACTTCACCCAAAACAGATCGGGTTTCCGGGCTAGATTTAGGCACAACGACACATAGACAACTCAAGAAAGAAATGAACTTTGTAAAACAAATAATGTGAGTGTGAGGACTGTCTCAATTGCACACCACACGCAAGGAAGGGTTGGGTTTATATAGGCCCAAACCTCACCTTACACCCCTTGAGATTCTTAAGGCAATGAATTAGATTTAATCCATTCAATAACCTTAACCCCACTCATGGTAATGGCCATGAATGGTCATGGAGTTGAAATGAGAATTGATGGTCAAGTGTTAGAATTTAAGTAAATTCCACCCTTCAAGTAAGCCCACCACACCACCATGATCAAGACCTTCAAGACCCATGACCAATGTCATGAAGAGCCTCATAACCAAGGTCAAAAGGGCCTCCTTTACTCATGGTGCCTCATTACCACCCTTACCTCATGGGTCCCACACACTAACAAAACAATTAAATAAAAGAAATGCAAAAACTAATTTTGAAACTTAATATAGATAATATAGATTTTAATAAAAAAAACCTAACAATCCCCCACGAGTTTCAAAATTGCAAAAAATGACTCGTGTTGTGACTGTATTAGACACTAAAGGACACATCGCTGTAGGTGTCTTTCGGACTTGAACCTACACTAGGTCTAATGAGTCGCGCTACAAAGTATGAGTAGAGTCAAACTCCTTGAACCTTTCCTCATTACCGTAGTTGACCGTCCCATCATCCATGTCCTAAAGGTCGACTTTTGGAGCTACCTTTTATATTACACATTGGACTTTTGAACCAGCCATGTCCCTTATCCTAGATTCATGAATGTTTAGAGAACTTGCCTATAAGTTCTCATTGGTGGCGGCCAAACCACCTACATCCACTTAGGTTAGTCTCTGATGTGCACCACAACTAACACACCCCCCACATTCCTTGGGATTAGACTAATTAAGAGCTTTTCTCAACCTTACCCTTGTGGTAGTACTATTACCTTCATTTACACCCTAGAATGGAATAATTCTAAATAGTCGTACTGAACCGGTCTACCCATGACTTTGTTTATACCCCTTGAACCTAATTCAGGTATTTAGCCTCTTTACATAGGTAGGGTATCCATCACGTGACCCAAGGATTAGGCATTAACCCCATTCCTGTAGATACAACACACAAGTTTTTGACAGACATAGCCTTTGTGAACATGTCAACTTTATTTCCTTTCTGACTTCACATAATCGATAGCTATCATTCCTTCATCTATGTATTGTCACACAAGATTGTGTCTAAGGCATATATGCCTCCTTTTACCATTGTACACCTTATTTTTTTTGAAAGATAACAAGATGTCAACATGGCTTCCCCCACGTGTCAAGTGGTACATTGAAATCAATAACATAGAGTTCATCATCTCTTTAAGAGATCTATTTTTCCTTTCCACTTCTCCATTTGATTCCGGATAATTATATTTTCCTCACAAAACTTATCAAGATTAAAATACTCAGTCCCTCTATCGGTTCTAAGTCTTTTAATCTTCTCGCCAAGTTGATTTTCAACTTCTGTTTTGTAAAATATAAATGCCTTTCCGGCCTCATTCTTTGATTTGAGCAAATATATCATGGTATATCTAGAATGATCATCTAAGAAGGTGAAAACATAATTGTTTCATCCCCTTGACTCATATAACTTATAGTCACTTAAGTCACTATGGATAAATTCCAAGAGATCACTCTTTCTATCCATAGTCTCGTGAGGCATTTTGGTTAACTTAGCCTCCACACAAATTTTACACTTGTCCTTGGGAGATTCCATCTTATCGGTGATCATCCCTAACTTGCATAGTTTGGTGATATATTTCACACAACTATGTCACAAATCATAAGTATTGTACAAAACAACAAAGTAAACAGAATAAGTGCTAGACTTTTCACTTACAACATTTGAAATATTGTCACATCCACCCAGCTAGTACCTTATCTGGCATACCCGAGTGTGTGATCCACAGCCCCAAAGAACAAGTATCGAGGAAATCATCCTCCCACAGAAGCAATAACATAATCATGAACAAAATATAATCAATGCATAATGATATAAACAAGATATCCAAATAAGGAAAGAATGACAATGTAATCATAGTGTGGAAATGATACCAAATGTATAATATCAAAAAGAAGTAGAGTGAGGCGGAATCTCACTCCACAGTTACAGCGGAATGTAGCTCATAAATCAAAGAGAAAAATAAAACTGTTCTCAAAGGAAAGTAAGAAAATGATAATCAAACTAACTAAGTGTTTTCTACTTTATAAAGAACGTCTTCATAAATATAGACTTCATCAACCACGCATAGACGTTCCCACTCCACAGTAGAGCTAATCATGGTACGTAACATGATTACACGAGGAATCATCAACGTGATCTTCATAGTTGCCAGCACCTTGTGTGTAGTACGCTTCTTCAGCTTGCACTTCCTCATATTGACCTTCATAATATTCAAGACCTGTGAGAGTAATCTAACAAAAATATTGTACAAAAAGGAGTGAGTTCAAAAGAACTCAAGCAAGGCAAGTTAATCCACAACAACATAAATAACATGATTGGAAAACATAGCATGATGCAATATGATATGAAACAGACAATGAATGTATGAATCTAACTCTATGTATGCTGGTCTTTATTGGCAGACATGCTTTAAGTCATAGCACCATACTTCTTTAGGAAGGTCTCATCACACAATGTCATTTAGTAGTGGGTTCGGCATCCCTCGGGACAATCCATGGCTGGTGTATAAGTCACCTCTCTCTCATATCACCATTGGTCTAAGTATTGGTGCATGCCAGGGTAAAACCTAGCCAAATGCAAGTCATCTAATTAGTCATATCAACTCAGGTCCAGATACATCCATTCCTCGCCCCTGACGATCCTTTCCGGTATCCTTCACACTAGAGTCAGCATAGTCCCTGACTACGGACTCATCAACCCTATTGGTCATCCACAAATAACAGACGGGAAGCTCTCATGTCCCCTCACAGATTGGTTACCGGTCTTGAGCGCCATGAGCCCAAGTCTACTATTTGCAACCCTACCAACAAATGGCCCCCACAATGTGATTTATGTCCTCTCACGGGTTGGTTACCGGTCTTGAGTGCCCATGAATCCCCATTGCTGCCACGGGTCATTCGTCTCAATACCCTTCAGAATCGGGTCTGATATAACAAGAGTATTCCTAGCCAAACACTGCTAGACAAGCCCTAGGTATGACAATCAATGATTCGGGAAAGTGTCAAAGGGCACCATTGGAAACATCCCATACTATTCCCACTGATGTCCAAGGACAAAAATTTCGAAAGGACATTTCCCAATCTCAAATCATACCTAATCAATCACATTCTCAAATTAGTCACAACATACACAACCAATATCTCTTCATATAGAAAGATACACATAAACATGATCAATCCAATATGTAACTGATAAGAATAAGTAATCAAAATCAAAAGAATACATGAATATACTACTGTAGTCAAAGTACTTACATCAGTAATAGAATAATAAGAAAATACATTTATGGTAGTGAATCTAAAAGAATCCCAAAACAGAAACTAAGATTCACGCAATGTATGTAATTATTGAAATAACTGTCCTTACCTTAAATAGCTTTGATGAATATCCAAAGATCAAAGAGAGTGGTTCCAAACTTAGCAAATAAACCCTAAACAATCATAGATACATCATTAGGAAAGAGGCCTAAAAGATCGAAGATCAAACAAATCAAATCGAGCGAAAAACAGAGCTACTATCTTGCTTGGTTGATTGGGTGGTAGCTTGGTCTAGTTGACCAAGCAATCGACCACCTGAGACAGTACGAAGCAAAAATGTGATTTTTGATCCAAAACTCAATCTACAAGATCCGAAACTCTATGAAACTTGGAGGAAACCTCTAGAACAATAATCTAACACTAAATTAGTATATATTAGCCACTAACAATGATAAAAAAACACTACTTACTAATTTGGAATCATGACTTTCTAATTTGGTAAAATCCCAAGTTTTTATGAAAAACATGCTATGAATCCAAATGAAAACTAGAGATGATCAGATCTCATTCTAGTAGATGATAAGCAAGAGATCATACATGAAAACATCATGCAAAACAAATCTATCATGCTTTAGAAATTGAATCTAGAGAGTGATCATAGTTTCATGAGGATTTCACAAGGATCACGGCGAAGATCAATGTAAATGTCATAAAACCTTAAGAATGAAAAGAGATTGTAGAAGATATGGTAGCAAGGATGCAGCATCTTCTTCTTAATCTCAATCAAGAATAAGATACAAGAGGAGTAGATCAATACACCATAAGAGCGATTACTAACCTTAGATTGAAGGATCGAAGATGAGAAGCTTGAAGTCTTGCAATGTTCTTCACAACTCCAAGGAGAGGCTTTGAGAGAGTCTTCCCATGTTCTCTAAGGGTTTTAGAAACAAAGGAGGCTATGAAACTCGTACTCCTATTAAATAGAGCATCAACAGACCTAACAGAAGATTCTGCCAAATTCTGACCCTATTGGTCGATTGGCCAATCGACCAACCAGTCGACCAAGTCAGTCAGCAAGGCCAAGACAGGGAATTGCAGGCCCAACTCAAGTCCAAACCTAATGTGCTTCTCCCAACACATGACTTACCTAGTATAGAGAAATGCCTTCGAATCATGTCTAACTATACTTCAAGTCCATCAACTAGACTCATCTTCAACAAGGTGCAGTTTCCTTTCTAGTTCTAAACAAGCTTCCAAGTATGGAACACCATCATCAACTTCCATGGGTTTTGGGTCAAGCACCATGCCTTCCACTGATATGGCCCATAGTTGGCTTCTTCCTTTACTTCGGGTCTTCGGACCTACAAACAACTCCGGGTCAAGGTCAGGGTTAGGATAAGGCTAGATTTCACAAATACTAAGAACAAACAAACCCTCACTAAGTTATCCCTTTCCCACAATTACATTTTCATCATTTGAGCCCACAGAATAGGAATAAAACACATTTTCAGTTATTTCCCTTCTTGAACCTACAATCTTTCTTGAAATTGCCAACCTTTCCACAAACAAAACAAGCCAATTTCTTCTTCTTAGAAGACTCATCATAGTCTAGATGACTTTTCCTCTTCTTGTTTTGCTTTTTGGTTTCCACCAAGTTCACTTTTAGGCTTCTTTTCCCAAGGTCTTTTTCACCATTGTCTTTGAACCGGTTTCTTTCTTCAATCTTGATCCTTACAACCAATTGGTCTAAGGTCAATCACATCTTCTATGTTTCATAGACATCTTGAAAGCATTCCATGAAGGTGGAAGTTTTTCTATCAAGGCACCGGTTACAAATTCTTCAGTTAGGACCATTTTTTCTTTTGCTAACTTCCCAACCACAATTTGAAATAAATCAATTTGGGTTGATATGGTGTCACTATCTTTCTTTAGAAAAAATTATAAAGCTAGCCACTAAGTATTTCTTTGAACCAGCATCTTCTAGAGAATACTCTTAACCAAAGCATCCCAAATCGAATAAACATATTCTAATGAATTATACACATGGTATAAGTCATTAGATAATGCATTCAAAATTCGATTCTTGCATTGGTAGCCCGCTTGAATCCAAGCCACCCTTTTGCTCTTCTTAATAGGATCATTATTTTTTCTGGCATGGGTTTAGTTAAGGCAAATGCTACCCCAATTTGGGCTAAGGCAAACAATAAATTTTGCCTCCACCGTTTGAAGTTTTGACCTCCAAACTGTTCGATTTTGTCGAATTTAGTGACAATCCGCATCTTACCAAAATCCGGGATAAGATCTGTCATTGTTGGAACTACATTAGTGGGGATTGAATCATGGGTATCAAGGAATGGATATTTCATACCATCTATACCAACGAATGTGTCGTCACCTTGTTTGTCAACGTTGCCTTCAACGGTATTGTTTAAAGGATCTCCTCCTGTGTTAACTCCATCAACAACCTCAATGTTGTTGTTCTCGTCTTTGTTGAAGTTGCCATCTCCAAGACTTGCCATTGGATCTTTTAGAAATCAATTACCTTAAACTTGTTGGGGTAATTGTATTACAAATTCTACAAAATACAAAAAATGAAATTGCAACACAATTGAAAGATGAAAATCCTTAGCCAATCTGGAGAGCTTGATGTTGCAACTGAACGAACCACTGATTAGTGAGGTTGAGGCACATGACATTGAGTGTTGTCTTTAAGGTAATTGATGCACCCTACTACCAAGGGTTCTTCGCACCATCACCTCCAAGATAAAGCAACCTCCAACTAGAAGATGAGGTAGTTCTTCTAGTCCCTTCAAGGAGCCAAAACCTAGAGCACGCCACTTAGACAACTCAAGAAAGAAATAAACTTTGTAAAATAAATAATGTGAGTGTGAGGACTATCTCAATTGCACAACACATGCAAGGAAGGGTTGGGTTTATATAGGCCCAAACCTCATCTTACACCCCTTGAGATTCTTAAGGCAATGAATTAGATTTAATCCATTCAATAACCTTAACCCCACTCATGGTAATGGCCATGAATGGTCATGAAGTTGAAATGAGAATTGATGGTCAAGTGTTAGAATTTAAGTAAATTCCACCCTTCAAGTAAGCCCACCACACCACCATGATCAAGACCTTTAAGACCCATGACCAATGTCATGAAGAGCCTCATAACCAAGATCATGAAGGGCCTCCTTTACTCATGGTGCCTCATTACCACCCTTACCTCATGGGTCCCACACACTAACAAAACAACTAAATAAAAGAAATGCAAAAACTAATTTTGAAACTTAATATAGATAATATAGATTTTAATATAAAAAAACCTAACATGATTTTTATGGTTTTAATCGGGTTGTTGTTTCCTTTGATGGGTTGTAGTTTCCAGTGGGCCGAATTCATCGGCAGCTAAATTAAAGGATAGCTGCCAATGGACATGTTGGTGCCACAGCGGCAGTTACTAGTGCAGGAGTCTATTCACTTTTGATCCATTCTTGAGTACTTGACAGCAGAAGTTTTTCAACTAGCTGGAAATGCAAGGAAGGATCTGAACAAGTGCAGCACCCTATTCTGCTGCTATTCTTGAGTACTTGACAGCAGAGGTTCTTCAACTAGCTGGAAATGCAAGCAAGGATTTGAACAAGTGGAGCACTCTATTCTGCAACTATTCTTGAGTACTTTACAGCAGAAGTTCTTCAACTAGCTGAAAATGCAAGCAAGGATCTGAAGGTAAGCATATCACTCCAAGGCATTTGTAGCTGGCTATCAGGGGGGATGAGGAGCTTGATACACTGATCAAGGGCACAATTGCAGGTGGTGGTGTGATTCCTCACATCCACAAATCTGTCATTAACAAATCACCCGAGGATTGAATCTGGGATTAGTTATAGGTTTTTTTTTTTAACCCCATTCCCCCATTCTATATACTTTCAGGTTTCTTACTCCAACTGATAATATTTGTGTTTTAACTGTTAAACATGGCATTGGATGTATCTTCTCTTTTGGGCCTTGCAGACTCAAATTAATGTTTATTTGCATGATTTTTTAGGATATTTCAGGGTTCTTGGTTATTTGTATGATTTTTAATAAAGTGATAATTTATACACATATTTCGAAGTCACAGTTCACCCTTTTTCCTATTGATTAATACCTATAACCAATTATTATTAGACAAAAAACACAAAGCCCTTGCAGCTGCTCTTCTTTACCTCACCCCAAATTTTTCCTTACTCTAGATAGAACACATCATGCATAGGCCAATGGCTCTCTATGATTTTTAAAAAATGGTTAAGTAGAGGATTTTATTTCATGTGGATTAGAACCTTGACCAAGTGTAAGATCACACTCATTTTGTTTTAAGATCACCCTTACTATCGGTACGTACTAAGCATTTTTTTCATGCTTGTATTATTAATATAAATTGTCGATTTTACCCTATACAACAATGCTATAAAAAGTTCCCTAGGTGGATGGGTCATGGTTTGCCGCAATGTTGCAGGCTGAACTCGTTGCACATCATGCCAGATTTTAAAGACTTGGCCTTGTGAAACAGATTTGAGATTATATATATATAAATTTGTTGCCCCCTTGTACTCTGATTTTATTACTACTTTATCCTCTGTACTTTTCAAAATTGCTAATCTAACCTTTAACTTTGTCTACAATTACTAATGCCCTCCTATCGTTAAGTTCCGTTAGTTTACTGATGATGTGGCATCTATATATTTTTTCAAAATCCAAAAAATAACCCAATAGTTTTCACTTTACTTATTTACTCTTTTGTCAAGTTATAATATCACCCTTAATTAACTATGGGAAAAAATTAACTTAAATTAGCTTTTCTTTTCTAAAAAGAAACCACCGAATGAAGGAAAGATTTGATTTTTCTTCTCTAAAAAGAAATCGCTGAATAAAGGAAATATGTGATTAAATAAAACTTAAAATAGAAACTAAAATATTAGGAAATATAAAATGTAATTCAAACTTGGAAGTTGAAAATCACCTAATATATGCTGACCATTATACATGTTACCAAATTTCCTATCAATTAGCATCTTATATGCTAATTTGTTTGTAAAACTTCCATCATTGTGATTGTGAAAAATTTAAGTAGAACATGAGAGTTTCAACAACCATAAGTGTGTGGTCCCACCAAAGCCAAAATTGATTTAAAAAAAAATATTTTAAGGATATAATTGACATTCAATATAGTTTCTATAAATCAGGGTAATGTCATATTGTTAATCTCTTAATTTTAATGAAGGACAAAATAAACATTACATATTTGATGTTAACAGCCACTTAACACCATTAGAAGTGAGGGGGGCAACAATAATTTCACAAAGAAAGGGGTTTGATTGGTAACAACCCCCGTATTTCTAACCCAGGATCCGTATTGCAGGTCTGAGAACCGGAAGGTCTAGTTGGGTAAATTTGTGGAGTGTCTGGATAGAAGCCCATGATCCATACCTTGAACACATGGATCTGGATTCTCTGGATGAAGAACCTGCCCTTCTTTAAAGTTGGATCTCTGGATCAAGGCAAGTGGTGTCTGTAGATATCTGGATTGAAGGTAATACCTCCCCCATGTGTTGATTAGGGTTAGGTTGTTTGGGTTTTAATCCTTTAAGCAAAGCACCCTTGTATAGCAATATACTAGGGGGCGGTTGCTTGAGGTGGTTGATTGAACCAAACGACCACCCCAAGAGACCGCCTGGTTCTGGTTGCGGGGTTTTGCCCTAATTTGCCCCCAAACTTCTATAAATAGCAACCTTCACCCAATTAACGAATATTATATTCAGGATTGCTGCTTTTGGTGGATAGGAGGTAGTGGAGACACTCTTGAAGGTGAGCAGAGTGTGGACTGAGATTTGAAGTTTTCCTTTTCCTTATTGGGTGATTCTAGTTAAGGTAATTGGATCTCTTTTCACCCTTTTTCTTCCTTTAGCTTCTGATTGGTGTAAACCCATCCCCCTGTTGTTAGTGGTTACCCAATTGGTTAGTTGTAGCTCTCTTTCCAATGTTCTTGATGAGATCCTATTCAATACGAAACCCTTCTTTTGTGAAAAGGATGGATCCAATCAAGGGGAAGATTTTGGGTGACTGTTCTACATTAAATTTTTAGGTTTCGTTTTCCTCCTTGGTTATGGATGCATTAGGTTCGAAATTTGGATTGAGATCATCCAAAAAACGGATCAAAATCGGATGATCAAAAGCCTGAGTTTCATATTGAAAGCATTCTGTTTTTGGGGGTGGTCACTAGTGGTGGTTGTCGCTTGACACAAGCGACCGACTATTTTCCAGTACATATGTGGCTTTTGGCTATTTGTCTGTTTGACTCATTTGACTTATATGATCTTATAGCCCTGTTTATAGGTGTTCTCTATTTCTATTAAAAGTCTTATAATTGTTTGTGGATTGCATTTTAAAGGAATTCGACTTATTTACAGGTAAGGATATACATTTTTGTCTTTATGCAATGACTTGAACATGCTAGGTCAGTGTCTTTCTTAACTGTTCTTTAATAGTATATCTTGTTGTAGCTGTAATAAGCATGCTGATCTTATTGTATACTTGCTGTTTGTAATGTCTTTGTATATAATTTATCAATTATGGTTGTGGTATGATTGTTGTCACATCTACCCAGCCGGTACCCTATCTGGCATACCCGAGTGTGTGATCCACAATCCACAAGATCCAGTAGTTAGTAAAATCAACCTCCCACATTCACAACAATATAATCAAGAACAAGACTAAATCAAGGGTAACAATATTATTCAAATGAATCAAAGTAAAGTAACGAGATAATCATCAGAGTGCGGAAATGATACCAATAGATATATGAAATCAAATGTAGAGTGAGGCGGAATCTCACTCCACGAGTACAGCGGAATGTAGTTTGAAAGTCAAAGGAGATTACAACTGATTCTAAAGATAAGAAAGAAAGGTATAATCTAACTAAGTTAAGTCTATTCTACTTTGTAAAGGACGTCTTCATAAACATAGACTTCATCAATAATGCTCAGACGTTCCCACTCCACAGTAGAGTTAATCTTGGTAACCAGTGAGACCACTCGAGGAATCCTCAATGTAATCTTCATAGTCGCCAACACCTTGCTTATGGTACGCTTCTCCATCTTGCGCTTCCTCATATTGCGCTTCATAGCCATCAAGACCTGTAGAATAATCTAACAAAATATGTTGTACAAAAAGGAGTGAGTTTCAAAAGAAACTAAGCAAGGCAAGTTATTCCATAATAGCATAAATAACATAGTAACATAAACAAAGCATAAAGTGATATGATATGAGTTAGACAATGCATGTATGAATCTAACTCTATATATGCTGGTCTCTATAGGCAAACATGCTTTAAGTCATAGCACCATACTTCTTTGGGTAGGTCTCAAATCACTCATCCTCGGTTGGCAAAGGGTCCGTCATCCCTCTCGGACAATCCATGGTTAGGGGTTAAGTCACCTCTCTCTCACATCACCGTTTGGTCTAAGTATTGGCGCATGTCAGGGTAAAGCCTAGCCCAATGCAAGTCATCTACTTAGTTACATCAACTCATATCTAGATACGTCCATTCCTCCCCTCTCGGGATCCTTTCTGGTATCCTTCACACTAGAGTCAGCGTATCCGACTCTCTCAAATATGGACTCATCAACCCTATAGGTCATCCACATATAGTAAACGGGAAGCTCTCATGTCCTCTCACGGGTTGGTTACTGGTCTTGAACGCCTATGAGCCCAAGTCTATCCATATGTAACTCTACCCATAAATGGTCCCCACAATGTGATTCATGTCCCCTCACGGATATAACTCACCGGTCTTGAGCAACCATGAATCCCCATTGCTACCACGGGTCGTTAGGTCTCAATACCCTTCCGAATCGGGTCTGATATAATAGAGGTATAACCTAGCCAAACACTGCTAGACAAGTCCTAGGTATGAAAACCAATAATCCGGGAAAGTGTCAAAGGGCAACATTGGAAATATCCCATACTACTCCCAATGAGGTCCAATGACAGAAATGTCAAAAGGACATTCCCCAATCCCAAATCATACCTAAGCAATCACATTCATAATTTAGTCATATCATCCACGACAGATATCTCATCATATGAAAGAATATAATAAGATAAGATTAAATAAATAAGCAACATACATGAATAAGTATTCATACATGATCAAGTACATAAAGTAAATAAGGAAATAAAATCTTAATGTACTTGCAGCATTCATATCATAATAAAAACTAACATAACAGTAGCAAATCTAAGTAGTTCCCAAATTAGAAACTAAATCTATGCAATCTATGTTAATATGGTAACAACTTTCCTTACCTTAAATAGATTCGAATATATTCCGGATGGACAAGAGGATGAATCCAAAGTTAGCAAACAAACCCTAGAATAGCATCACACAATCATTAGGAAGTAATCCTAAAAGAATAAACATCAATTGAATCAAATCGGACGAAGAAATCAAATTCTGTTTTTGCGGGTTGATTGGCTAGGTTGACTGAGCTAGTCGACCCAGGCAATCTGCCCAAGAGCAAATCCGAATTCAAGAATAGAATCTTGATCCGAAACCTATGCTACACAAATCGGAATGCGACGAAACTTGGAGAGAATGTCTAACACAGTAGTCTAAGACTAAAAAGCATAATTTAGACATCAAACAACCATTAAAACCATTACTTACTAAATTGGAATCATAGTTTCTATTTTGGTAAAAATCATGGTTTTCATTGGAAACATGCTATGAATGAAAGAGATGAACTAGAGATGATTAGATCTCATTCTCGTACAAGAACACAGTAGATCAGAGGTATGAATAATCATAGAGAAGCATCTACAATGCTAGAATAAATCAAAATAGGAATATGATCATAGCTTAAGAAGAAATCATAAAAATCATATAAAGAATGAATGAGATGATCATGGCACAAGAGAATGAAAAGAGATTGTAAAGATATGACTACAAGGTTGCAGCATCTTCATCATAATCTCAGTTCAAAGATGAGAGTGATCATGGAAAAAATGAATCAATAATACAAAAGATTGAATACTAACCATTAATTGAAGAACAAGAGAGAGAACTTGCAAGTTTGCAAGGTTGGATCTTCTTCTTCACTCTTGGAGGCTTGGAGATGGTTTCCCTTCGTTCTCTAAGTGTTTTGGAGGCTAGGGATACTAAAATCACGAAGTCATGGGGTATATATAGCAAGATACTCAAAACAGAAGATTCTGCTCGAGTTCAGCAACTCTGGGTTGATTGGCTGGGTAGCATGGCCCAGTCGACCCAAGCAGTCGACCCAGCTGTCAGCAAAGCCAAAGACAGGGATTTGAGGGTCTTCCACTACTCGAAATCAAACGAAACTTTAAACACATATACTTTAACATACCTAGCATGGAAAAATGACTTTAAATCATATCCCACCAAGCTCTAAGGTCACCAGCTAATCTTCTCTTCATCAAGGTGTAGTCTCTTCTCTATATCCAACACTGTCTTCAAGTATGGGGCATCATCTTCAATCTCCATAGGTTCGGAGTCGAACACTATGTCTTCTACTAATATGGCCCATCGTTGACTTTCACTTCTACTTCGGGTCTTCGGACCTACAGACAAAAGAGTATCCGGGTCAAGGTTAGGGCCGGGTTTCACAATTGTGATTGGTATATTGTGGTTCTGATGGAAAGGGTATTCCATTGGGATATTTTGGCTTGAGATATCAGAGGGATGTGGTATATGACACATGCTCACTGATGCCTCCAGTACTATCATGACTACTATATGACATACCTAGGGAGAGTCTAGAGTTGCATGGCTAGGTACCCCACATACTACTACCCTTTCGGTAGGGAAATTGACGCCGGATGACCCGTGACGATGGTAATGTGACTCTATTTCATTCTATAACGGTAATCAGTCTGTGCGGAGACTCAGTGGTCCACTGTTGTTCATGCAATGGTAGGGTTGCATATGTTAGGGTTGGGCTCATAGACGTCCAAGGAGCATACCGGGTGTCGTGAGGAGTCATGAGAGCTTTTCACCCCAACAATATGTGGATGACCATAGGGTTAGGGAGTGGAGTCCAATAGCGGTAGCTAGTCCGTGAGGGTTCTCATTCCTAGGTTGTGAAGAATACGGAACTTAGTTGGTTGGTCCCATAGGGGAAGTATCTAGACTTCATATAGTGTGTTACCATTATGGCTTGTATTGGATTAGAAACCCCGACATGCGCCAGTACTCATGCCAATGGTTGTGGTAAGAGAGTGTTGACTTAAACCCCAACCATGGTTTGTGAGCCAGGTGTGTACTTACCCCTTTACCCAAGATCCCAACAGATTTATCCAGTCCGTGAGGGATCAAAGTGACTAGACCTACCTAGAGGAGGGCTAGTGTATATCTTAAAGCATGTCAACTGTTAGAGACTTGCACAATTAGATCTTAGTAGCATTCATACTTTTGCATTTCATACGTATCATATATGCATTGCTGATTATGTTGACATATGGATGAGAATTATGTTATCCTTACTGGGGTTGGTAGAACTCATTCTTTTTATTGTATGTATTATATAAACTACACAGATAGTGGCCCAATGTTGGAAGTTGGAATGGATTCGTATGAAAGAGCCCTCTCATATGAAGAAGATGTGGCAACGTCAATGGGAGATCGAGATAATTTTTGTGGGAGCTCTTGCGAGTGCATGGAGTGCGCTTATAGCACCCATTGATGGACGGAGGAGACAGGTTGCCAGACCTTTTGCCGATCGTATGGAGAGGAATCGGAGAACCCTTTTCCTTGCTAACTTAGAAGACCAATTCTTACCTTTAGAGAAAGAAACTGGAAAGAAGATTATTTGATTTATTTTGATTGCTTCCGTTGAACTCTTTATTCTTTTTGAGCATTGATTCTTTCCTTGATTATTTTATTAGAGTATTTGGACTCTTGTAATCTTTCTATTAATTATTGTACTTATTCTTGCTCATGATTATCTATTACTTGCATTTATTATTATTGATGGTAAGACCATGGAACTTGTGATAGTTCACTCCCACGGGTTGTTGGGCGGGTAACCGAGACCGGCGGGTGGGGTGTGACATGATTAGTAATAAAACCAAAGTACAAGGGGGCATTAGTAATTATCCCTATATTTTAAGTAACCAAACAGTTTTTCAAAGTAATTCAGGTTAAATCCACCCATAGAATTAAGGTAATCAAACAGTTTTTCAAGTGATTCAAGTTGAATCCACTTTAGAATCAGGTTATAACTAAACAATTTTTCAAGTGATTCAAGTTGAATCCACTCCAGAATCAGGGTAACCAAACAGTTTTTCAGGCAGATTCACTTTTCAAAATTAGGGTAACCAAATGTTTTTTCAAACAGATTCAGCTATCAGAATCAAGAGAACTAAACAAATTTTTTTTAAACGGATATGATCCTACAAAACCTAATTCCACATAATCATGATTCTGTAGAAACATCATTCTGAAGTAGATTCCAGGGAATTGCGAAACTAAACGCAACCTTAATCATTGGTCTCTGAAGCAAAGGATAAGGTGATGCCCTCTTCTAATGACCAGCAAGTGGCACATGAGAATATTCCAAATCAACAGTGCACAACTGATAAGCATGCATTTATCATTGTTTATTTGATTTAATTTTCCATACTTATTTAATTAAAAGAGAGCTAATTGAGTATTTCTGTGTATTTTTTAGGAATAAGATGATTTTGGTTATTAGAGATAATGTGAAGCAAAGTTGGCAAATATATTAGATATTTGAGGATTTTAAATCATGAGATTCAATCTTGCTGCCCAAGAAATCATGAATGATAAGATCCAACTTAATTCATGCAAGGAGAGCATGAATCTTAGCCAAATTGGAAACAATTGGAGGTCCAAGGAACAAAATTGGTAATAAGATCTGAAAATCGGGTAAACAGAACCACCTTGAATATTTTGGACATATCTCTCTTGTATGAACTCGGATTTCGGTGATTCAAGATGCTATAGAAAGATAACGAAAATATCCACAAATTTTTAGTTTTAAATGTTTCCAAAATCAAAACGAATAAAGGTCAAATGGAAGGGTAAAGAGGACAGATTCATTGTGTGCAGGATACATTAAAGAGAAGCCAACCACAGAGAAGGGGAGAAGACGGCGAACACGGATCTTGGCTCTCATCTCTCTCATTGCTTAAGAAGAAGACCACATCTCTCTCTCTCTTTATAAATTCCATCTTGTTTTATGAAGTTTGTTATAATGAGTAGCTAGTTCATCTTCTTTGGGATGTAGATGAACCATGCTATTTCATTAATTTAATTGTTCTATATCTTCTAGTTGATTGTGTTTGAATCTGGCCAAAGATGTTCTATAGCTCAACAAACTAAGTGTGCCCAAGCTTCAACGAAGGACGATAGTCTTGCGAAGATAGGGCGTACCTAGGAAGACCATCCTTAATTTTCTTTGAAATGTAGAGCTATATCGCAAAGATCTTCACGTATTAATAGTTAAAGTTTTTGCATTAATTAATAGATTTAATTTAAATTTAGTTTTGTTGAATTCAATCTTAGTAACTTAGCCTTTTAGTTCTCCATAGTTTGACCCCGTACTTTCTGGTAGCTAGATTAGTATAGGATTTTATTTTTGATTGGTTAGCAACACGATCAAATTTAGGCACCGTCGCTGCGGAGCCAAAGCACGGTTGCTAGGATTGATTTTTGTCAATTAGGCATAATTTTTAGAGTAATTTTCGTATTTTTAATTTCTTAGTTTTTCTTTGATTATTTAACTAATCTTTTTTTCTTTTGTTTTGTAGGTGATTGCAAGAGTAGTGATTTGATAATTAGTTTAGGTTTTTATCTTTTATTTCTTAAATATAGTTGTATTTAAGACATTTCAATATTTGCATTAGATTGGGTTGCTTAGGTTAATTTTTAAAATTCCCCATCCCTTCGATCCCAAAAGTGTAATTCCTATTTGGAAGATCACGTAGATTGCGCTTCAGGTATGTCTTAAACCCTCTCCTTTGCTGTAGTTATTTTCTTTTAATTTTATTTACTTAAGGGATAATTACTATTGCCCCCCTGTAATATGATTTTATTACTAATAAAACCTTGTTCTTTACGAAATTATTGTTTCCCCCCTTCCTTATAACGGTGTTAAGTAACCGTTAAGTTTGAATATGTAATATCTAATTTGCCTTTCATTAAAATTAAGAAATCAAAAGACGATGCTACCCCATTTATAAAAACCAGATTAAATGTTTACCCTAAACTTCATTTATTTTAAATTATTGAAATGGGCAAAATGCAAATCTGATTTGGTTTCCCACCTTCACTAAACTTCATTTATTTAGAATTCATTTACTTTGAATTAAAGAAATGGGCAAAATCCAAATCCGATTTGGTTTCCCGCCTTCACTAAGCTTCATTTATTTTGAAGAAAAGAAATGGGCGAAAAAAAAGAAGAAGGACAAAATTCAAATCCGATTTAGTTTTCCACCTTCACTAAAACTTCATTTATTTTGAATTCATTCATTTTGAATTAAAGAAATGAGCAAAATCCGAATCTAATATGGTTTTCCACCTTCATTAAACTTCATTTATTTTGAAAATATTTTAGGTGATATTCAATTTCCAATTTGAGTTGAATTCAATTTTCTTTCTTCTTTGGTTTCTATTTGAGTTTCATTCAATCATTTTTCTTTATTTGGGGGTTTTTTTTCCTAGAATAAAACGGATTATAGTTATTTTTTTTCTCCACAGTTAATTAAGGGTACTATTGTAACTTGACAAAAGGGTAAATAAGTAAAGAGATAACTATAAGGGTATTTTGGGATTTTTAAGAAAATATAAAGATGCCACATCATTAGTAAACTAACGGAGCTTAACGGTAGGGGGGCAATAGTGATTGTAGACAAAGTTAAAGGTTGTATTAGTAATTTTGAAAAGTACAGGGGATACAATAGTAATAAAATCAAAGTATAGGGGGACAATAGTAATTATCCCTTTATTTAACTATTTTTTTTTGTGTGTATACATGGTTGTCGATCCCTAAATCCTAAGTTGACCCCGTTTGACTTCGAGTTAGAATAGACCTTGGCCACTCGTAGAAGGCAAAGAACCATGGCGAACAATGAGCCTCCAATGAGTCCCTTGAGTGAGCATTTCATTCCTACGACATATACTCCGGTTTCTTGTATTGAGTTGCTTGACATAGAAGCCGCTCAATATGAGATCAAGTCTAGTGTGATTCTGATACGGAGGGATTATGATCAGACCGGGTTCATACCTGGTCCGACCCTCGACCCCGGTCGAGACGGAAAGAACTGATTCGCTCCCGAGCAAACCGGATCCAGAAGATGGCTTGCTGAAGAAGAAAGCCTATTCGGCTGCAAGCGTGCCCTAATCCTACTTATGGATTAGGGTAATCACCCTAATGATGGCAGACTCGAATTGACGGCTGCGGATAATCATTATCGAAGGGATAAACATCATATAACCTAAAGGTTATCTCAGGAGTCCTCTACTAGTCCAAACTAGTAGAAGTCTATTGCTCAACGGATCTCACTGATAAGATCCAATGACTACCCGAAGAAGGCTCAAGTGCATCCAACGAAAGAGATTCGAAGGTACACTCTATATAAACCTCACTACCATACAAGGTGAGGGGATCGATCAAAAAGAATACTATCTGGGACTCAGGTTCAGATACATACTGATAGACCTAAACTATCAGCGATCTGCTATCTAGATCACCTTTCCCAGTTCTTCATTCCTTAGCTCTGCGCTTCTAGCAAAGCCGTTTGTGATTAAGTTCATCAACTGACTTAGCCTTCGAAGGTGGACTCCCGACCCCAGCGGTCGGGCCACATCTGACGCTTTCGTTTTGTAGGACATCACGTGGAGATCCAAGGGCTGAGCAGATTTTGGACGCATCAATTGGCGTCGTCTGTGGGAAACGACTTGAAAAGCCATGGTGACTAGATCAGCAGCCGCTGCACAATGCAATTCCGGTGTTCACATACCTGGAGTGAATAATCCAGATATTCCCTAGGAAAGCCAAAATCCTATCGAGGTGGATGGTGGCCAGGGAGGACGTAATCCTCCTCCTGATACAATCCAAGATCAATTGGATCAGGTAAAGATTCAACTCTTGGAGGTGAGCCAAGCACTTCGCATGCTCACCAGACGAGTGGTTTTACCACAAGAGCCTGATCAACGCGATTCATGGAGACGTGCATTGCCACGTGACCAGAGACTGGCTGAAGACCGGAATATTGATCAGAATTTCCGTGAAGGAGACCGAGGACTTCGGAGGATCGATGATCAACCGAGGCGAGACGATCGGTTCGACAGACCGCAAGAGAGTACAACTAATTCAAAGACAAGGGTGGATACAGAGGTAAGAACTCACTCACCCACTGTCAGAAGAACCGTTCGTGATGATCGAGCAGTTCGTGACGAGAGGAATGCTCGGGAAGGACAGGCTGTTCGTGATGATCGAGTAGCACGAGATGATCGTGTTAATCGAGGTCGTGATCACATTGCTGAAGATCACCCGACCCAGATTGGTCAAGAATTGGCCAACATCAATGAGAAATTAGGGCAGTTGGCTAAGGGAAGAATAACTGAGGATATTTACTCAGTCATTCGGAAGACTCCCTTTGCTGAGCCAATTGTGGGATATCGGTTTCCCCATAACTTCCATTTGCCTACCTTCTCAACATTCGATGGCTCCGGAGATCCAACAGCTCACATCGGCTATTACCAACAGACCATGGCAGTTTGAGGTAATTCTAATGAAATTTTATGCAGGGTTTTAGGATCATCTCTAACTGGAGCAGCACAAAAGTAGTTTTCTAACCTCCCCTCTGGAAGGATCGTAAACTTTGACGAATTGGCGCACCAATTCATAGGGCGATTCCAGAGTGGGATACGAGTCAAGAAAACGGAAGAAACCTTGTTTCTTGTCAAACAAGGAAAGAGCGAATCGATCGAGAGAGTTTTCGAAAAGATTCAACAAAGTGACGATGGAGATAGAAAACTTGGATGAACAAGTAGCCGAACTGCTCTATTCACGGGACTCACTAATCGGAAACTCCTGGAATTATTACTACGGAATATGCCTGCGACTTATGTTGAGTTGGTACAGAGATGCGACGAAGCGGCTGAAGTCATGGAGATTCTAGATGCGCGCCAAGGAGATAATAAAGTCTCCAATAAGGAACAAAAGGCTCCTGAGCAGAAGCAGAAGCCAAAGAAAAATGTTCGCGATTGGGTTGGAAAATCCCAGCCTTGGCGCCAAAGGTCCCCCGGTAAAAGTGAGTACACTCCATTGAATGCTCCTCGGGCTGATATTTTGAATATCCTCAAAAGAAAAAATATTTTAAAGTGGCCGCCTAAAATTCTTTTGAAACC
Source organism: Hakea prostrata (assembly GCF_041222555.1). Taxonomy (NCBI): domain Eukaryota; kingdom Viridiplantae; phylum Streptophyta; class Magnoliopsida; order Proteales; family Proteaceae; genus Hakea; species Hakea prostrata. The sequence continues at coordinate 60,666,071 of NC_142602.1, forward strand.
CGGAGAGTAGCAAGATCGGGAAAAGTATTGCCGATTCCACAAGGACTATGGTCATTATACTAATGACTGTCGTCATCTGAAGGCAGACATTGAGAGATTGATATCTCGGGGACATCTGTCCGGTTTGTTAGCGGGGAGAAGGGAGGAGCCACGTGAGCCACATGCGGCTGCTCCAAAGAGGGATCGTTCGATTAGTTCGGAACGATCAAGGGAGGCCCCGAAGTCTAAGAAAGCCAAGGAGGTGATTGGAGCTACTAGGTCACCGATCCTTACCATCTTCGGAAGACCAGAGCCCGAATCACTCCGGAGTCTGAAAACAAAATCCAAATTTGTTGGAACCGGAGAGACGCAGAAGCGGAAGAAGCTGAATGGTGAAGATTCTATCACCTTTAGCGAGGAAGACGAAAGAGACGTTTGTTTACCTCATGATGATGCTATAGTCATCAAGGTAGAGATTGCACGGCGGGAAGTGCATAGAGTTTTGATTGATACAGGGGTCTGCAGCTGACCTAATTTCCTACGAAGTGTATCAAAAATTGAAGGTGGATCGGGACTTGATGAAACCTTCATCCACACATCTATATGGCTTTGCAGGGTCATCTACAGTGGCGGAAGGATCGGTCCAGTTGGGTTTATCCATTGGAAGTTTTCCTAAGGAAACAACTGTCCGAATCAATTTTTTGGTGGTTCGCAAACTACCAGCCTATAATATGATTCTCGGGCGACCATCTTTATCCAAGATAGGTGCTATTGTTTCAACAAAACACCTGAAGATAAAATTCCCGACTGATATGGGAATTGGTCAAGTCTCCTCGACCGGAAGATCTCTCGGCAGTGTTATGTTGCCTATTTAAAAGACAAGGGGGGCCCGAGGAAGGTAACTGCCCTCCCCATAGAAGTTCGAGATGATCGGGAAGAGACAGAGATGCAAAGACCCGAACCAGTGGAGAAGCTGGAGCAAATTCAGCTGTGTACCGAGGATAAGAAAAAGATTACTTATATCGGGTCTGAACAGCTGGAAGAGTTTAAAAATGAGTTGAAGTTATTTCTTCAACAGAATTAAGATGTATTCGCATGGTCTGTTGAGGACATGCCCGGAATCGATCGGGCCATTGCAGAGCACAAACTTTGGATAGACCCTAAGGCAAAACCAGTGATATAGAAAAGAAGAAATTTCTCCATTGAAAAGTATGAAGCCGTTCGAAGCGAAGTTGAAAAACTTAAGAATTCTGGTTTCATAGAACCAATTGAGTGCCCAACTTGGTTGGCCAACGTGGTGATGGTGAAAAAGGCGAATGGGAAGTGGAGGATGTGTACAGACTACACAGATCTAAACAAAGCTTGCCCGAAAGATTGCTACCTGTTGCCTCGGATTAACCTCTTGATAGATGTGACTGCAGGATATGAAACTTTAAGTTTCATGGATGCCTACTCAGGGTATAATCGGATCCTTATGAATAAGGAGGATGAGAAGTATACGGCTTTCATGACTGATCGTGAGAGCTATTATTACAAGGTCATGCCTTTTGGCCTGAAGAATGCAGGAGCAACATATCAGAGGGCCGTCAACAAGATTTTCAAAGAGCTGATAGGAAAGAATGTTGAAGCTTATGTTTACGACATGCTAGTGAAAAGCTTTACAAAAGCAAATCATATTGCAGATTTGACTGAGGTTTTCTCAGTACTAAGGAAACATCAAATGAAGCTAAACCTAGAAAAATGTGCCTTTGGAGTCTCCTCGGGCAAAATTTTGGGCTTCATGGTATCACAGAGGGGAATTGAGGCTAATCCCTGCCAAAATACAAGCTCCGATTGATATGGAGGCTCCCAAAACCGTTCGGGATGTACAGTGTTTGACAGGGAGAGTTCTTTGCTTTAAATCGATTTATCTCCAAGTCCGGAGAGAAATGTTTGCCTTTCTTCAAAGCACTTAAAGACTTGAAGGGCGGTAAGGAAGCAAAGTGGACTGAAGAGTGCCGAGAAAGCTTTCGAGGAATTAAAAGAAGCACTTGGACAACCACCGATCTTGTCCAGGACAGGAGAAGGGGGAAATATTACAGCTATATCTAGCGACGTCCCTTTCGGTGGTCGGTGCGGTACTTGTTCGGGGAAAGATAAAAAACAGTGGCCGATTTACTATGTAAGCCACGTGTTGCTAGATGCGGAGACGAGATATTCGCAGATTGAGAAGCGGGCTCGGCTCTCATGATGGCCGCCGGGAAGCTAAGGCCATATTTTCGAGCTCATCCAATTGAGGTATTTACAACTTTTCCTCTTAGTAAAGTTCTTAACAAACCTGATTTGTCCTGGGAGGATGGTGTCCTGGTCGGTTGAACTCGGTGAGTTCCAAGTGAGCTTTAAGCCCAGAACGCAATCAAAGCTCGGGCATTAGCCGACTTTGTAGTAGAAACTACTGCACCAGTGGAACCCACCATTGAGGATCCCATTATACCAACCACTTGGGAGGTATATGTGGACGGTTCGAGTAATAAAGATGGAGCGGAGGAGCTGGAATTCTATTAAAAAGTCTAGCGGGATTTATTATTCGATATGCTTTGAGATTTGCATTTGATGCAAGTAATAACGAAGCGAGAATATGAGGCTCGATAGCAGGACTTCGGTTGTCAAAAGCATTAGCTATTGCAGATGTTACAATTTATAGTGACTCTCGCAACTTATAGTCAACCAAGTCCAGGGGGAAGTATGGCATTAAAGAACCACGCTTGCAAAAATATCGGGAGATAGTGCAGGCCTTTCAAAACCAATTTCGAATTTGAAGATATCTCGGATTTCGAGGAATGAAAATTCAGTGGCGGATGAGCTATCCCGACTAGCCAATGCCAAGGAAAAGAATCTAGACCCTTCGGTCTACATTGAAGAGATAACTTTTCCAAGTTATCATGAGAAAGAAATTTCTTATATTGAAGCGAACGTTCTTGGATGGATCCAATAATCGAGTATCTAAGGGATGACAAATTACCCGAGGATCCAGTAGAGGCAAGGTTGATCAAGATTCGATCAGCTAGATTTGTCATTCAGAATGGGAGACTATACAAAAGATCTTATGCTGGACCCCTTATGAGATGTATAGGCCCCAAAGGAGCAAAATCAGCTTTGGCTGAGGTTCATGAAGGAATTTGTGGAGCTCACATGGGTGGCCAAGCCCTGGCCCACAAAATTCTAAGACTTGAGTTATATTGGCCTAAGATCCAAAGAGGCCAGTATCAAAACAATTGCAAGAGCTAGATACAATCTTCGATCGAAGAAGAAAGTCATCATAGGTGACTGTTAAGAAGTTATACAAGATCGACGCGACTTTGCTAGAACAAACATATGAGTCAATCATTGGTGGGGATTCAAGGAAAAGAAGAGAAGAAATGAGGATTACAAAAATATTTCGGTATGCATAAAATCCTCCGCAATTTCATACTCTTTGTCCAGCTTGTCCAAGAGAAGAATGGTCCTCGACCAAACTCGCATTCAGTACAATCTCGTCATAATTGACTTCTTCCAGCGGAGAATAAACAGGAGAATCTTCTAGATATTGCATAATATCTGGATCGGAAGGTGGAGGATCAATCTTATCCTTGGTCCAGTCGAGAGGAGGAATACCCAGGTCGGTAAATACTTCAGGATGGCAAACAACACTGTAGGGAGTCGTATCAAAATGAGGATCCTTCCTTAATATTGATTCCCATACTTCGTTCTCACCATCCCGATGCACGCTTTGCAAGTTATAAGCATTCAGCACATCAACAAAAGGCTTCTTGTGTAAATACTTGAAGACGCAGGCTCTGCGAACATCGGTTGGAAGGGATTCGGGCAAATGAACGACGGCTTGCCTTTCGGGTAACGTTTCGGATCCTTTGGCTCCGACTTTCCAACTGTTCGTTCTAGTCGCCGGATCTTCTCCCTGGCATCATCCAAGTCCGACCGAAGACGACCAATCATCGAATTTTTTTCTTTTGCCACCTCCCAAGCTAGATTCCGAAGGCGAGCAATCTCAACATCTTTAGCTTCAGAGATTTCCCGAAGCCTAGAAACTTCATTGCTCAATCTCTCGAGCCTAGAAACTACTTCCACTTGGTTGTGGAAGTTACCAAGAAGACTCCTGAAAACAACTTCCTAGTTAGCAAGGAGCAAAAAAGTAATTTTTCAGAATCGAGAGGATAATGAAGAAGACTTACATCACCAGTGACTTCGTAAAGACTTCATCCGGAAGTTTGGAAAGAACTGCGCTCTCGGAAGTCATTCGAGCAGAAGGTACACCATTCCAACACTCTGTCAAACTCGTTTGACACTAATTCAGGCGAAGGATGAGAAGGATGAGCTACACCAAGAGAAGGATGAGCTTCATCACTTGTCACCCGACGGCGCTTCCTAGTGGCAAAATCCTCTAACTCGGAAGGAGAGGAGGAGGATGCCAAACAAGCACTAGAGTTAGAAATAGGAGCAGCACCTGCTGGGACCACACCTTCATCGGACGCCAACATAGTTGCCTCGGATGCCCGAAGAGTCTCCTTCGGGGGTGCACCAACAGAGCTCACCAGCGGGAGCGCCGGCAGCACCATCGGCAACAGAGTGATCAAGATCTTCCTGGGAAAGACGAGCGATCACTTCGGGCAAAGGAGGTGCAGGGATGGCATACACAGAAACTGCGGGAATTTGACTTGAAGATTCACCGGCAGCAGTCGCCTTACGCTTGGAGGATTCACTAGCTGAAACCACCACACTGGCCCCAACCACCACCGACGGAACGATTTTCTTGCAAGATTTTGCTCGATAAAGTTCGGGTTGATCTTGGGAGCCACTATGCAAAAAAAAAAAAAAAAAAAAACCAGCCGTATCGCAGATGCGGAAATAAACGACAACAAACTAAACCCCAAGTATAACTACTGTGTAGTTTACTCAGGGGGGAAGTGGGGAAAGAGATGAGTAATCAAAAAACTCACTTGTTCAGAAGTTGATAGAGCTGTTGTTGGAGTACGAGGAATACGGAAGCGGGCCGAAGGACGAAAGGTCGCTTTGGCACTTTAGCAAATCTAACTTGCGAAGTCGGGATAGATGGAGAGTACCCACGAAGGCTTTAAATAGCCTCAGGTATTAAGACGATGGTTGAAGGCTAAGGACAACCGACGACCTAGATCGAAATGACGCTTCGAAATCCGCAGAAAGCAAGATCAACGGTCGGAGGGATGCCACATGGAAACATGTGGAAGCGAGCACCTGATGCAGAGATACCTCCAATCGTCGCACCGCCATTAAAATAATTGATGTATTTCCGATTCATTGGAAACAGTGAATGGTATACAAAGGCAGGAAAACGTTTAAACTTCGCAGAAGGGAAACGTGAGGACTTTGCAATAAATGAAGTACTGGGGAAGATTAATGCATCTTCTCGAAACGCATCTTCACAATTTTTCTACAAGATTATTATTCGGCGAGGAATGAAAAGTTAAGTGATAAGTTTTATCATTAATACTTTGATATTCAAGGCAAGATTTCGGCAGGAGATGGGGAAATATAGAGGCCAACATGAAAAAAGAAATGTCTATTCATTAAATTGAGGGTAAATCTTTACAAAAAGACAACTCCCTAAGCCTTTTCTTCATTGTTGCTCGAGGGACCCTGGTCGGGAGAACTTTTCTCAGGATCATGAGAAGAGCCTTCCTCAAGAGCGGCAGCAGCTGAGTCCTCTACAGCAACAACTTGAGACTCGGCTTGTGATTTCTCCTCTGGAAGTGCCGGCTCGTCATTCAGGTATGCCTCATATTGAGGGTCAGCTGGAAAAGGATCATCTTCTTCCGAGGCCCGATCCGGGAGATCCATACCAACTTTCCCGAAGACCTCTTTGTGGCATACCTCACGAAAAGGAGTAGTGTCGAAGGTAGGGATCGATCCAAGGATTCGCTCCCCAAACGTCGTTCGCCCCATGCGATAAGCTTGAATGTTGTAGAGACCTAGCAGCTCGGAGAAAGGTACGCTGTTCAGGTATTTCCGAATGCACTCCTTCCTAAGCTCTGGCTTTATATGCTCGGGCTTGCTAGGGATCGCCAACTTCAGATGTTCTTCGAGCTCCCTACTTTTGATTTCAAGGCTGTCACCAAACAACGTGGCAGCTGCTTTTTGCTTCCTGGCCTCGCGCTCTGCAGCAGCGGCACGAATCTTCGACGCTTCGAGGGCTTCATTGAGGGAGATCACTTCTTCCTCATGCTTTTTCTGCAGCTCCACGGTAGCTGCAGTCAGCTGGTCTATTTCAGAATTGGCCTTGGCCTATTTCTCTTCACAAGTTTGCAGCAAGGAGCTGGTGCGACCAACCCGGCTCAATGCTTCCATGTGTTGATAAAAGCTCAACACAACATTCCTGGGAAGGCGGAAGATACAGAAGAAGTCATAAGAAATTATGAAAATATAACTAAGCAAGAAGACCGGTACCTTGTAGATTGACTAACAAGGGAGGTGTCATCCAGGGCTTCAAACTCCTGGCGATCGAAGGAGCAAGGCGAGGGAGCTCCATTCTGCAGCTTTCTCGGGATCCCGAGTAACCCCGTTGGTCATCTTCAGGGTCCACTGGGGGGTGAAGACCTCCTCACCATCCGTCGAAGCTTTGGATTTCTTGTTGGAGGGAGCATCAATTGTGTCATGCCTCCTCTTGGTTCGGGCGGAGGAAGAGACATTAGACCTCTCCACCATCGGTTTCTTCCCTTTACCCGAAGCATCGGCTACGAGGCCCGATATTCCCGATACCCCTATAAGAAGCGTCGGGAGAGGGAAGAGAAGCCTCTTGATCTACGGTCAAGACCCCGGGCGATCGTTGCTCGGCTGTCACAACGGCCCTAGCGGCCTTCACCCGCAGGCTTTCGGTGGTTCATTCCGGGAGGCACTGCAAAGAATAAGGACAAGAGTCGGAATTCAAAACATATCGGTTCGGTCAAATCAAAGGATGATGGTTAGAAGCTCACAATGAGCCAAGCCCCAGTATTGAAGGATGGAGTTATACTCCACTTCATATCCATGTATCTCTTGATACCATGGAATGGATTTGATCTTCCTGATGGCCGCCTCGTCTTCTCTGGATAAGGGAAGGCCCCGGTTACTCTCGGACGAAGAAGTAAACCTCCTTCAGGTGGTTGGGAAGTTAAGATCTGATGGAGGCGCTCGACAGAAAAAGTATCGTTCGCGCCATCTTTTGTGGTTAGAAGGGCAAGTTCCTTTGACAAGGATTGCCCCTCCAATCAAGTTCAGCCTTATTGCGTTTGGAAAGAAAAACCCATCCGGGAGGATGGGAGATAGAAAGAACATGAAAATGTACAAAAAGAGAAAGAGATGGCGTAATGCCAAGCTCAAAACACAAACCCAAGAAGCCGACGATGAGACGCCAGCTATTGGGGAGGAGCATTCCGGGACAAATGTTCTAGTAATTCAAAACTGCGGAGAACAAAGGATTAAAAAAGGGAAAGCAAACCCCGCTTTCTAGTGCATTTATATACAGAGAAAATTCACCCGAAAGGGATGAATCAACCCTCTCATCAGGGTGGGGAGCCCTAACCTGATATGAGGAAGGAAGATCAAAATCTTGGACAGCTGAAAGAAGGGTTTCCTTATTGTAAATGGAGGGAACAGAGCCAGGTCCACCATTGGACCCGGAGGTTTGAGGCTGCCTAGAAGACTCGACAATCTTGGAAGATCCAGACTCTAGAAGGATAGGAGAAGTTTCGGTTTTTCTTTCAAAACCTTTTTGAGAAACTTCAGCGAACTCTTGCCAGAGGACAGTTAGGGTTTTGTTATCACTATCCGACTGTTCGGGAGCAGGAGAGGCAAAAGCATCACTGCTATTACTAACAAGGGGTACTAAAGAAGCCCTATCGTCTGTCATTACTCGTTTCAGTGAACTACAAAAAGAAAACAGTAAACTTACCGATTCGGTGAGACGGAAGCTTGAGAGCGGGGAAGGCGCGAAGGCAGACAACAAAGGTTCAAATTCCAAACAGGAAGAATGAAACCTATGAAGACAACGAACCGCTTTTAAAACTCCCGCACGAGTGTTCAGGAATCTGAACGATCGAGATTGATTCAAAATCAGCGATCAAGACTGAAAGACGTTTTGAAAGTTTGAACTCACGAATCCGAAATAGGCGTTCGGAAACCGTCGCTTGGATGACGTGAGCCATGACAGATCAACTGCAAGGAGATATGTGGCCTTACACTCACAATGCTCGAGGAAAAGTGACCACCGCATTAAATGTGATATGACATTTAATGAAGCACGCAGAGATTATCATCTGACGACGAACCCGAGTTAAAAACCAAGCCCTCGGGATCGACCGAACGCTTGGTCTGGGGGGCTCGTGATACGGAGGGATTATGATCAGACCGGGTTCATACCTGGTCTGACCCTCGACCCCGGTCGAGACGGAAAGAACCGATTCGCTCCCAAGCAAACCGGATCCAGAAGATGGCTTGCTGAAGAAGAAAGCCTATTCGGCTGCAAGCGTGCCCTAATCCTACTTATGGATTAGGGTAATCACCCTAATGATGGCAGACTCGAATTGACGGCTGCGGATAATCATTATCGAAGGGATAAACATCGTATAACCTAAAGGTTATCTCAGGAGTCCTGTACTAGTCCAAACTAGTAGAAGTCTATTGCTCAACGGATCTCACTGATAAGATCCAAGGACTACCCGAAGAAGGCTCAAGTGCATCCAACTAAAGAGATTCGAAGGTACACTCTATATAAACCTCACTACCATACAAGGTGAGGGGATCGATCGAAAAGAATATTATCTGGGACTCAGGTTCAAATACATACTGATAGACCTAAACTATCAGCGATCTGCTATCTAGATCACCTTTCCCAGTTCTTCATTCCTTAGCTCTGCGCTTCTAGTAGAGCCGTTTGTGATTAAGTTCATCAACTGACTTAGCCTTCGGAGGTGGACTCCCGACCCCAGCGGTCGGGCCACATCTGACGCTTTCGTTTTGCAGGACATCACGTGGAGATCCAAGGGCTGAGCAGATTTTGGACGCATCAGATTCAAATGCTATCATCTTTCTATGGACTTGCCAATGAAGAGCCTTATAAACACTTAGATGAGTTTTTAGAGGTGTCCTCCATGGTTAAATTTCAAAACCTCTCAATTGATGCTTTAAGGTTACTTATTTTCCCATTCTCCCTTAAAGATAAAGCCAAGCATTGGATTCATTTTTTGGACAATGTTAAAATTTTTGCTTGGGCAGAAATGCAATAGGAGTTCCTCAAAAAAATTATTTCCTATTGGCCGTACCAATAGCCTTAGAAAAGCGATAACGAGTTTCTCCCAACAAGATGGAGACCAATTTCATGAGGCATGGGAAAGACTCAATGAAGTACTTAGAAAGTGCCCCCACCATGCTATTCCTAAATGGCAGTTGTTTCAATGCTTTTATGATGGCCTTAGAGACCGACATAGAAAAATGGTTGATTCTTCTTGTGGTGGGACTTTCATGCACAAGAATGAGAATGAGGCATGGGAACTTTTTGAGACCCTTAGTGAAAACCCCAACATCATGCCTTAGCAGCTAGAACTGAAATTCTATTCATCGGGCAACCAAATAGGAGCGGTCTCTATGAGATCAATCCTACCATTGAGATGAGTACTAAGGTTGACTTGCTATCAAAGAAATTAGACTCTCTCTTGTCATTAGGACAACAAATCCCATCTCCCCTTCCTACAAGTTTCTCTCCACCTAATCAGATCGAGGAATGTACTTTATGTTCTAGCCTATCCTATCATGTCATTGATTGCTATTTGGCTACACAATACCCTGAGTTTGTTAAGAAGCATGCACATTGGGCTGAAGGAGTTTCAAAATTGGACAATGATCCGTATTTCAATACCTACAACTCAGGATGGCGAAACCACCCCAATTTTTCATTGTGAAACTCAATGCACAATCCCTTTTATCAAATACCTTATAGGCCACTTCCATTTAATATGCAACAAAACGCCTATAAGAATGAACAACCATCATCTCCACAACCCTCACATAATTCATCATTTGAAAATAAGGTACTAAAGGTGCTTAGTGGACTAGAGCAAAACACTTAATTGTTGCATTCCCATTCTTAGTCCATTAACAAATTGGAAACCCAATTTGGTCAACTAGCCGATGCCATCAGTAGGAGAGAGGTTCGCCTGTTGCCTAGTCAACCAATAGGTAACCCTAATCATCAAATTGGGTCTAGGAAAGAACAAGTCCAAGCAATCTCTGTTGTGACATGTAGTGGGAAGGAATATTATGCACCTTTGTCTACTCCTAAGCCATTTACCATTGATCTTGAGACTCGAGAAGGGGTTGATTTGGCCCATGAGACTGGTGATGATGCACACAAGCCTAGTAAAGAGACACCACTTATGAGTATCCCCCATCAATTTCGTTGTAAGGGGTTGCACATTCCGATTGTACAGGGTACTCCTAAATCTTACACTCCCAAAGTCCCCTTCCCTGAAGCTCTTGAGTCCTCAATTCTAGATTCTAGAAAGAATGCTAAGATGCAAGAGATGATTGATTTATTCCAACAAGTTCGTATCAATCTCCCACTATTAGATGCTATCAAGCAAGTCCTAGTTTATGCTAAGTTTCTAAAAGATTTATGCACCCAAAAGCGTAAGTTGCAAACTCAGACTCCTAAAATTGTGCACCTAACTAAACAAGTTAGCTCGGTAATTTCCAACCAACTACTCCCTAAACTTAAAGATCCCGGTACACCTTTAATTTCATGTGTTATTGGAGATCTATCCATAAGCAAAGCATTGCTTGATTTGGGAGCGAGTGTGAATATTTTACCCTGATAAGTTTATGATAGGTTCGGTCTACGAAACTTGAAACCACTAATGTGATTCTAGAATTAGCAGACCGCTCAATTAAACGACCTCATGGGCTACTTGAAAACATTTTGGTGAAGGTTGAGGATCTCTATTTTTCTGTTGATTTTTTGATCCTAGATATGGACAATACAACTACCATTAAGTTACCACCAGTCATTCTTGGACAACCTTTTTTAGCCACTGCGAATTCTTGCATCAATTGTAAATCAGGTGTCATGGACATATCATTTGGCAATAAGAAACTTAGAGTTAACATCTTCAATGCATCCTTAAGCTCAAATAGAGATGAAGAGTGTTTTGCGATGAACCTTAGTGATGAGGTAGTGGCTAATTATACTCCAAAGATGCTTATTGATGATCCCTTACAACATTACTTAACATTTGGAGAATCTTACCTGAATATTAAGGAAGTCAACACATTGTTGGACTCTTCCACTCCATTGGAGCAATCACCATTCACATTTAGATCTGAGCCTCCACCTCCATTGGCTGCATCTCCCCAACCTTCATCCCTCATGTCTCCCCCTAAGTTGAATCTTAAACCTCTTACTTTCAATATAAAGTATACATTCTTAGGATACAATGAAACCTTGCCTATCATTATTTCTTCTGATCTATCACCTAGGCAAGAGGACCAACTTTAGGAGTGTTTTTTTGAATTCAAGGTAGCCATTGGCTAGTCCTTAGCTGATCACTTCCCCTTGCCATTTATTGACCAGATTTGGAACTCACATATTGGACATGCTTGTCAAGTTAATGGTCAGAGATTTAAGCTTTATGTGGATGGCCTAGCTGATGGCCAACTTATTGAGGAGTTGGACCTAGAAGACTTGCCTCAAGACTCTTCATGAGTCTCTCATTGAGTATGGCTGAAGACTCTAAACTTAGTGCTTTATGGGAGGCAACCCATTTGTTTAGATGTTATTTCTTGTTCTTTTTCTTTTATTTTCTTTGTTTGTTGTTAGGTTTTACTGTTGATGCGTCCAAAATCTGCTCAGCCCTTAGATCTCCTCGTGATGACCTGCAAAACGAAAACGTTAGATGTGGCCCGACCGCGGGGGTCGGGAGTCCACCTCCGAAGGCTAAGTCAGTTGATGAACTTAAACACAAACGGCTCTGCTAGAAGCACAGAGCTAAGGAATGAAGAACTGGGAAAGGTGATCTAGATCGTAAGCCCCTGATAGTTTACGTCTATCAGTGTGTATTTGAATCTGAGTCTGAGTCTCTCACCTTGTATGGCAGTGAGGTTTATATAGAGTGTACCTTCGAATCTCCTTCGTTGGATGCACTTGAGCCTTCTTTGGGTAGTCGTTGGATCTTAACGGTTAGATCCGTTGAGCAATAGACTTCTACTAGTTTGGACTAGTAGAGGACTCCTGAGATAACCTTTAGGTTATGTGATGATTATCCCTTTGATAATGATTAGCCGTAGCCGTCAATTTGAGTCTGCCATCATTAGGGTAATTAACCTAATCCATAAGTTGGATTAGGGCGTGCTTGGAGCTGAATAAGTTTTCTTCCTCAGCAAGCCATCTTACGGATTCGGTTCGCTTGGGAGCGAGTCGATTCCTTCTGTCTCGACCGGAGTCGAGGATCAAACCAAGTATGAACCCGGTTCGATCATATTTTCTCCATATCACGAGCCCCCCAGACCAAGCGTTCGGTCGATCCCGAGGGCTTGGTTTTTAACTGGGTTCTTCATCAAGCAATAGTCTCTGCGTGTTCCATTAAATGTCATATCACATTTAATGCAGTGGTCACTTTTCCTTGAGCGTATTGAGGGTAATGCCACGTGTCTCCTTGTAGTCAATCTGTCGTGGCTCACGAAACCCAAGCGACGGTTTCTGAACGCCTGTTTCGGATTCGTGAGTTCAAACTTTCAAAATGTCTTACAGTCTCGATCGTCAATTTTGAATCAATCTCGATCGTTCAGATTCCCGAACACTCATGCGGGAGCTTTAAAAGCGGTTCGTTGTCTTCGTAGGTTTCATTCTTCTTGTCTGGAATTTGAACCTCTGTCGTTTACTTCGTGCCTTCCTGCTCTCAAGCTTTTGCCTCACTGAATCAGTAAGTTTACTGGTCTTTTTCTTTTTGTACCTTACTGAGACAAGTAATGGCGGAAGATAGGGTTTCTCTGGTACCCAGTGTTAGTAATAGTAGTGGTAATGAAGCTTTTGCTTCCCCTCCTTCCGAACAGTTGGATAGTGATAACAAAACCCTAACTGTCCTCTGGCGCGATTTTGCTGAAGTTTCTCAAAAAGGTTTAGAAAGAAAAACCGAAACTCCTTCTGTCACATCCACCCAGCCGGTACCCTATCCGGCATACCCGGGATGTGATCCACAGCCCCGAAGATCCATAGTTCAGGGACCACATAATCCACATTGACGATAATACAATCATGAACAGATAATAATCATAAACTAACAATGAATGATCATGGAATTCAGGAATAAGGTGTCAGACATAATCAGAGTGCGGAAATAAATATCAAATCAGATAAATTAAGAAGGCAGTGGGCGGAATCCACTCCTTCACCAAACGGAAGTGAGGTATTTAGTTAGTTATTACAATTCTTCTAAGTATACTGTCACAAAAGAAGGGGTAACTACTCATAAGTCTCCTCCATAATAAATATATCTTCTTCAAAGTTGAGGACCATGGAGACCCAACATGACTGCTCCCATACAACTCCGGGGCTAACCCTGGTACGCCTGGTAATCTTCTTCGGTATGGTCACCGAAGTCTTCAACGTAGCCAGCCTCCGGATGGTAGTATGAGGTATCCGGGTCCGCCTCGGGAGGGTGCCATCGGAGTAATCCACCGTAGAATAGCCTAACAAAATATTGCAACGAGAAAAGGAATGAGTTCAAAAGAACTCAGCAAGGAAGTTATCCCACCACACATAAACCACAAGATAATCATAAAATGATGCAGATGATATGAGGCATATAATGCAATATGACTTTATTCTAAGTATGCTGGTCATCTATGCTAGACATGCTTTAAGTCATAGCACCATACTTCTTTAGGTAGTCTCGGTCACTCATCACCGGGGGAATTGGGTCCTGCATCCCTCTCGGACAAATCCATGGTTGGGGTTTCAGTCACCGCTCTCTCACATCACCGTTTGGTCTAAGTATTGGTGCATGTCAGGGTATAGCCTAGCCCAATGCAAGTCATCTACTTAATCATATCATGCCAGTTCCAGATACTTCCATTCCTCCCCTCTCGGGATCCTTTCCGGTATCCTTCACACTAGAGTCACGGATATTACTCACCGGACTCATCAACCCTATTGGTCATCCACAAATGGTAAACGGGAAGCTCTCACGTCCCTCTCACAGATCATTTCACTGGTCTTGAGTGCCCGTGAGCCCAAGTCTAGCCATTTGTAACCCTACCAATAAATGGCCCCTTTCGGGTAACCATAATGCAATTTATGTCCTCTCACGGAGTGGATACCGGTCTTGAGCACCCACAAATCCACACTACTACCACGGGTTGTTCGGTCTCAATGCCCTTCCGAATCGGGTCTGATATGATAGGGACATCCTAGCCATACATCTAGACAAATCCTATGCATGTCATTCAATAACCCGGGAAAGCGTCAATGGACACCTTCGGAGAACATCCCATACTATTCCCTCCGATGTCCAAGGACGAAGCACCGATAGGGTACCCCTCAATCCCAAGTTATACTTAAGCAATCACATGCCCAAGTTCATCATATCAGTTCACAAGATACAACGTCATAATAAACATTCAATTCATGACATTGACATAAGTCATCATATATTGAAATTGATAAACATGATAAAACATTGAAGTAATATAACGTAAACACAAAGCTACTGTTAAAAGACATATGTAGCAAGTCTAACACGATAAGAATATGAAATAGAAACTATATTTACTAGGTTAGGAATACCAAGTCAAGATTTCCATATCCTAGGTAATTACATCGATAACTATCCTTACCTTGAATCGGAGAAGAGAATGGTCCAAGATCACAAGCAGTGGCCCAAATAGTCTTAAAGTCCTAAACAAGCATATATGAAAGGTTAGAGAAGAAATCAGAACAATCGGAGATCAAACGAATCAGAACTGGGCAAAAGTTGCTGACAGCAACTCTATTGGTTGATACATTTGGTCGATAGTATCGACCAATAGTATCGACCAAATCAATTCCAGGACAGCAAGCTGGCTTTTCGGATTCTTGCCCAGATTTGGTCTTTCGGGTCTCGGATTGACATGAAACTTGGAGGATAGTCTAAGCACAACATGGGGACACTAATTATCAAGAAACTTTCATAATCCAATGGTCCATTTGGAAATCCCCAAATTGACATATTAAGGTTAAGAGTTGTAGATCATGGCATTGGCTATATCTCAATGCAAATTAGGGGAAAACATGGGGGATTAGGTAGGGAATCGTTTAGAAGTAACATGGAGCACATATGCAAGGTATAGATTAGGTTAATCATGAGCTTCATCTCAGTTTTGGTAAATAAAGCAAGTTGGTAAGCAATAAATCATGGAAATGTGTAGTCAATGATCATGAGGTGAATCAATCATAGTCATATCGGTGAAAACATCATTCTATGGGGTTTAGAAGGTTCATGGCAAGGTGTATGCAAGGTTGCAGCACCTTGGCCATGGTCCCAACAGTAAAATAGAGAAAAGATGAGTGAGAAAGTGATTAGGAGAGAGAGTCATACCTTTAAAGTGGAACAAGAAAGTAGGAATGAGTGGTTGGCAATGATTGATGAAGAAGATGCTTCACCACTACCAAGGAGGAGTTCTTGGGAGGCTCTCTCACGTTCCCAGATGTTAAAAACGCGAGAATAGGGCTCCAGTCTCGAGGAATAAATAAATAGAAAAGAATATTCCAAGAATCTTTAAATCTGGGCTCAGCAGACTTGTTGGTCGATACCTTTGGTCGATGGTATCGACCAATAGTATCGACCAAAACAATCTCTGCAGAAATTTTACAGAATAGTTCAGCAACTTTAGGTGCGGACTTGGAGGGCTATACAAGGTCAAATTGCATGGGGTTTTCTCCTACAGTTCACTCAAGAGGTCTAGTTTCAGGGAGTACCTTCGGATTATGCACAGGAGTCCGTTTTCTATTTCAACTGTCTCGCTCTTCATCAGTGCGCAGATTCTAACTTAGCACTGGTAATGTGCTCAAGGAAGGAGCAGCATCATCAATGTCCATAAACTGGAATCCCGACATTACGTCATCAACCAGTAGGGCCCATAAGTCCCTCCTACCACCACTTCGGGTCTTTGGACCTACAAACATAACAATGACCGGGTCGGGTCAAGGTTAGGTAAAAGCTGGATTTTACACCTTCCGTCCTTCTTGAGTTTGGATCTTCCAAGACTTCTAGGGTAACTGCCGAGTCTTCTAGGCAGCCTCAAACTTCCAGGTCCAATGGCGGACCTGGCTCTGTTCCCTCCGTTTTCAAGGAGGAAACCCTTCTTTCATCAATCCAAGATTTTGATTTTCCTTCGTCTTATTAGGTTAGGGCTCCCCATCCTGATGAGAGGGTCGACTCAACCCTTTCGGGTGAGTTTCTCTGTACATAGATGCACTGGAAAGTGGGGTTCGCTTTCCCTTTTTTAATCCTTTGTTCTCAGCCGTTCTGAATCACTGGGACATTTGCCCTGGAATGCTTCTTCCCAATAGCTGGCATCTCATCGTCGGCTTCTTGGGTTTGTGTTTTGAACTTGGCATTCACCATCTCTTTCTCTCTTTGTGCATTTTCGTGTTCTTTCTATCTCCCATCCTCCTGGCTGGGTTTTTCTGTCCAAATGCAATAAAGCTGAACTTGATTGGAGGGGCAGCATCCTTGCCAAAGGAACTTGCCCTTCTAACCACAAAAGATGGTGCGAGCGATACTTTTTCTGTTGAGCGCCTCCATCAGATCTTAACTTCCCAACCGTCTGGAGGCGGTGTGCTTCTTCTTCTGGGAATAACCGAGGCCTTCCCTTATCCAAAGAAGACAAGGTGGCCATCAGGAAGATCAAATTCATTCCATGGTATCAAGAGATACATGGACTTGAGGTGGAGTATAACTCCATTCTTCAGTACTGGGGCTTGGCTCATTGTGAGCTTCTAACCATCATCCTTTAATCTTACTGAAGTGATACATCTTTAATTCTGGCTCTTGCTCTTCTTTGCAGTGCCTCCAAGAATGAACCCCGAGAATCTGCGAGTGAAGGCCGCTAGGGCCGTTGTGACAGCCGAGCAACGATCGCCTAGAGCCTTGACCGTTGAGCAAGAGGCTTCTGTTCCCTCTCCCGACCCCTCTTATAGGAGTATCAGGAATATCAGGCCCGTGGCTGATGCTTCGGGTAAAGGGAAGAAGCCGATGGTGGAGAGGTCTAATGTCTCCTCTTCCGCCAGAATCAAAAGGAGGCATGATACAATTGATGCTTCCTCCCATAAAAAATCCAAGAATTATGCGGATTGTGAGGAGGTCTTCACCCCCTAGTGGACCTTGAAGTTGACCAACAGGGTGACACAAGATCCTGAGAAAGCTGCAGAGTGGAGCTCCCTCAGTCTTATTCTTTCTGATCGCCAGGAATTTGAAACCCTGGACGACGTTGCCCTTGTTAGTCAATCCACAAGGTACTGGTCTTTTTGCTTACTTATTTTTTCATAATTTCTTATAACTTCTTCTGATAATTTCTGCCTTCCCAGGAATGTTATGTTGAGCTTCTATCAACACATGGAAGCATTGAGCCGGGTTGGCCGCAACAGCTCCTTGCTGCAAACCTGTGAAGAGAATTTGGCCAAAGCCAATTCTGAGATAGACCAGCTCACTGCAACTGCCGAGGAGCTGCAAAGAAAGCACGAGGAAGAAGTGAACTCCCTAAAGGAGGCCCTTAATTCTTCAAAGGCTCGTGGCTGTTGCTGTCGAGCGCGAGGCCAAGAAGCAGAAAGAAGCTGCCACGTTGTTTGGTGACAAACTGGAATTTCAATGTGCGGAGAATGAGAGATATCTGAAGTGGGCGGTCCCTAGCAAGCCCGAGCACATCAAGCCAGAGCTTCGGAAAGATTGTGTTCGGAAGTACCTGAACAACGTACCTTTCTCCGAACTGCTAGGTGCCTACAACATCCAAGCTTATCGCTTGGGGCAGAATGACGTTTGGGAAAGAATTCTCACATCAATCCCTTCCTTTGATACTGCTCCCTTTCGTAAGGTGTGCCATAAAGAGGTCTTCAGGAAATTAGGCATGGATCTCCTAGACTGGGCTGAGGAAGAAGATGATCCTTTTCCTGCTGACCCACAATATGAGGCATACCTTGCTGACGAGCCGGCACTTCCAGAGGAAAAGTCACAAGCTGCTGCTGAAGGGGGTTATGTCAACGTCAATCTTGAGGAAGGCTCTTCTCAGGATCCTGAGAAAAATCCTCCTGTCTAGGGCTCCTCGGGCATCAATGAAGAAGAGGCTTAGGGAGTTATCTCTTTTTTTTTTTGTAAAGATGACCTCCCTGCTAATGAATAGACACTTCTTTTTCATGTTGGCCTTACCATTTCCCCATCTCCTATCGAAATCTTGTCTTGAATATCAAAATATAAATGATAAAACTTATCACTTAACTTCACATTCTTCGACGAATGATAAAACTTGTTAAGATATTATGAAGATACGTTTTGGAAAGATGCATTAACCTTTCTCACTCATTCATTTAATGCAAAGTCCACACGTTTCCCTTCTGGTATCCGTGAAGTCCAAACGTTTCCTTGCCTTAGTATACCATTCACTGTTTTCAATGAATCGGTAATACATCCATTATCACAATGGCGGTGCGACGATTGGAGGTATCCCTGCATCGAATGCTCGCCTCCACATGTTTCCATGTGGCCTTCCTCTGACCGTTGATTTTCTTGTTGTGGATTTCAAAGCCTCATTTCGATCTTGGCCATTGGTTGTCTTTAGCTCTCAACCATCGTCTTAATACCTGAGGCTATTTAAAGCCTTCATGGGTACTCTCCATCTATTCTGCTATTTGCAAGTTAGATTTGCTAAAGCGACATTCCGTCCTCCTGCTTGCTTCCGTATCCTCGTACTCCAACAATAACTCTATCAACTTCTGGACAAGTGAGTTTTTTGATTACTCATCTCTTTCCCTTTCCCCCTGAGTAAACTGCACAGTAGTATTACTTGGGGTTTAGTTAATCGGGTTTGCACATTTGACAGAGAACTAGGGTTTTCCCTTGTTGCTGTTTTTGTTGGGCTTTTGTACTGATACGGCTTTTTCTGTGTATACAGTGGCTCCCAGAATCGATCTAAACTTTATCAGAGCGAAGTCTTGTAAAAAAATCGTTTCGTCGGCGGTGGTTGGGGCCAGTGAGGTGGTTTCAGCTAGTGAATCCTCCAAGCGTAGGGCGACTGTTGTTGGTGAATCTTCAAGTCAGATTCCCACAGTTTCTATTGATGCCGCCCCTACGCCTCTTCTGCCTGAAGTGATCGCTCGTTCTTCCCAGGAAGATCTTGATCAATCCGTTGCTGATGGCACTGCTGACGCCCCTGCTGCAGAGACCGTTCATGCACCCCCGAAGGAGATTCTTCGGGCATCTGAGGCAACTATGTTGGCGTCTGATGAAGGTGTGGTCCCAGCAGGTGCTGCTCCTATTTCCAATTCTAGTGCTTGTTTGGCATCCTCCTTCTCTCCTTTGGAGTTGGAGGATTTTGCCACCGGGAAGTGCAGTCAGGTGACAAGTGATGCAGCTCATCCTTCTCTTCCTTCGCCCGAATTAGTGTCAAACGAGTTTGACAGAGCGTTGGAATGGTGCACTGCTACTCGAATGACTTCTGAGAGCGCAGTTCTTTCCAAACTTCCAGATGAGGTCTTTATGAAGTCAATGGTGATGTAAGTCTTTCTTCATTATCTTTTGATTCTGAATATTACTCTTCTGCTCCTTTTAACTTGGAAGTTGTTTGTAGGAGTCTTACTGGTAACTTCCACAACCAAGTGGAAGCAGCCTCTAGGCTCAATAGGTTGAGCAATGAAGTTTCTAGGCTTCGGGAAATCTCTGAAGCTAAAGATGCTGAGATTGCTCGCCTTAGGAAACTAGCTTGGGAGGTTGCAGGAGAAAAGAATTCGGTGATCGATCGCCTTCGGTCAGACTTGGATGATGCCAGGGAGAAGATCCGGCAACTGAAGCGAGGAGTTGGAAAGTCAGGAGCCAAAAGATCTGAAGCGTTACCTCAAAGGCAAGCTGTCGTTCCTTTGCCCGAATCCCTTCCAACTGATGTTCGCAGAGCCTGCGTCTTCAAGTATTTACACAGTAAGCCCTTTGTTGATATGCTGAATGCTTATAACTTGCAGGCGTACCGGGAAGGTGAGAACGAAGTATGGGAATCAATATTAAGGAAAGATTCTCATTTTGATACGACTCCCTATAGTGCTGTTTGCCATCCTGAAGTATTTAGCAACTTGAGCCTTTCTCCTCCTGACTGAACCAAAAATAAGATTGATCCTCCGCCTTCCGATCCAGATATTATGCATTATCTGGAAGATTCTCCTGTTTATTCTCCCTTGGAAGGATTCAATTATGACGAGCTCGCCTTGAATGCAAGTTTGGTCGAAGACCCTACTTCTCCTGGACAAGCTGGACAAAGAGTATGAAATTGCGGAGGATTTTATATGTACTGAATTTTTTTTTTTTTTTATAATCCTCATTTCTTCTCTTCTTTTCCTTGAATCCATACCAATGATTGGCTCATGTGTTTGTCCTAGCAAAGTTGTGCCGATCTTGTATAACTTCTTAATGATCACCAATGATGACTTCTTTTTTGACCGAAGATTGTATCCAGTTCTTGTAATCTTATATTTGATGTTGAAACTGGCCTCTTTTGGTCTTTTGAAGAAATAAGAACTTAACTTCATCTTGAACTTTGCTAGTCATTTGAATCGTTGTTGCATTAGGTCTTAGTTGTTTGGAACAATGCATCTACTTAAAGATTTCCGAAGAAATACAATAAGTCTGAGAAGGAACTCACTCGGGTTTTAAACCGATGCCTTTACTTAAGGATTTCCGGAGAAATACAATAAGTCTGAGAAGGAACTCACTCGGGTTTTAAACCGATGCCTTTACTTAAGGATTTCTGGAGAAATACAATAAGTCTGAGAAGGAACTCACTCGAGTTTTAAACCGATGCCTTTACTTAAGGATAATTCAAAAATTCAATAAGTCTTGAAGGAACTTACTTGGGTTTCAAACCGACGCCTTACGGAAGGAACTCAAATTGCAGACAGTCAAACTGAGTACCATGGTCAGTGACGATAATCTTTGGAATCCCAAAGCGATATAAGCACGAATTTCTCCACTTTTTTCTCAGTAATTGTTACCAGGGCGCTGGCTTCAACCCATTTCGTGAAGTAATCAATTGCTACTATCAGATATTCTTGTCCGCCTGACGCTTTGGTGAATTTGCCCATGATATCAATTCCCCACATTGCAAAGGGAATGGGATCTAGGATTGAAGTCATGGTTTCCGCTGGGCGCTTCGATACTGTAGCATGAATTTGACAGTTGCCACATCGGCGAACATACTCCATAGCAGCCTCTTGGATCTTAGGCCAATATTGTCACATCCTCCCAGCCAGTACCCTAACTGGCATACCTGAGAGTGTGATCCACAGCCCCAAAGATCAAGTATCGAGGAAATCATCCTCCCACATATACAATAACATAATCATAAACAGGAAATAAATCAAGTTTTAATATTATAAACAAGGTTCAAAACAAAAATGAATAATCAGTATAATCAGAGTGCGGAAAGATACCAGATATCCAATGATATCAAAAAGGAGTAAAGTGAGGCGGAAACTCACTTCACCAAAAATAGCGGAACGTAGTATGAAAGTCAAAAGGAATTACAACTGAAACAAATGTACTAAGAAATAAACTAAGATCAAGCATCTTCAAGTTTATGGATAACGTCTTCATAAGTATGGACTTCGTCAATCCAATGAATCCGTTCTAACTCTATGCTGTTTTCAAAAGTAGTACGCAGCTTGATCCGCCGGGGGATCATCAGAGTAATCTTGATCGTCGCCAGCACCTTGCGTGTAATACGCTTCATTGGCTTACGCTTCACTGTACTGCTCGTCATAATAATCTGTACCTGCAGGATAATCTAAACAAAGAATGTACAAAAAAAAAAAAAGGAATGAGTTTCGAAGAAACTCAGTAAGGTAGTTAAATCCATAACATCATAGATAACATGTGGCAAAACATAACATGATGCAATGCAGTATGAAACAGATAAAGTATGAATGCATCTAACTCTATGTATGCTGGTCTCTATGGCAGACATGCTTTAAGTCATAGCACCGTACTTCTTAAGGAAAGTCCGCTCACACCCTCAACCATTTAAGGTATCTTAGGCAGCCGGTTGGTAATGGGTCCTGCATCCTTCTCGGACAAACCATGGTAGGGGTTAAGTCAACACACTCTCTTACAACCATTTGGCATAAGTACTGGCGCATGTCAGGGAAAAGCCTAGCCCAATGCAAGTCATCTACTTAGTTACCTCAAGTCAGTTCCAAATAGTTCCATTCCTCCCCTCTCGGGATCCTTTCCGGTATCCTTCACACTAGAGTCACGGTTATTACTCACCGGACTCATCAACCCTATTGGTTATCCACATATGGTAAACGGAAAGCTCTCATGTCCCCTCACGGATATAACTCACCGGTCTCGAGCGCCCATGAGCCCAAGTCTAGCCATATGCAACCCTCCAATAAATGGTCCCCACAATGTGATTCCCATCCTCTCACGGATATAACTCACCGGTCTTGAGCACCCGTGAATCCCCATTGCTACCACGGGTCGTTCGGTCTCAAATACCCTTCCAAATCGGGTCTGATATAACAGGGGTGTATCCTAGTCAAACACTGCTAGACATCCCTAGGTATGACAACCATTGATTCGGGAAAGTGTCGATGGGCAACCCCGAAAACATCCCATACTATTTCCGATAATGTCCAAGGATAGAAGTGTCAAAAGGACACCTCCCAATCCCAAACCAAACTTAATCAAACACATTCTCATATCAGTCATGACATTCACAACCAGTAGTTCATCATATAAAAGAGAATGTTAAAAGCAACATCAGATTAAGCAGTAATAAGTAATTCATATAACATAAATAATGAAAAAGATGATATAAACAAGTGCTACTGTTCCCACAGTAGGAGATCATAATTAAAATACAATAACAGTAGGTAATCTCATAGTTTCATAAAGTAGAAACCAGAGAACAAATAATCTATGCAGTTAAGGAATTAACTGTCCTTACCTTCTAACTTGGATGGGATCTTAAAGAATCAAGTATGATCTTGACTAAACCTGAGAAGACAGTCCTAAACAAGTGCACACAACATGTTAGGAAAGATGCATAAAGGAAAAGATCATAAATCAATCGAAACAGACCAAGATTGAGGTTGTTGTACTCATTGGTAGATTGATTGGTCTGCTGGACCAGTCGACCAATGCAGAAAGTGGCCTGCAAGAATCCAAATTTTGAGAATCCAGAGCCAAATTCGATGGTTCAAAAGGGTACAAATCAGAGGGGAATTATCATGGTAGTATCCTAGGGTATAGAAGACATCAATCATAGATCAAAACAAGTTCCCAAGTTACAACCTAGAAATCATGAGGTTAACCCAATTAGGTTGAACATAGGTTAGGAGGGAAAAATAGAAAAATTAAAGATAATGAACTAGGATATGAAAGAATTCAGATCTAGTAAAGAAAACATAATGATTGGGTTAACATGATCAACAAGGGGGTTCTTGGGTTTGATCCAAGAAAATTAGGGTTTCACCCTTTTGGCTCCCTGCACAAAGGTTGAGAGCTCCGGATGAACAAAGACAAATCAAAACAGGAAATATAGATGATTAAGTTTTAGTTTAACACAATGTCACCCAAAAAGGATTTCCCTTTCACAAGGTAGGTTACCAAAAGTTCTCCAGACAATCACACAGGTTAGGGTTTCAAAGGATTACGGTTAGGTTTTCAAGAATTCAACAGGCAGGGTTTAAGATCATGATGATGATCATGAGTCTTAAAGAATATGGTGAGATCAGAGAATTCATGATTACAAGAATGCTTCATCATCTTTCTGATCTCAATGAAGAACATAATAAAAGAAAGAAAATCAGAGATAGAAGACAAAGTGAGTGAAATCATACCTTTTCCGTAGGAAGATGAAGAATTCTTCAAGTCTTTGCGA
This sequence comes from Hakea prostrata, assembly GCF_041222555.1. NCBI lineage: Eukaryota > Viridiplantae > Streptophyta > Magnoliopsida > Proteales > Proteaceae > Hakea > Hakea prostrata. The sequence goes on from NC_142602.1 coordinate 60,690,203, forward strand.
GAAATCACCAAAGAATGCAAGGGAATGGGTTAGATTAGGGTTCTAACTCGTTCCAGAGGCTTAAGAGGCAGAGTATTCCCGAGATTAGACTTAAATAGAAGAGACAGGATTCAAATTTCAAAAAACAGAATCAATTGGTCGATTGGTCCAATCGACCAATGAGTCGACCAATCAAGACAGCAACTTCAAAATAGGGAATTGAAGGCTCAGATCAAGTCCAAACATCAAGGGGTTTTGCACACACCTAGAGTGACATACCTAGGGGTTAGAAATGCTTTCGAATCAATACAGAGACCACTCCAAGACCATCAACTAATCCAATCTTCATCCGGGTGCAGTTTCCACCATTGGGACACGAGCATCAACACTCATGGATTCCAATCCAGCCATCAAGTCTTCAATAGAAATGGCCCAAAGATGACTTCTTGCCTTACTTCGGGTCATTGGACCTACAAATAACAAAGTTTCTGGATTAAGGTCAGGGCTGGGTCTCACAAATATAACCCAAATCTTAGAATTTTGTGGGCCAGGGCTCGTGCACCCATGTGAGCTCCACAAATTCCTTCATGAACCTCAACCAAGGCTGATTTTGCTCCTTCGGGACCTATACATCTAATAAGGGGTCCAGAATAAGATCTTTTGTATAGTCTCCCATTCTGAATGACAAATCTCGCCGATTGTATTTTGATCAATCTTGCTTCTTTTGGATCCTCAGGTAATTTGTCATCTCTCAGATACTCGGATTATCAGATCCATCCAGCAACGCTCTGCTTCAATATAAGAAATTTCTTTCTCATGATAACTTGGAAATGTTATCTCTTCAATGTAGACCGAAGGGTCTAGATTCTTTTCTTTGGCATTGGCTAGTTGGGATAGCTCATCGGCAACTGAATTTTCAGTCCTCGGAATCTGAGATATCTTCAAATTCCGAAATTGGTTTTGAAATGCCTGCACTATCTCCCGATATTTTTGCAAGCGTGGTTCTTTAATGCCATACTCCCCCTGGACTTGGTTGACTATAAGTTGAGAGTCACTATAAATAGTAACATCTGTGATAGATAATGCCTTTGACAACTGAAGTCCAGCTATCAGAGCCTCATATTCTGCTTCATTATTACTTGCTTCGAATGCAAATCTCAAAGCATAGCGAATAATAAATCCTGCTGGACTTTTCAATAGAATTCTAGCTCCTGCTCCATTTTTATTACTCGAACCATCCACATATACCTCCCAAGTGGTTGGTATAATGGGATCTTCAATGGTGGACTCCACTGGTGCAGTAGTTTCTACCACAAAATTGGCTAGTGCCTGAGCTTTGATTGCGGTTCTGGGCTTAAAGCTCACTTGGAACTCGCTGAGTTCAACCGACCTGGCCACCATCCTTCCAGACAAATCAGGTTTATTAAGAACTTTACTGAGAGGAAAAGTTGTAAATACCTCAATTGGATGAGCCTGGAAGTATGGCCTTAGCTTCCTGGCGGCCATCATGAGAGCCAGGGCCTGCTTCTCAATCTGCGAATATCGTGTCTCCGCATCTAGCAATACGTGGCTCACATAGTAAATCGGCCACTGTTTTTTATCTTTTTCACGAACAAGTACTGCACTGACCGCTGAAAGGGACGTTGCTAGATATAGCTGTAATATTTCCCCCTTCTCTGGTTGGGACAAGATTGGCGGTTGTACGAGTGCTTCTTTTAATTCCTCGAAAGCTTTCTGGCATTCTTCGGTCCATTTTGCTTCCTTGCTGCCCCTAAAATCTTTGAGTGCCTTGAAGAATGGCAAACACTTTTCTCCAGACTTGGAGATGAAACGATTCAAAGCAGCAACTCTCCCTGTTAAACACTACACATCACGAACAGTTTTGGGAGCCTCCACATCAACCAGAGCCTGTATTTTGGCAGGATTAGCCTCAATACCTCTCTGTGACACCATGAAGCCCAAAATTTGCCTGAAGAAACTCCAAAGACGCACTTTTCTGGATTCAGCTTCATTTGATATTTTCGCAGCACTGAGAATACCTCAGTCAAATCTGCAATATGATTTGCTTTTGTAAAGCTCTTCACAAGCATGTTGTCCACATAAGCTTCGACATTCTTCCCTATCAAGTCTTTGAAAATCTTGTTGACGGCCCTCTGATATGTAGCTCCTGCATTCTTCAGGCCAAATGGCATGACTTTATAATAGTAGCTTTCACGATCAATCATGAAAGCCGTGAACTTCTCATCTTCCTTATTCATAAGGATCTGATTATACCCTGAGTAGGCATCCATGAAACTTAGAGTTTCATATCCTGCAGTCGCATCTATCAAGAGGTCAATCCGAGGCAACGGATAGCAATCTTTAGGGAAAGCCTTGTTGAGATCTGTGTAGTCTGTACACATCCTCCACTTCCTATTTGTCTTTTTTACTATTACCACGTTAGCTAACCAAGTTGGGCATTCAATTGGTTCTATGAAACCAGAATTCTTCAGATTTTCAACTTCACCCCGAACAACTTCATACTTTTCAATGGAGAAATTTCTCCTTTTCTGTATCACTGGTTTCACCTTCGGATCTATCCAGAGTTTATGCTCTGCGACAGCCCGATCGATTCCTGGCATGTCTTCAGCAGACCATGCAAATATGTCATTATTCTGTTTAAATAACTTCAACTCATCTTTGAATTCCTCCAGTTGTTCAAACCCGATATAAGTAATCTTCTTCTTATCCTCGGTACACAGTTGGATTTGCTTTAGCTTCTCCACTGGTTCGAGCCTTTGCATTTCTGCTTCTTCTCGATCGTCTCGAACTTCTATTGGTAGGGCAATCGCCTTCCTCGGGCCCTCCTTGTCTTTTAAATAGGCAACGTAACATTGCCGAGAGATCCTCTGGTCAGAGGAAACTTGACCAATTCCCATATCAGTCGGGAATTTTATCTTCAGGTGTTTTGTCGAAACAATAGCACCTATTTTGGATAAAGATGGTCGCCCAAGGATAACATTATAAGCCTGGCAGTTCCGAACGACCAAAAAATTGATTCGGACGGTTGTTTCTTTCGAAAAACTTCCAATAGATAAGTCCAACTAGACAGATCCTTCGCCACCGCTTGATGATCCTGCAAAACCATATAGATGCGTGGATGAAGGCTCCATCAAGTCCTCATCCACCTTCAGCTTTTGATACACTTCATAAGAAATTAGGTCAGCTACAGACCCCGTATCAACCAAAACTCTATGCACTTCCCGGCGTGCAATCTCTACCTTGATGACTATGGCATCATCATGAGGTAAACAAACGCTTCTTTCATCCTCCTCGCCAAAGGTGATAGAATCTTCACCATTCAGCTTCTTTCGCTTCTGCGTCTTTCCGGTTCTGACAAATTTGGATTTTGTTTTCAAACTTCGGAGTGATTCGGGCTCTGGTCCTCCGAAAATGGTAAGGATCAGTGACCGAGTAACTTCAATCACCTCCTTGCCCTTCTTAGATTTCGGAGCCTCCCTTGATCGTTCTGAACTAACCGAACGATCCCTTTTAGGGGCAGCCGCGCGTGGCTCACGTGGCTCCTCTCTTCTTCTGCTAACAAAATTGGACAAGTGTCCCTGAGATATTAATCTTTCAATATCTGCTTTCAGATGACGACAGTCATTTGTATAATGACCATAGTCCTTATGGAATCGACAATACTTTTCTCGATCCTGCTACTCTCCAGGTTTCAAAAGAATTTTAGGTGGCCACTTCAAAATATTTTTCCTTTTGATGATATTTAGAATATCAGCCCGAGGAGCATTCAATGGAGTATATTCACTTTTACCTGGAGACCTCTGGCGCCAAGCCTGAGATTTTCCAACCCAATCGCGGACATTTTTCTTTGGCTTCTGCTTCTGTTCAGGAGCCTTCTGTTCCTTATTGGAGACTTTGTTATCTCCTTGGCGCGCATCTAGGATCTCCATGACTTCGGCCTGGTTCTAGCATCTCTGTACCAACTCAGCATAAGTTGCAAGCATATCCTGTAGTAATAACTCCAGGAGTTTCTGGTTAGTGAGTCCAGTGAATAGAGCAATTTTGGCTACTTGCTCATCCAAATTTTCTATCTCCATCGTTACTTTGTTGAATCTTTTCAGAAACTCTCTGATCGATTCACCTTTTCCTTGTCTAACAGTAAACAAGGTTTCTTCCGTTTTTTTTTTTGACCTGTATTCCACTCTGGAATCACCCTATGAATTTGCGCGCCAACTCATCAAAGTTTACGATCCTTCCAGATGGGAGGTTCGAAAACCACTTTTGTGCTGCTCCGGTTAAAGATGAACCAAAAACCCCGAATAGAATTTCATCATAATTACCTGAGACTGCCATGGTCTGCTGGTAATAGCCAATGTGGGCTGTTGGATCTCCAGAGCCATCGAATGTAGAAAAGGTAGGCAAATGGAAGTTATGGGGAAACTGATATCCCGCAATTGGCTCAACGAAGGGGGTCTTTCGAATGACTGAGTAAATATCCTCAGTTATCCTTCCCTTAGTCAACTGCCCTAACTTCTGATTGATGTTGGCCAATTCCTGACCAATCTGGGTCAGGTGATCTTCAGCAATATGATCACGACCTCGATTAACACGATCTTCACAAGCTATTCGATCATTACGAACGGCCCGTCCATCACGAACATTCCGCTCATCGCGAACTGCTTGATCATCACGAACGGTCCTTCTGACAGTTGGTGAGTGAGTTCTCACCCCTGTATCCAACCTTGTATTTGAATCGGTTGTACTTTCCTGCGGTCTGTCGAACCGATCATCTCGCCTAGGTTGATCGTCAATTCTCCTAGGTCCTCGGTCACCTTCACGAAAGTTCTGACCGATATTCCGATCTTCAGCCAATCTTTGGTCACGTGGTAGCACATGCCTCCCTGAATCACGATGATCAGGTTCTTGTGGTAAAACCACTCGTCTGGTGAGTACGCGGAGTGCTTGGCTCACCTCCAAGAGTTGAATCTTCACCTGATTCAATTGATCTTGGAATGTATATGGAGGATTGTGTCCTCCCTGACCACCATCTACTTCAATAGGATGTTGGCTTCCCTGAGGAACGTCTGGATTGTTCACTCCAGGAATTTGAACACCGGAATCGCGTTGTGCAGCGGCTGCTGCTAATCTAGTCACCATGGCTTTACAAGTCTTTCCCACAGACAGTGCCAAATGATGCGTCCAAAATTTGCTCAGCCCTTAGATCTCCTTGTGATGACCTGCAAAAATAAAACATCAGATGTGGCCCGACCGCGGGGGTGGGGAGTCCACCTCCGAAGGCTAACTTAGTTGATGAACTTAATCACAAACGGCTCTGCTAGAAGCACAGAGCTAAGGAATGAAGAATTGGGAAAGGTGTTATAGATCGTAAGCCCCTGATAGTTTACGTCTATCAGTGTGTATTTGAATCTGAGTCTGAGTCTCTCACCTCGTATGGCAGTGAGGTTTATATAGAGTGTACCTTCGAATCTCCTTCGTTGGATGCACTTGAGCCTTCTTCGGGTAGTCGTTGGATCTTAACGGTTAGATCCGTTGAGCAATAGACTTCTACTAGTTTGGACTAGTAAAGGACTCCTGAGATAACCTTTAGGTTATGCGATGATTATCCCTTTGATAATGATTAGCCGCAGCCGTCAATTTGAGTCTGCCATCATTAGGGTAATTAACCTAATCCATAAGTTGGATTAGGGCGTGCTTGTAGCTGAATAAGTTTTCTTCCTCAGCAAGCCATCTTACGGATTCGGTTCGCTCGAGAGCAAGTCGATTCCTTCTATCTCGACCGGAGTCGAGGATCAAACCAAGTATGAACCTGGTTCGATCATATTTTCTCCATATCAATTGTTGCGTGCTCTATCACGATTTCAAACATCGGGTACACTCTTTCATCTATTTGCTTCTATCATGTTTTTTATATCTTGCATGCACTCAAGTCATTACATAATTTAAGTGTGTGGGGTGTCAACTCGAGTAAGACTCGTTGATAGTAGGTAGAGCATTGTCACAGAGATAAAAAGTGCCCAATTTTTATGGCTTTGGTAAGATAAATGTTTAATTCCTTGCTTGGATGAGAAATAAGAGTTTAAGGGTTTGAGAAGTTCCATTTGATGTGATGAGCACCCTCTTGAGAGAATAGTAATGAGTTTTACATTTTGAGACTGAGATTGAATTGAAAAATAGGAACTCCAGCTAATCCGAAAGGTTTGACCATCTAGTTTTCTTGTATTGCCTTGTGCTTATGGTGACAAGTTGAGACCAATTTTAGACTGCTTAAATGTGAATTGAATTGAATTATAATATAAAAAGAAAAAAAATATGCTGAAGTTTAAAGTTGAGACCTCCTTCTTAGCTTGGTGTCACCAACATCGTGCCTCGTGTCAAATAGTTGGGGTGTCCTTGGTCCAAACTTGGCATGTAGCTTGGTTGGCTTAAGTAAGTAAGTTCGAGGGGTATTCTACACCTAGTCTTTTAAGGCCATCTGGCTTGAGAGCAGCTGACCCAACACTCATTACATAGGCCATCTAGAAAGCTTAAGAGGGAAGACATTGCACGGACTAGAACTATGAGCATTAAAGAGATAAGTGAATTAATGTGCTTATAAAGGTGAAATGTCTAAGAAGGTCAATATTGCTTAGATCTTGAGTTCTTGGTATTATTTGGTACCTAGGTTAGTCTTATCTGAAGATGAATTGGTGAGCTGAAGATAAGAGGAGACTTCTCGGTTGAATTGTTTGCCTAGAGCTAGACTCAAGAGAGGGTGTAAAGAGCTTAAGTGTGGGGGTGCCTATATTCCCTTCAATCTTTACTGGAGTGTCTTTGTCTTGGAATCTATCTTTTTACTCTTACTATTGCCAGAATAATTAGAAGAACACTTAAGAATTTTGTGTGTATATTTTCTGCAAACACTCACGAGACACAACTTGTCCACTAGGGTAACCTAGGGGTTTAAAGGCTTGTTGCACAGGCTAACAGCTGCAACCGTGATTCTTACGAAAGTGAGTTAGGTTTTTCTTTATTTATTTTCCGTATTGCTTTTATTATTTCGTTTTGCTCAAGGACAAGCAAACACTTAAGTGTAGGGGTATTTGATAAGCATTCATTTATCATTATTTATTTGATTTAATTTCTCATAAAAAGATAGCTAATTGAGTATTTCTGTGTATTTTTCAGGAATAAGGTGATTTTGGTTATTAGAGATAATGTGGAGCAAAGTTGGCAAATATATTAGATATTTGAGGATTTTAAATCATGGGATTCAATCTTGTTGCCCAAGAAATCATGAATGCTAAGATCCAACTTAATTTATGCAAGGAGATCATGAATCTTAGCCAAATTGGAAACAAGTAGAGGTCCAAGGAACAAAATTGGTAATAAGATCTGAAAATCGGGTAAACAGAACCACCTTGAATATTTTGGACATATCTCTCTTGTATGAACTCAGATTTTGGTGATTCAAAATGCTATAGAAAGATAATGAAAATATACACAACTTTTTAGTTTTAAGTGTTTTTAGAATCCAAAAGAATAAAAGTCGAATGGAAGGGTAAAGAGGATGGATTCATTGTGTGCAGGATACATAAAAGAGAAGCCACCCACAGAGAAGGAGAGAAGATGGCGAACACGGATCTTGACTCTTATCTTTCTCATTGCTCAAGAAGACGACCACATCTCTCTCTCTTTCTAAATTCCATCTTGTTTTATGAACTTTGTTATAATGAGTAGCTAGTTTCTTTTCTTTGGGATGTAGATGAACCATGCTATTTCATTAATTTGTTTGTTCTATATCTTCTAGTTGATTGTGTTTGAATCTGGCCAAAGATGTTCTATAGCTCAGCAAACTAAGTGTGCCAAGCTTCGGCAAAGGACAATAGTGTTGCGAAGATAGGGCGTACCTAGGAAGACCATCCTTAATTTTCTTTGAAGTGTAGAGCTATATCGCAAAGATCTTCAAGTATTCATAGTTAAAGTTTTTGCATTAATTAATAGATTTAATTTAAATTTAGTTTTGTTGAATTCAATCTAAGTAACTTACCCTTTTAGTTCCTCATAGTTCGACCTGTTCTTTGCTAGCTAGATTAGTATAGGATTTTATTTTTGATTATTTAGCGATACGATCTACAGCCAATGCCGTGGGCAAAAGGGACTAATCTCATGTGGTCTCCTCCTTGCCAGAATTGAATGGTGAATCAGATCTAGCAGCGACTGTGTCTATTCTTCTCAGAGCTGGTTGGCCAAAAAAGGGAGTGAAGAATAAAAGTGCAGGGGTCATCTCAGTGGTGTTGGATGAAGTAAATCGAGTTGATTCAAAGTTATTTGCAAAGGAGTCGAATAAAGTAACAGGTCAATCCAAAAGGGTTAACAATTAAATTCTTTAAATCATTCTATATGAAGGGATTTTTTTTTATTTTTTTTTTTGGAATAATAGAGGGATTGGTAAGCTATCTGATTAGAGAGTTTTAAACTTTTTTTTGAGTTTCTCATTAACCAGACTTACTTTTTATAAGCTGAACCGAAAGTTGAAGTGACAAAGTGTCCAGTCTTGATGTTGAATCAATTGGGGTTTAGTAGTGATTTTATTCATAATAATAGAACTGATAAAGAACAGAATTTTTGGCTTTTCTGGAGGCAAGATTTGCACACACCAACAGTGGTAACTTCCTCAGGCCAACACATCTCAGTATAGGTTAATTGGAGAGGAGACAGATATGGTCTTTCTGTGATCCATGGGAGTTGTTTTAGGGTTGAGTGGCGCAAATTGTGGTTGGACTTGGCTGGCCTTCCTTTGTCTCTACCATGGTGTATTTTTGGTGATTTTAATGCTACACTAAGCTCATCAGAAAAAAAAAGATCCTAGTCCATATAACCAAGGGTGGAACCAGGATTCAATAGTGGGGGGGGGGGGGCGAATAATAAAAGTTCAGATGGGGAAGCACGCCTACATATATTTGACAAAAATAGATAAATTATTAATAATGGTATTATTTTTAACAAGATATAGGTAAATTAAAGCATCATTAAAAAAAATACACGTGACTTTAACCCTAAAAAATTTGCAAAAAAGAAAAAAAAAATTTAAGTAAGAGATGCAAACCAATGGTAGTTAGTTACATTACAAAGTGCAATTTGATTATCTGGCCGAACAAAGTGCACTTTTATGGTGCTCTTCTGAACCAAGTCGTGGACAAAATGATAGTCCACTTCTATATGTTTTGTGCGAGCATGCAACACTGGATTTGCAGCCATTTGTGTTGCAGACACATTATCACAATAAATGTCCATTCCTCTTGGAAGTTGTACTTGTAAATCACGTAGAACATAAGAAATCCATAGTAATTCAGATGTTGTGACAGCAAGGGATTTGTACTCAGCTTCCGTACTTGATCTAGATACTGTAGGTTGTTTCTTGGAAGACCATGATAACAAATTATCCCCAAGAAAAGTGCAAAACCCACTAGTTGATTGGCGTGTGTCTGGACATCCTGCCCAATCTGCATCAGTGTAAGCAGCTATGAAAGAAAGTTGGGTTGATTTCAAGAGAACACCAACACCAATAGTGTGCTTGACATAACGTAAAATACGTTTTGCTGCTTGTAGATGATCTTCTGTGGGAGATTGCATGAACTGACACACTTGATTGACTGCATAGGAGATATCTGGTCTAGTGATCGTCAAATATTGTAAGGCTCCTACTAATTGTCTGTATGGTGTTGGATCAGGTAGGGGATAACCTGTTGTTGATGATAACTTTGTTCCAACAGCAATTGGGGTTGTGCATGGCTTTGAAGTCTCCATTCCTGTAGACGTTAATAAATCAATGGAGTATTTACTTTGAGTGAGTAAAAGACCATCTGAACTTCGATTAGCCTCAATTCCCAAGAAGTAATGCAAGTGTCCCAAATCTGTCATTGTAAATTCTTTGCTCAGGCTTTGAATAACCTCTTGAATTGCAGCTTCATTGGCTCCTATCAATATTATATCATCTACATATAACAGCAATACTATCATTGTACCTTGGGTTTTGCGTGTAAACATGGAAGAATCTACCACGCTTTGCTTGAAACCTTCTCCTTGTAGGTATGTTTTGAATCTGTGAAACCAAGCTCATGGAGCTTGCTTGAGACCATAAATTGCTTTTTGTAGATGACAAACATGGGTTGGTTTAGATGTGGAAACATACCCCTGTGGTTGTTCCATGTAAACATCTTCTACTAAGTTGCCATTCAAGAAGGCATTTTTCACATCAAGTTGATGTACTGGCCATGACTTTGAGAGTCCAACGGTTAATACTGTCCGAATGGTGGCTGGCTTTACAACTGGATTAAATGTTTCATGAAAGTCCACTCCTGCCTGCTGGTTGAACCCCTTGGCAACTAAGTGTGCCTTGTATCTCTCAATGGAACTATCACTTTTTGTCTTGATCCTGTACACCCACTTACAGCCTACAATATTCATACCCTTGGAATAAGGCACCAAGTTCCAAGTCTGATTGTCTATCAAGGCTTTGTATTCTTTTTGCATTGCATCAATCCACTTTGGGTCTTTTGAGGCTGATTTGTAGGTTTTAGGTTCAGTTGGGATGGTGGTAAGAAAGGTTTGAGATATTGGGTGTCTAATAGTGAGTAAAGAGAGAGAGGGGGGTTTTGGTTTGGCTGAATTGGTTTTACTCCTAGTAATCATAGGATGAGATGGTTGTGGTTGTGGTTGGTCTATTGTTGGTGAGGATTGATTAACATCGTGGGTTGGATTTTCCATTGATATGGTTGGTGATGATGTTGTAGGGGTTGTTTGTGATGGTCGGTTGCTTGAAATAGGTGAAGAAGAATGTGAAGTGAGTGGAGGCACATTTGGTGGGGTGTGTGGGATGAAAACAGGTAGAGAAATAAGTTCGACTGGTGGTTTGTTTGATGATTGATGTGATGGGGGATTTGAAAAGGGAAATTCCTTTTCTTCAAAAATAACATGTCTGGATAAATATACCTTGCCAGTGTCCTTATCTAAGCATCTATAACCCTTGTGATAGAGATTGTAACCAAGAAAGACACAAGCCTTAGACTTTGGCGATAATTTGTCTTCTCTGTAGGGTGTCAAGTTGGGGTAACAAAGGTAGCCAAAAACTCTCAATAAACAATAATTTGGTTTGAAGCCAAACAATGCTTCATGAGGAGATTTTCTTTGCAATACTGGTGTTGGTAACCGGTTTATTAAATAGACAGCAGCAGTAAAGGGATAAACCCATCTCTGTAATATGTCTGTGTTTTCTTTGGGCATGTGAGCTTGGAATAGAAGGGATAAACCCATCTCTGTAATATGTCTGTGTTTTCTTTCTGAAACTCAATTTTGTTCTGAAGTATGAGGACATGAAATCCTGGATACAATGCCACATTCATCAAGATAGTTTTTGAAAGCTCCCCTTGTTAACTCTAAGGCTCAATCACTTTTAAAAAATTTAATAGAAGTAGAAAGCAAGTTTTCAGCCATATTTTTAAAATGCTTGAAACAATGAATTGCATCAGATTTAAATCACAGAGGATAAAACCAAGTAAATCGACTGAAATCATCAACAAAATAATATATGAATTGAATCCACTAATTGACAAAGTTTTAGTGGGACCCCACAAATCACAATGAATAAGCTGTAATGGTTGAGTAGTTCTACTAACTGAAATTGAAAAGGGTAATTTGTGATGTTTGCCAAGTTGGCAAGCGTCACAAATTTTATTGGATCTAAGTGTTTCAAAGGAATTAAATAAGATACTATTTCTCAAATGAGTAAGTACTGCAGAAGAAGGATGACCAAGCCGGCGACGCCAAATATCAGAAGAAGCTTTATTTCCATAAAGAGCCAAAGGAGAGACAGCATTGGCCGAGAAAGAATACAATTTATCTTTGACTGGACCCTTCAGTAGAGTGATGCTTGACTCCAAATCCTTAACACAGAAACTCCATGGAAAAAATTCAACAGAACAATTATTGTCAGATGTAAGTTGAGAAATGGAAATTAAATTCTTTGACAATTGGGGAACTATTAGTATGTCATTAAGAGATAAATGATTTAAATTTGTTTTCAAAGTTGAGGAGCCTATATGAGTTATAGGGAGTTTCTTACCATCACCAACTGAAACCTGATCTTCTCCTTTGTAAGTGGCAGATCGTTGTAGCATGGCTGGATCAAATGACATATGGTTGGTAGCACCTGAATCCGGTATCCACTGTGCATCATTCTGTGGTGTAATGTATTGGGTATTTTGGGTACCATGTAAGCCAGCATAAGGAATGTGAGGTGGTGGATTAGGATTATTTCGGCGCTGGGCATAACGAAAATAGCATCTATTGGCCGAATGGCCTTGCTTAGCACATATTTGACATTTGAAGGAATTAGTATTAAAGGTGTTTTGGTTTGGCCAGTTATAGGAATTTTGAGATCTTGGAGGGCCATTTGATGAATTTCGGAAATCAGATCTAGGTGGGTTTCGGTTGTTGGGTGGATAGGAATTAATACTATTATTAGGCCGATTAAATTTAGGCTGATCTGTAACAAATAATGCAGTAGGGGAATGTGAATCAGTTAAGATTGATTGAGTGTTCCCATAGCCACGGCGTAACCATTGCTCATGAGTAAGTAGTTTGGCCCTTAGGTCGGTAAAGGTAACGGGTGGGGTAATATTTTCCACAGTAATGATGAAAGTGAGATAATCCGAACCAACACTATTTAATGTATATGCTCCCAAGTCAGAGTCATTTACCTTGTCATTGATTGCCGCTAAGGAATCAGTGATGGACTTAATTTTGTGAAGATAGTCCGTAATTGTGCTTGTTCCTTTATTGATCATCTGCAATTCACTGCGAAGATAAGTCCTTTGAGCAATGGACTGTTGTTGGAAAAGTTGTGCAAGAGAATCCCATACATCTTTCGCTATTGGAAGGCCAAGAATATGAGAAGAAAGAGATGGTGTGAGGGTGGCATTGATGCATGCTCGAACAAAATGATTATTCTTTCTTCAGGTTTGAAATGCTGGATTCGGCATTTGAGTTTCTCCAGTAGTGATAGTTTGATTTGGCATTGATCCAGTACCATCAAGATGATGCATAAGATCACAGGTAATAAAAATATATTCTAATTGTTCTCTCCACATAAGATAATTTGCTCCATCAAGCTTGACTGAAACAAAGTTGGAGAGATTTGTAATGGGGAATGGAGTGTTAGCAGTGGCCATTGAAAATGTAGTGTTTTGGAAAGAAAAAAAAAATTCTCAAAACCTTAGGTCTAATACCATGAAAGAATGCAAAGAAAAACTCTAATTTTGATAAGTAGGTTGCTTACCTTGATGGATAAGTCTTATGTATTTATAAATAAACATGGCTGTTGTACAAGATTCGTTTACAATATTTAAATTTGAATTCAAAATTAAAAACTTGAATTCAAAAATTGAATTCAAACCATAACAGATCCGTTATGGTCTTTCAATAGACATTTTATTTACAATATAAAATCAAATAATAAAAATTGCAAAAGAAATACAAAAACAAAGAATATAAAATCAAATAAAGAATAACATAAAAAATAAGTAAAAGAGAAAAAATAAATAAATTGAAAAAGAGAAAGAGACCTAATTGTGCAGAAGATTTTTTCTCAAGTTTTCCTTAATCCGCACTTATAGAATAAATAAATAAAAAAAGAAAAAAAAAGAAACTGAAGAGAATAAATAGGAAGAAAAGAGGAGAATGAGAGAATAAATAGGGATGGAGGAGTTAATTTACATTAGAAATGACATTTTGAATATTTAATAATATCTTTTTTCAAAAAATTTTCTTAACCCACGTTTATAGAAGGAGAATATATAGGAAGAAAAGATGTGAGAGAGAAGAGAGGGGAGAATAATCGGAATTGAAGAGTTAGTTTCCATTAAAAATGACATTTTGAATATTTAATAATATTTTTTTTTCCCAAAAATTTCCCTTAACCCACGTTTATAGGAGAATAAATATAAAGAAAAGATGTGAGAGAGAAGAGAGGGGAGAATAAATAGGGATTGAGGATTTATTTTTTAAATAGGGATGACATTTATACCCATTATTTTACCTTTAACATTTGTTTTCAAATTTGGGGGGGGGGGGCAAATAGTGATATTTCATATGTGAGAAGAGAAAAAAGCTGGAAAAATGAAGGAAATGAATATAAAAAATGAAAAACCTAAGCAAATAATAAAAAAATTTAAAAATCGGGGGGGCCATGGCCCCCCGGCCCCTTAGTGGGTCCGCCCCTGGATATAACAAGGATCGCATTGGGTCTACGGCTGAGTTTCAAGCAATGGTGGATATGAATTACTAGAAGTTTCTTCAATGGGTAGGAAATTCACTTGGTCGCACCTCCTTCGTTGGGGTCATGTTCAAGTAGTTCTTGATAGGATCTTTTCTAAAGAATAATGGCTGAGTCAATTTGGTGATACACATCAAATGGTTCTCCTTGTTCAGGCATTTGATCACTATCCTCTGCTGCTGATTTTGAATCAGGTGAGAGACCCTTTAATATTCCCTTTCGTTTCAATAACTTCTGATGGACAACCCCAACTTTATGGGTGTTGTAGAAAATGCTTGGAAACCCCCTCAGATGGTGATGCAATTTTTATTTTTACTCAAAAGCTGAAAAGGCTAAAGAGGGTGTTAAAGGATGGGCTAAAGAGGAGTTCCCTAACATTTTTTCTGATGTCAAGACTGCAGAAATGGACTTACAACAAGTGCAACTATTAATTGATCAACATGATATGTCAATGAACTGTTTGATTAGCAATCTATTTTGAAAACTAGGCTTCTTAGGCTCTTTTTTATATCAATTCTCATTCTCTATTATGCATATTTAAAAGAAATGTGTATAAGAATTCATTATTGGTCAAGAATGAAAAATGGTTTGGTGAATTTTGTCGAAAATAAATTATGGAATGAAAAATAAGTTTGGTGTCAAAATATAAAATTGTTAGTAAATAATAGTGAGCAAGTGATAAAAGAGGGAAAAAGTAAGGTTTTTATAAATAAAAAAATGTATATTGACTATTTTACCCTCATCTTAACCATAAAATTTTAAGTAAATTTTTTTTTGGTAAGAAATTTTAAATAAATATTTGCATAAATGAAGATAATGAAATTCTCACCATAATTCATAATAGACAACAAGTTCATTAAGGATTTGGGATGTTTTTCTATTATTTTAAATAAAAATAAAACTGATATTAGATGCCAAACAACGTAAAATAATGAAAAAACCTTATAACAAAGAATGAGAATTGATACCAAAAAAACCCTTAATGCAGTCAAATTGCAAGATTCCTTGTTACAACAAAAGGACAAAATAAAGTGGTTGAAATATGGAGATACAAATTCGATCTAAGCTCTTCCATCTTTCTACAAAAATTAGAAGACCCAATAATCATATTGGAACCCTAAAAAAAAGATGGAACATGGACAACAGACTCTAATGACTTAGAGAATCACATTGTTGAGTTTTTTGAGAGATTTCATAAGACTAATTAATGTATATGATTTGCATCAAGACATTCTCTAGAACATCCCTTGTGTGCTTGATGGGTTAGATTGTGACGTTTTTTGGATGTATTTCCATCAGAAGAAGAGACTCGAAAGGCAGTTTTGGGATCATGACTAGAAAGTGCACTTGGACCTGATGGTTTTCCAGGAACTTTTTTCAAAGCTTGTTAGGATATTGTTGGCAAAGATTTTTGGGCAACAATTAAAAGTTCTTTTTTTTTTTTTGAAAAGGGAAATTTCCAAAGGGAGTGAATAACTACTTCATCACTTTGATCTCAAAGGTTGGAAGTGCTGCCTCTTTAGATAAGTTTCGCCCAATATGCATGGAAAATTTCTTCAGCAAAGTCCTATCAAAGGTGATGGCTTCCCATCTTTCTACACTCTTATCAAGGTTAATTTCAGAAGAACAAGGAGCATTTCAGAAACGTAAAATTATTTCTAAGGATATTTAGCTTATGAATTAACAAATATAATGCATGTCACTACTAGGGGAGGAGGTTAGGGCTGAAATTAGATATTAAGAAAGCATATGATTCTCTATCTTGGGATTTTTGTTTGATGTATTGAAATGTTTTGGCTTTTGTCCTAAGTGGGTAAGGTGGATTCATGAAATGCTTGTATCCTTTAGGATTTCTATATTATTGAATAGATGTCCTGTTGGGTTCTTTGGTGTGAAAAGAGGGCTTAGATAGGGAGATCCTAGTTCCTCCATGCTATTCTTACTTGAAGAAGAGGTGCTCTGTAGAGGTTTAATTGCCCTTATATAGGAGGGAAATTAAAAACCCTGCTGGGTCCAAGGGGCGTTGAGGTTCCCTCTATTTGTTATATACTGAAGATATATTTATTTTTGTTCATGCTTCCGTCAAGTATGTTAGAAACCTTTTAGCTTTCCTGAACACATACCAGGAATATTCTAGACAACATATTAGTGTGGAAAAAAGCAAGCTTTTTCTTGGCAAAATGACTCCATAGAGAAAGCAAAAAAATTTAGGTAAATTGCACATAATTGCTCCTTTCTCTTCAAGGGGAGAGTAACTCAGTTAACATTGCTACCGGCATTGGATAAAACTAAAAATAGATTACAAGGATGGAGAGTGAAGTTACTCTCATATGCTAGTAGAGTTAAGCTTGTAAGGTCAGTCATTTCCAGTATCCCTATTCATAATTTCTCTGTTTATTGATGGCTGAGTTCAATTATTAAACCAGAAAAATTATGGATGCAAAATTTAATCGGGAATGATAACATTGAAATAGTCAAGAAGGTGATTGCAAAATGGGATTTTGGTGTAAACCAAAGAAAGGAGGTCTTGGTATTCAAAGACTTTGTGAGGTGAAGTTTTCTTGTTTATGTAAACTTGCTTGGATTATAAAGCATAAAGATTCAAAATTTTCAAATCTCTTAAGGGGAAGATTAGTGGATATGATGGGGCTGTAAAACCTTTTGTCCAACATTCTTCCATACTAAAGGGTTTGAAGAAGGTTTGGAACTTTGTTAGTGAAAAAGAACATTGGACTATAGGGACTAGAAAGGATGTTAATTTCTAGACTAATTAGTGGATAGGAACCTTTTCTATTGCTTGTTATTTAGGCTTGTGTTAATACAACCTAGAGGGGGGTGATTAGGTTGTAACTAGTGGATTGTCCCAATTTCTTGCTTTAATTGCAATTCAAGATAAATTGAAGATTTAAATGAAATTCAACAATAACAAACAATCTCAACACAAGGATTTATAGTGGTTCGACTTTACAAGTCTACGTCTACTCCTCTCTTGGCCTCAAGAGAGTATTCCATTAGTGATTCCCTTTCAATACAATGGGTAGAGATCAAACACTTTACAATCTATGTTTACTACGGCAAAAGCATCCTTTACAATCTCTGTTTAATAAGTAGGGCAAGAGTCTTTACAATCTTTGTTCTAAATAAGGCAAAAGCACCCTCTGCCAATTCTATTCAACCTAGACTAGAATTGAACAATCAATACAATTTTGAGAAGTGAAGGATATTTCCTAACAAGGGGAGTGACACTTTACCCCTTGGGTGAATATGTGATGCAATGAATGAATGTTTCAAGAAATGCAATGCACCAACAAGAAGTCCCAAGGGCCTTCAATAACTCTAATCTTGACTTCAATGAGCTTGCTTGACAACTTTGGAATGTCCTTCAAAGTTGGATGTAGTTGAAAGGCTAGTAATCAATGCTAATTCACCAAATGATAGCTTTGAAAGTTGTAAGGGAGTAATAGCTTAGTAGGCAAGGTAGAGCTTCTTAAATGGGGGTGGTTGGGCTTATAAAGAAGTCATTCAATTGCTTGGCCCAACCTCCAATGGATATAAAATTTCAGTAAAATTTTACTCCAAATGGACGTCTGTCACAGACAAGAGTAGGCAATATAGTAGGATTCATCGTATCCCCTTCTTGATCCATCTCTTTCAATGATTTGACCACAAAACAGAGCGATGACGGTGAATCAGATATGAGAACATCATAGAGAAATCAAACAAAACATAGAAGCGCTCTCTTCTTAGATCTCTGAAAAATTGCAACACAGAAACGAACGGAAAGAGTGGGAGCAACGGGTGGTAGCCATGCCCTAAACCTAGAGAGACCATAGACGTGTTCTGCAAAGTTAATTATTCCTCAGTCCTCACTCTATTACTTTGGTGA
Source organism: Hakea prostrata (assembly GCF_041222555.1). Lineage (NCBI taxonomy): Eukaryota > Viridiplantae > Streptophyta > Magnoliopsida > Proteales > Proteaceae > Hakea > Hakea prostrata. Next base: position 60,708,400 of record NC_142602.1, read on the forward strand.
CAACACCTTATCTAACGCTTTAATTTTATGAGAAGTCGAGTGCAGTCATGGCGGTTCTCTTTTGGGGCTGGACAGTTTGACAAGTGACAACATTAAGTGGTTTCCTTCCTTCAGCGTCCCAAATTTTTGCCAAAACCTAGCAAACCTTCATACCTTAGATGAAACGCAAATATGAAAGAGAGAAAATGAGAAAGAATACCTTATTTAGATTTATTTTTCTTAATTTTATTATTTTTTTACCTGTGATATGTGACTATTTTTCTAGATTCTCTACTAAAATAGCTACCAAAGTTGCTAAATTCTTAAATTTCAAATATAGTCTTTACAAATAAAATGGTAAAGATGTAAATAGGTAATCGAAAACTTGTATTCAATCTGTATTCATTCCCATTTAGAAGAATCTACTTAAGAAAATAACTATCCGATTATCATCCGAATCTGACTGAATCTGTCCGAAAACCGATTAGATATTATCTGAATCCGTCCGAATATAATAGGATGCGGATATGGTATTACCACTATCCGATCCGAATCCGGTCCGTTTACACCCCTATACGTCACAGATAAAAATGCACACTCAACTCCTTGTCCAACACCATTGTCTCACTTATCGGAGTCTAAATTTTAATTGTTGTCTCACCGTATCAAAGTGTTTGTGATTTAGTAGAACTAGAGTTAATAAATCTCATCATAAATAGAACCTCATCATCTTGAGAAACATTCTTTCAAATCTCTAGTTTTATCTAGTTATATTGAGGTGAAAAACAAAGTGATACCTCTATATACTATGTTGATATAAGTAACTGATTATCTTTTTGTTTGCAGCATTGAATGCAACCAAAGAAAGTAGTAGGATTTGGTGTTTGACAATAGATTTCATATGGAATATGATAAATCCCCATGAATAATTCAACCATCTATCATGCACCATCAGATAGATTAGAGAAAACAATTTTTTAAATAAAAAAAAAAAACACTCAGAAGTAGGAACCACTGACACCCAAAAATCATTAAAATATTAGCAAAACATATGTTTCTTACATGAATATGAAGTTAGAAGCTGTTAATTGAGTGAACAACAATCGGACTTCTAATAGTATGAGTGCCATCCAACCACTCAAGTGAAGCAAACGCAGCAGAAGATGCAGGGAATTTGGTCCCAGATACAGTGACGATAAATGATTTAACCTGATTCAAGGACTCGAAATGCAAAATAGTAGGATTAACTGTGACATTAAATATAGAATGGGAAGTGATGGATGTGCTGTATGTGGAGTTTGCTGAGCCAACATTCTTTACTGTCCTTGTAAATTTACGAACAAAAGGCTCATCTTGTTGAAGAAAAGCTGTCATTGCTGGATAATTGAGATCCAGCTCCGTTCCATTAGTTCCTGCTGCTTGACAGGTAGTGTTGTTGTTCCTTGATAAAAGTCTTACCCTCTTGATATCCCAGCCTATATTGCAGAGGAATTTGATGTAATCATCTTCTAAGATTTCATATATCAGACCAGGATTTATAGCTTTCATTGGATCTATATTCCCAGCCCCATATGCAAACTCAGCATCAGGGTTCTTGGTGGCATTCATTGGCAAAGCTATAGAAATTTTATGAGAAAGAAAAGTTGGATTAGAGCTAATAAACAAATACTACAAGCTTATTAATTAATATAGATAGAATGAGGGTATCACCTGTGGTCATGAGTGCAGATTTGATGGCGGAGGGCGACCAATCAGGATGAAAAGATTTAACATAAGCAGCAGCACCAGTAGCATGAGGGCACGCCATGGAGGTTCCAGATAAAATAGCGTACTTCACACTCCTTTTATCATCTTCAACGGTCGATGGTGAAGCAATCAATGAATATGCAGCCAAGATATCTACCCTTGGGGCGCTTATATCTGGCTGTAATTAAGATTAGAGAGGGAGACCTTGTGATGTGAAAGACAGACTAAATAATTCATTGAAGCAACTGTGACCAAGAGAGAGAGAAACCTTGAGAATAGATGGTGTGAGGCCATTTGGTCCACGAGAAGAGAATGAAGCAATTACTGGTGCAGAAGAATCATGTATTGCCTCACTCTTCAAGATGTTTGCAGTGGGGTTTCTATAGGTTAAAAAGTATAAAACCTTAATTAATTGTGCATAGAAAATTATCCTAATAGATCTACAGGTTCCCATAACATCACAGAATATGCAATATTGATCATTAATCCAAACTCATTGACTATTCTGAACTTACTGGGTGGAGTTCATGTAAGCCTTGACTAGAGCACCCCTTTGGAGGATTAAATGTGTTGCAGAAAGAGGAAATGTGTAAGAGTAGTCATCTATTCCATCACTTAGTAGTATTGTCCCTGAAGCACCAGTTCGAAATGGTTCTTCTCCCAGACTGAACTCATCGCATAGCACGATCTTTCCGGTCACATTAGCTAAGCAACCACCCCAACAAAGTCTGAAACAGAAAAGAAAGCAATCTTTGCATGTAATTTGTATGGTAAGCTCTACACACAAGCTACTCCTTCCCTTCTTTTCGTTCTTTTATGACACAATTGTCCCTTTAGATTTGGAGTTAAATAAAAAAAAAATAAATAAATAAAAAGAAGAAGAAGAAGAAGAAGAAGAAGAAGAAGAAGAAGAAGAAGAAGTAATCCAAGCAGTTAGTAACTTCATTACCGTGCATGTTTTTCATCACATGTTGGTGATATTGCATCTTTTCCATATATTAAAGGGCGATTTATTCCATTAGAAGTAAAAGAATTAATTGCATTACCCTGACAACAGAATAAATAAATAAATAAATAACACTTGAATGCGACAATTATGAATCCAAATCATGCAATTTCTTCTAGTATTTTAGCTCCTATCCTTGGGGGAGATATCCAAGGCGTGCCCGTTGAGCTATAGAATTCATCCACGTGTAACATTCTAACTCACCAGTTAGGATGAATCCAATGAGTACTATTAGATTAGAATATTATAAGTGACTGAATCCTATAACTCGTTGAGCACTCATTATGAGACACTTCCAAGGAGTGGATCAAAATTATACTTAAAATAAATCAGAAAATTTCCTTAGTTGTGTAATAAACCATTTAAAATAAAATAAAAGCCACATTCGGCTTATATAGCATGATTTCCTGTTTATGAGACAAATGATCAGATCAGATGATGCTAGTACCTGAGTAAGCCAATAACATCCATACCCTCCCAACCCTATAAGATAAAATTAAGTAGGAAAATTGGTGATCAGAACTGCATAATACTTCTTACCTGGATGACCTCTCCATTCCCAAGAACAACCTTATTAATTATGTGTCGGTCTATAGTGCTTGCTGCAATGAGATAGTATCCAAGGTGCAACACTTGCAGTGAGTTCGCTCCGATCGGACCATCATTTCCTGCACTGTGATGTGAGGATTCCTTTTCGCATGGCATGAAATGCCCCTATTGAAATAGCATCTGCATCTAAGTCCGAAAAAGAACCCCGTCCTAATGAAACCGAGATGATATCCACTCCATCTGCAATGGCATCATCAAAACCTGCCAAGACATCACTCTCAGAGCAACCTCCCAACTTACAAACTTTGTAGGCTGCAATCCTTGCTGACGGTACACCTCCCCTTGCATTCCCTTGTGCCAATCCATAAAATCACACATCATATACTAAGTTACCAGCAGCTGTGGAAGCAGTATGTGTTCCATGTCCATTTGAATCCCTTGTTGAATTATTTTGCTTGGCATAAAATTGAGCACCAATGATCTTGCTAGAAAAAAATTAATTGAAAATTGTTGATGGAGTAAAATATAGATGCTTTTCTTTACTACATATAAGGATACAATATTATATATAATCAACTCAATATTAACAAACTATGAGATCAAGAGATTACTTGTTGCATGTAAAATTATAGCCACCTTCACAGGCTCCCTTCCATTTCAGCGGAGCGCTAAATCCTTTGTCACTAAAACTTTCTTACTCTGGCCATATTCCGTCATCAAGAATGCCAATAATCAGATCACTCTCAACTTTAGGTTTTCTTATCACTGTAGTGGACAAACCAATGAAGTCCCAAGACCTAGTTGTTTGTAATTGGAGAGTTCGACTGGGGAAAACGGATATTACACCTTCTTTGCCTGGCATTATAACAAATATGTTATGATGATGTTGTCAAAAACTAAAATGTAATTTACAAATTAAAGTTCTTTGGTTAATAACTGGCAAGCTTTTCACTCTCTTGTTCATTAAGCTTTGCTGCAAACCCATTGAAACTTCTATGATAGCTTCGCACAAAACTACTTGGTGTTGAGCTGCACAAAAAGGTCGATATATTGGTAAGAATTTTGTAATCTACTTAGGTTAATGCTACTGTAACAAACATTGGATATACATAATTCTATCCTCAAATGAAGCACTTAATAATGAATCAATAAATATGAGGCAAAATATTTTTTAAAATGAAATGAAATAAATAAGGCAACATATTAGAGAATGGCAGTAGGTTAATCAACATAAATATAGTTGAAAACAAAAGCACTTTGAGGAGGAGGGCTATGGAAGGGATTTTGAACAATCATCACATATTTTCTATTGTTGATATTCCCCCCCCCCCCCTTTTCTCACTTTTTTTTTTTTTAATAAGAATCCATTATGTGTGATTAACTGTGTTTTTATTTTTATTTTCTTTTCTTTTCGTTTGATGGATTCTTATACAAGTGGAAGAAAATAAAAAAGTACAGCTAATCAAGTTTTATGGATTGTGATAAAAGAGGGAGAAAGATTTTTTTTTTTTTTTACATATAATCACTTCAATGAATTCTTATTAAAAAAGGGAGAAAGAAAAACAAAATAAAAATAAAGCATTTCTATAAAAGAGGAAGAAAAAATAATAAAAAACAAAAATATACATCCACATATAGATTCCTATGAAAAGAGCAAAAGTGCAAAAAAAAAACAATGAAAAATAAATAATAAATCAAATAGGGTAATTTGGCCAAAATATCAAGGGAAAAAGAGGGTCATAGTTCATATTTTGGGGAGAATTAGAGAAAAAACATTTGAGACGAGAATAAGAGTAAATAGAGAACAAGTACAAGGGAGAGACATAATTTTTCTCATACGATAATAATCAACTCGTCAAAGATTTAGCATCCCAATATGAAGAACAAAGATCACCTACCCACCCAATATCAATAGTGTAGTGCTTGAACATGCATGATGGATTGTGAAAAGCTTTTAGATAAATTATGAAACAATTACCTATCTTCGAGAACTTCTTCCAACATGCTTAGGTGGTTAGATGTAGGAGAATATTCTCCTTCAGGAAGTGCACCCATGTACACTATAAATCTGCACGTGTCAACAATATGAACATGATGATCAGCAACATGATAGAGCTATGAATAGGATTTTATCCATCAAGTGCATAATCTCTATGCTAACTAAGATAAGATGGGATCAATTACCGATCAATTAATCCAACTAGTGCTTAATGATACAACTAATCTCATCAAACGAATATTAGTGATATTCAAGTAATTAGGTTCCAACAATCGTCTAATGATAATATTGCGTGCTATCAATACTTGTATGTAATTCATCATATCAAAATGGTTTGAAGAATTTCCACCCAAAATCAACATAAGAACCATCAATCTAGATAAACATATAAGCTTTTATAGGCTCACTAGTAATAAAAATGAAAGGATAATACTAGAGAAATTCAGATATTACTTGCCTTTCTATCATCTCCAATGGCACCACAAAGAGGGCATATTGCAACAATTAAAATAATTAAAAAAGAGAAAATGAAGGTGCAGGGAAGAAAGCCATTTTTCAAGATATAGTCAATACTCGGTTAGAATGAGCGCAATAGTATTGGGATGAGGAGATCGCTTTTAATAGGCGAGCGGAGTTCATATATGGAACAAAGAATATTCTTTGGTTAGCTAGCTGGTGCATTTACAATCTATTCTATTTTCCCTATTTGAGTTTACCATAGATACTTATTTATTGCCTTCTTTGTCATATTTTCTGTCAACATTATTTGGTTGGCTAGCTGGTGCATTTATAGTCTTTTCTGTTTTCCCTTTTAAGTTTACCGTCTATACCTATTTATTGTTTTCTTGCCATATTTTCTGTCAATCAAATATCATCTTACTATAGGTATACTCCCTAGATGTTAATTATTTATACATCTTATCACTTTTTTTAGTAGTGAAATTAAATTTGTTATAAAAGGATAAGAGGTACAAGATTGTCTAAGGGATCTCACAATCAAGAAGTTGAGTTGGGCCACAATGTAGTGCATGCTATGTCACAATCCTTAGAGCTGGGAAATCACACACAAAACTTAGTTTCCTTAATATAGCAGTAAACACACGATCTTCGAATTTGCCAGCCAGCTCATCCTTTATTTTTTTGGGGTGAATTCAACAACCACATTTTTATCCTCCACAATACACCAGATCCCAATTAAGTGGGCTTACTGTCAAGCCACTTGATTTGTATGTGCAATAGAGACGTTAAGTATTTCATTGTTTTTAATGTAATTTTTTTTTGGAATAAGTTAAGTATTTTAGTTCGTTTTTAATATTATCATTAAGATATATAGCAATACCAATCTGTAACCAAAACTAAATATGAAAACCAAAATCACAAACCAAACTAACCAGGGAGTCAAAATTATGAGTGAGGAGAGAGAATTGAAACTCTGGAGGATTTGGAGGCTCCTAGGGAATCTGCCTTGCTGGTGGTGGGAACATGGCCGGGAGGCAATCCTATGCTAACGCAGCAGGAAATCCAGGTATCGATTCCTTGCCAAGCCCCATCCAAGCTGGATCCTACTGGCAGATTTTTATCCGTCAGCAGCAACAGTGTGAGTGGCAGTAGGAATACTAGCATGAAAAGGTACTTTTATCCATTCCAAAGACAATGGGTAAACCTGTCTCTTTAGATTGATGAACTCATTTTGGATTTGTTGGCCATTATGCTCGAATCTTAGTCGAACTCGACCGGGGGCCAAAGCGAGTGGATGAAGTTTAAGTTGAACAATTAGAACTTGGATCTTCTCAGGTCTTTAGTTTTTTTCAGAAGGTCGTGTACGAAGATGGTATTACAAAGTTTTTACTCTACAATAGAGAGAGAGAGGGGCATGTAGCTCAACAGTGTAAAGAAAAGCCAAAGTTTTTCAGCCGAACTTGGCTACTATTAGTACCTCCACTCCTAATGGAGGTGGGCTTCTAGGGACGGTGGATGGTGTGCTGGAAAATTCAGAAATTGAAACTCCTCTTGGTTTGCCGACTGTTGAGGAGGTAGGACCCAATGGAGTTGCTACTTTGGTGGACTCTATGGAAAGAGACGTAAATCCTGCAATTCAAAATAAATAATTATCAACTTAGTGCGGTTGGGGAAGATACGATCTCTTGAGTAAGCCATTTTTCAGCAAGGTGAGTATCGGGCCATGGCCTGAAATGTAATTAGAGAGAAAATATATAGATTTAAATTGGATATATACTAAAATTGGATACAGATCTTAAAGGAAAGGGATAATTACTGTTGCCCCCCTGTAGTTTGATTTTATTACTAATAAAACCACCTGTTTTACGAAATTACTGTTGCCCCCCTTACTTATAACGGTGTTAAGTAGCCGTTTAGTTTGAATATGTAATGTCTAATTTGCCCTTCATTAAAATTAAGAAATCAAAAGACAATGCTATCCCATTTATAAAAACCAAATTAAATGTCAATTTTACCATAAACTTCATTTATTTTGAATTAATGAAATGGGAAAAATCCAAATCCGATTTGGTTTCCTGCCTTCACTAAGCTTCATTTATTTTGAATTAAAGAAATGAGCAAAATCCAAATCCAATTTGGTTTCCCACCTTCACTAAACTTCATTTATTTTGAAAATGTATTAGGTGATATTCAGTTTCCAATTTGAGTTGAATTCGATTTTCCTTCCTCTTCAGTTTCTATTTGAATTTTATTCAATCATTCTTTCTTTATTTGGTGTTTTTTTTTTTAGAATAAAACGCATTTTACTTATGTTTTTTCTCCACAGTTAATTAAGGGTACTACCATGAACTTGACAAAAGGGTATGTAAGAGATAATTATAAGGGTATTTTTGGGGTTTTTGAGAAAATATAAAGATGCCACGTCATCAGTAAACTAACGGAACTTAACGGTAGGGGGACAATAGTAATTGTAGACAAAGTTAAATGTTGGATTAGTAATTTTGAAAAGTATAGGGGGATACAATGGTAATAAAATCAAAGTACGGGGGCCAATAGTAATTATCCCTAATTATTATGGTGGCTACTGTGGTTGTCATTATAATGGACCGGTATATAAGAAGTTACCTTAGGAGGGAACCATATAGACTAGATGGGTTGACGTGGATTTCTTGGGACCCAACATATGATTGGTAGCACCAACCGTACGTGTCGTGACCCAACAAGAATGAGCAAAAAATCATTCATACCTTGGTTCATTTGTTGTGTTCGAGGGGGCTCTTACAAGACAACACATTAGTATTGGTTGAGGAACAAGTGAGGATGTTCTTACATCGTGTTAGACATTATATTAAGAATTCAACTCTGAAGCACAATTTTGGGCATTCTAGTGAGACAATTAGTTGACACTTTAATAAAGTCTTAGACACAATGATGAAACTGTACCCATTGCTTCTAAAACCCCCTAGTCTCACCACACATCCAAAGATAGCTAGAGAATTGTAAAAGCTTCTACCTATTCTTTAAAGATTGTGTTGGAATTAGCCATCTGTCATGTATCAAGAAATTGTATGTAGCCATGATACTCCTCAACAAAGAATGAAATTAAGCCCTTTTGGTAATTCAATTATGTCCAGCTATGAAAAGCTTGGTCATAAAGCCTCCTAGTTAGCCATCTTATTGAGGCTTTTGATCAGCCACTTTATAAAGGCTCTTAGTCAGCCATCGTACTAAGGATTCTGATCAGCCACCTAATTAAGGCTCCTAGTTAGCCATCTTAATAAGGCTTCTAATCGACCACTTTATTAAGGCTTTTGATAATGATCAGCCATCTTATTAAGGCTTTTGATTAGCAATCTTGTTGAGGCTTCTGATCAGCCATCGTATTGAAGCTTCTGATCGGCCATCTTACAATGGCTCCTAGTCAGCCATCTTGTTAAGGCTTTTGATCAACCATCTTACAAGTCAACCATTTTGCTAAGGCTCTTGACCAGCCATCTTACCAAAGCATTTAGTTGGCAATCCCACAAAGACCTTCGATCAGCCATTCATCTAAGGAAATTAATTGGTTAGACCAACCATCCTATTAAGGCTCTCAATTAGCCATACCGTCAAAAAGACTCAAAAAACTTCTCAGGAAGCATGGGTCTTCGTTGAACAATAAGAAGTTTCGTGATAGAAAGGGTCATATTACACAAAACACTTTAGCTGCATGCGACCATGGTAAAAAATTTACATATATACTTGTTGGTTCGGAAGGGTCTACATCTGATTCGCATTTTAAATAATGCTATTCATAGAGATGGAGATGGAAAATTAGTGGTTCTAGCTGGTAAATACTATATTGCGGATGTTGCTTTTGCCAACTAGAGAGGTTTTTTGATGCCATATCAGAATGTTAGGTACCATCTCAAGGAATGGAAGAGGGGAAATCAAAGACCCAAAATTGCAAAGGAGTTGTTTAACTTAAGGCACACAAGGTTGCGCTATGTCATAGAAGGTGCTTTTAGTTGGTTGAAGAAACGTTTTAAGATATTGGCGAATCAAACAGAGTTTCCATACAGAACTCAAGTAAAGATTGTCATAGTTTGTGTATTGCTTTACAACCACATTTTGAACCACAACACTCTTGAAGAAGAGGAGGAATGGCTTGCTGGGAGGGGATGCAGGAGTTAGGGATCACAACAGGTTCCTCTTCTGCACCTCACACGGGTGAAGATGAGGAAGATGGTGAGTCTAATGAAAATGAAGGCAATGATGATGACTCATTTAATGTAGAATCATTTCAAAATGACCTAGAAGAACAATTGTGGAATGCATATACAACAAAAATTTATGATGATGAAGACATAGAATTGGAGACTAACAATGAGTCAGAATGAGATGATAAAGTATTAACATTTTATGTTTAAAATGAACTGCATTAATTTAAATGTATGTCTTTGAGTTAGAAGTTCCTTTTTTAGCTTTCATTTTATCTAAAATTTTGTAGTATTATTTCAAGTTCGTCACAATATGATTAATTTTAATGTTAAAATTGCATCCCTTTTTAGAATGTGTGGATTTACTATCAACATCATACATTTTTTATAGACCTGTAACTCTACTATATATGATCATCATTTTGGTATTAAATACATCATACACTATTTTTCACTACCATCTATTTCAGGGTGTCAACGTCTAGTGTAAATGATGTAAGAGCTTCTTACTTGAAGTATAAAAACACGAGATGCAGTTGTGGGAAAGTGGAAGCAGTAAGAATTTTTGTGTCATCCAGGCATCCTAATAGGTTGTACCAAGGGTGTGAAGACTTTCCTAATGGATGCTCTTTTTTCTGTTGGTGTGAGCCAATTGGACAACATTCCCCACCCTCAGAAACATTCAATGGTATGCAGATACAACAACAATAAATGGATGTGAAAGATGTGTTGAAGTCTCAAAAGAAGAATGTGCAATAGTTGAAAATTTTAGTTCAAGATATGGCCATAGTTAAACTATTACAAATAGGACAATTTCTTGTGTGTTGTGTGATCCTATTTATAATTGCTAGGCTTGGTTAGGGATTTGTGCTCTAGAAATGGATGTATTTTGTTACTTTAACAGCTGTTTTGTCGTCATATATACTCAACCGTTTAGTTGTTTCTTAATTATGTGGTATTCTTTTTCTCATACATAATCAAATTAGGGTATGGATGTTGGCGCTAGCATCATATCATAATATTTGTACCAGATGGACCCTGGAAATGTGTCACAGTCACGAGACAACAACATAGCCTCATGGCCAATGGGGATCTCTCTCTCTCTCTCTCTCTCTCTCTCCCGATGGAGTTGTTCATAGAAATCCATAGCAATGGTAGAGGTGGAGACAACGCACTGAAGAAAAAACATTGGATGGAAATTAGTAGAAGGATACATGAAATGTATGGCAAACATTATGATTGTGAACAATGCTACAATCATTTTCGTATTTGGAGAACTAGACTCTGTCCACTTTCTGACTTATAGAAGTGAAGTGGTCTAGGATGGAAAGTGTAAAACCCAACCCTAACCTTGACCCGGAAACCTTGTTATTTGTAGGTCCAGTGACCCGAAGTAAAGTAAGAAGTCAGCTTTGGGCCATCCCAGTGGAGGACTTGGTGTCTGGCTTTGAATCCATGAGAGTTGATGATGAGGTTCTATTTATGGAAACTGAATCTTGATGAAGATCGGATTAGTTGATGGACTTGGAGTGCTCTCTATCATGGTTTGAAGGCATTTCTACCTATTACGTAAGTCACTTGATATGTGTGCAAAACCCCTTTAGGATTGGATTTGATCCGGGTCTTCAATTCCCTGTTTAGGAGTTGTTGGGCTGATTGGTCGATCGATTGGTCGACTGGACCAGTCGACCAATCCACTCGACCAATGGGTGCTGTCTTTGGCAATTAGGTCTTGCTTGCTCTATTTAAGTCCAATCTCGAGTCTTCTTCGTATTTTTTGCCTCCAAACTCTTTGGAACGAACCAAAGACCTCTGCAAGTCATCTCCCTTGCATCCTTGGTGTTTTTCTTGACGGATCTTCGTCAAAACTCTTCCTTTTGCATCAAAGGTATGTCTACACTCTCTTCTTCTTCTCCATCTCTGTTTTTCTTTCCTTTTTGAGTTGAGATAGTAGAGGGGATGCTGCATTCTCTGTTGCAAACATCTCTGCTGCATTTTGAAGGAATCATGATCAAACCATGATCTAGTCTTTGTTTATCTTTTGATTTGAATTCTGATCTCCTTAGATCTACTATATTGATCATGTTAGTAGTCAATTGCTGTGTTTTCTTTTCATGATCCATGATCTATCAATCTCTAGTTGTTTCTCTTCTACCATACCATGTTTTCTTCATGAATCATGATAGTTACATATATGGTAGGTTTTGTTTCCTTATTTAGATTTATGCTCTTAGGTCTATTTTCTTGAAGATCTAAGTATGCCTTTCATGATACCTTTATCTGAATCAATGATTCATTCTCCTATTGTTCTTGTCTTTGATTTCTATCTTGAATTCTTCAAGAACCATGATTGATCTAATTATGGTAACTTTATGTTTCCTAATTTGTATCTTGATGACTTGATTTGATTATTGTTTTGAGGTCTCCCATATGTTAGGATACTACTAATGTAGTTTACCCCTTGATTAGTACCCTTTTGAACCACCAAATTCGGATTTTATATCTTAAAACTCTGATTTTATAGGCTACTATCTGCATTGGTCAACTGATTGGTCGACTGGGGCAGTAGACCAATCCAATCGACCAATGAGTACAGCAACTCCGAATTGGTCTGTTTTGGATGTTTTGGTATCTTTTCATTAGGGATCTTTCCTAATATGTTGTATACACTTGTTTAGGACCTTCTTCTCAAGTTTGTCAAGATCTTACTTGATTTCTTAGGATTCCTTTGCAAGTTATAAAAGGTAAGGATGGTTACTTCTTTAACAACATAAATTGCATATCTTAGTTTCTATATTTGAATCTTGTTAAGTTATTTCTTTAATTAGATTCTTATAATGTTATACTACTGTGGTACTGTCTTGATATTAGTAGCATTACTTATTTATATTGAATTGACTCATGTATGATTTACTTACTAGTTATATACAAGTTGATTGTAATTATTGATTTCTTTCCATATATGAAGTTACCATATATGTGATGTTATGAATTGATGCTTGTGTATGCTTAAGTATGGTTTGGAAAGGAGAGGTGTCCTTTTGACACTTCGTCCTTGGACTACTACGGGAATATTATGGGATGTTTCGGAGATGCCCTCTGGACACCTTCCTAAAGCTGTTGGATGACATATTTAGGACTGTCTAGTAGTGTTTGGCTAGGATGTCCCGTTATGTCGGACCCTAATCGGAGGGAGTATTGAGACCGAACGACCCGTGGTAGCAATGGGGATTCATGGGTGCTCAAGACCGGTAACCAACCCGTGAGAGGACAGGGAATCACATTGTGGGGGCCATTTACTGGTAGGGTTGCATATGGATAGACTTGGGCTCACGGGCGCTCAAGACCGGTAACCAACCCGTGAGGGGACGTGAGAGCTTCCCGTTTACCATATGTGGATGACCAATAGGGTTGATGAGTCCGTAGTCAGGGACTATGAGGACTCTAGTGTGAAGGATACCGGAAAGGATCGTCGGGGACGAGGAATGGACGTATCTGGATCCGACTTGATGTAACTAAGTAGAAGACTTGCATTTGGCTAGGCTTTCCACCGACATGCGCCGGTACTTAGACCAATGGTGATGTGAGAGAGTGGTGACCTATACCCCTAGCCATGGAATGTCCCGAGGGATGCCGGACCCATTACCAACTGATGATTAGTGATTGAGACCTTCCTAAAGAAGTACGGTGCTATGACTTAAAGCATGTCTGCCAATAGAGACCAGCATATGTAGAGTTAGATTCATACATTCATTGTTTGTCTCATACCATATTGCATTTCTGTTTGTTCTGAAATCCTGCCATTTATGTTATTATGGATTTAATCGCCTTTTGCGAGTTTCTTTGAAACTCATTCCTTTATTGTACAATGTTTGTTAGACTATTCTACGGGTTCGAATATCATGACGGCCCGTATGAAGAAGCGCAAGGAGAAGAGGCATATCTCCAGGAAGGTGATTGCGGTTACGACAATTACACTGAAGATCCCGCGAGTGGTTATGCTCCGTACGATGCTTAGTCCGACCTTAGAGTGGAAGCGCCCTTGTGCCGTTTATGAGATTCATACTTATAGGGATATTGTCTATAAAATTGAGAACAATTTAGTTACCCTTTGTACCTGCTATTGGGATTAGATTCTATCCTGCTTATTCTCTTTTAGAACTACTTTTCCGCTGGTTGTAGAGTGGGATTTCGCCTCACTTTACTTATTTGATTTAGACACTCTGATTATATTTAGTACTCTGATTTATATATGATTCATTCTTTCCTTATTTGGATCTATGGTTTATCTTTCGCACTTTTATTATTATTGTTCATGATTATGTTATTGTTTGTGGGAGGTTGATTACTCGATACCTGATCTTCGGGCTGTGGATCACACTCTCGGGTATGCCAGATAGGGTACCGGCTGGGAGGATGTGACAGAAAGTGAAATGAGATTTGATGCTGGCCCTCAGTTCTGGAGTGAAGTCAAGGTAACAGTATATGTTCAGAAACTATCATTTGTCAATTTCAATACTTTGTGGTAGCTTCTAAGTTGTAATTTTTAATTTAAAATTATAGAAAAAATAGCAGAAGTATTGGAAGGAGCATTCCGTGCATCGCATTCACCTAGACATTGCTGCAACATTAGGCAACAAGATTGCAACTGGTCATGAGGCTGCAACTGTTGCAGATTTTATGATGACTCATCATTCAGTGTGCTTTAAGCCAATGAGCAAAACACCCCATTGAATGGGATTGGGATTGACAATTTGGGTTTTGATCTTGATGCCAATGCAACTGAAATATCATGTAACCAAACTACACAAGAGGAAGGTAGCAGTAGATCTCGAGGTAGACCATGGGATGATGATGGCTCTGGACAGCCTAAGAAGAATAAGAAAGGAGCTGAAAAAGTTGAGTTTGTTGAAGGAGATCTCTGGTGCTTTGAGAGATTTGGTCAAGCATGCGGGAAAGAAAAGAGAGGAAAAAAAGGATAAAGAAGAACTTATCTCGTGAGACAATTAATGCAATAATAGAGCTTGACTTGGAGACCTGCCTCCTTGCGAAAGATGTCTTTACAAAAAATAGCCAGCTAGGGAATGCACTACTAACCGAGAAAGAGGAGGATAGGGCATCTATTATCAAGTTTTACTTACATAGATATACTTGATGATGTCAAGATATGTTTCTACTGTCTTTCATGCATTTGTCATTACATTCACTTGAAATATGTATTATTTGTGATTTTCTTTTGAATTCAGGTATCCTCTTTGGTGAATAGCAAACTAACAAGTGTTGGACATGAAGCTTCAATTGGACATTTGGCTATGTGTGAAGCATCTTTTCACATGTCACAAGCACCAAGGGATCTCAATGTTGGCAGAGAAAGAGGATGATGTAGCTCATATTATTAAGTTCTTCTTGATAATATGCTACTTGAGTACTTTGGACAATTCATACTGGTTATTTATTTATTTATGAACAAGTGGTATTTAGATTTGGTGCTTCATTGAATTTGGAACAATTGGTATTTTGATTTCATAGTTTGTTTGAACTATGGTTGTGTAAATTCATTGAGGCACGAATGGAGTTTTAAGAGTTGTATAGTTCTACTTAGTATGTATTTGTAGATTTATAAATGGTAGGACCTCTCACTCTTCCATTTGCATTTCTCTTTCTCCCCCTCCCCTTCACTTGAATACACTACATGCAGGTTACTACAGGTCATTTTCTAGTCCTAACTCTTCCTTTTCTAAAGTGTGTAATGACTTGAAAGGTAAAGAGACTTGAAAGGTGGCCATTGAAATTGTAGCACCCATTGAACTCATAGACTTTCCTAGGGTTAAATCTGTATGTTTGAAAGTTACAATGTTACAATGACATAAGATCACTTGAACTCATAGACTTTCCTAGGGTTAAATCTGTATGTTTGAACGTTACAATGACATAAGATTACCTGTCACTTGCAGGATTATATCTATACCAAAAGGGCTTGATCAGTGGTTCCAACTGAGGCCTACATTGTTACAACTAAGTTGTAAGTGCAGTCTAAAGCTTCTTACGATTGGAATTGATAAAATCTGATATGCTTGATTACTGGACAAGTCTTTGCACATTGTGAAATGGTTGCAGTTGCAAGATGGATTGCCAAACTTGCGACTCCTTGTCTTTGTAAAGCCCTAGAGAAACATCCAGATTATGAGATCAAGGTAAAATCTTGTCGTGGTACCCTTTGATGGTTCTCCTCTTATCCATGCATGTTGGATGTTAAACAAGTACCCGTTTGGAGCTGTAATCAAACATACTATAGTTATTAAATTCCTATTCTGGTTTGAGTTGACAGTTCATACTACTTTTTGGCTGTAGATAATGAGAGTTAACTTGTTCAAATATAATCTGAGAGTTAACTTGTTTTTTTACCTTTATATACATGTTGCATTTACAAAAGGTGTGTCGTCCAACAATTTCTGATGAGACTGAGGTGTTGCTGTTGCAATCATATTAGTTGTTCCAGTAGTCCCAGGTGAACTTGGGTCAGGTTTTTTGAAGCTTAGATACCATCAAGATGACATTTTGTGGTTAACTAATTTCAGAAGAAACAAAGAAAGCTTGGATGATTCTAACTGTTTCATTGTTTGGTTTTTGCTGTTGGTATTCCTTTTTGCATCTCTATCATATCTGAAAGCTCTTACGATTGGAATTGATAGAATCTGATATGCTTGATTACTACACGGGTCTCCATATACAAAGAAGAGTTTGATTCATCCCCGGTCTTAAGCAAAGCTATCATATTTGGATATGGTCCAATTAGGCCTTGGATATCTATAGCTCACTGGTATGTATCAATGATTCTACTTTCAAATTAATTAGTTTGGGATAACGTCAATATAGATATGGAGTTCAAGGACTAATTACTAATTTATAAACTTGCATTTCATATTCATGTTTCTCAATGTTACTAATCATCCTAATAGGTTGATGTGGCACTTCGATTTGATGATAAGCTTGGCTTGTGTGTTTGCCTTCATCACTAATGGGTGGCCATTGATGATCTATAAGATAGGAGTGATGGAATGGATCAAGCTCTGGTTGATGCCATGGTTAGGTTGTCATTTTTGGGTGTTCTTGACCTCTTCAGTATCAGGATTCTCTAAATGATTTTATTTTTTTCCAAGTTATCAGGGAAGTTGTTAATCTATTTCTGTAGTTAAGAGATTGATCATGGGAAGGAGAGCCATCTTGAAACCCAAACCCATAACGCAAATGTTAAGAAATCTAACACATACGCAGCGGATAATCACCAAGAAAGATAAAGAAGAAAGAAACAAGAGACAAGACACAGGGTTTTACTTGGTTCGGTCAGAGACCTACGTCCAAGGATGACTTGAGCACTCACCAAGCTCATGCAATCGTAGAATAACAGAGAAGGATTACAACCCTAAGATCAGTGACAATAACCTATACAAAGGACAAGAAAGATAATAACCAAGACCAGGAATAATCACACCTGAAACCACAGATGAAACCCAACTTCAATCTTCCTTCGAGCGCCAAACTGAAAGCAACACAGAAGTACTTTCACGCTCCAACAGCAATAGCTGTTTATCCACCTTTGCAAGAGTCAATCGCACAGCCAAAGATCAAAGGAACAACAACCAATCCAAGCTTCTTGCAGACAGGATGAACAAGAACTCCAGAGAACTGAGAACGAGAGCAAGAGAGGAGAGAGAGAGAGAGAGAGAGATCTGATCATATGAGGATTAAATCCCTAAACCCCCAAATACATACCATGCAATAAATACAAGTGCAATTACCCTCTTACCCCTCAAACAAAACCATAAGACATAGTCTATCCTAACACATGTAGAAAGACCACACTGCCCCTGTTACATATTACATTCTCCATCTTGACTCTGTTATTTTGCCGATGCATAAACTTGAGAGTAACACAACCCATCAAATAAATATAAAACAATGTAAAGCAAATTATAGAGATAATAATTTCAATGAGTTTAAGGCAGACTCAAACTTATTAACAGGTACAACTTTAGTCATAATGTCTGTAGGGTTAATAGAAGTATCTATCTTACATATATCAATTAAACCCTTAGCAATTATATCTATAATGAAATGCAACTTTACATCAACATGCTTTGTTCATTCATGAAACACACTGTTCCTAGCAAGACACAAAGCACTCTGGGAATCACAATAAACAAGAGAATGCAAGTCATGAAAACCAAGCTCCCCAAGAAGCCCCTTAAGCTACATGCATTCCTTCACAGCCTCAGACAAGGCAATGTACTCAGCCTTAGTGGTTGAAAGTGCCACCAAATGTTGGAGTGTGGACTTTCAACTCACCAGATTCCCACCAAGAGTAAACAAGTATCAAGTTATGGATCTTCTCTTATCCAAATCAGAGGCAAAACCAGAGTCACAATATCCAATAATGCCTAACTTGTTAGTACAAGAATTATCATGAATACTTTTATAAGATGCAGAATTTTTCAGATATCTCAACAACCACATAACTGCATCCCAATGTGAATCACATGGCCTACTCATGTATCTATAAATAAGACCAACAGAGTATGCTATATCAGGCCTACAACAAACCATAGAATACATGAGACTACCAACACATTCTTGATATGGTTTATCAGTTACAGCAGCATTATAATCCATTCTAAGCTTGAAATGAACACCAAGGGGAGTATTAATAGTTCTAATATTATCATGTCCAAACTTGTTAACAAGTTTATGAATATAACCTACCTGAGACAAGGTCAAAACACTACTAGGCCTATCCCTATGAATATCAATGCCAAGAATCCTTTTAGCAGCCCCTAAATCTTTCATTTCAAATTCAGATTTCAACATAAACTTAAGTTTACAAATCTGAGATTTATCCTTTGATGCAATAAGCATGTCATCAACATAAAGTAAAAGATAAATGAAAGAATTAGTGCTAAACTCACAATAATAAACACAATTATTATAAGAGCTTCTCTTGTAACTATTCTAAAGCATGAATTCATCAAATCTTTTATACCATTGCCTAGGTGATTGTTTTAAGCCATACAATGACTTTAATAAATAACAGACCTTAGTCTCACTCCTTTCACAACAAAGCCCTCAAGCTGTACCATATATATGTTCATCTAACTTACCATTCAAGAATGCAGTTTTGGAGAGCAGCCAGGGCAAGAAGAACTCTAATAGAAGTATGTTTCACAACAGGTGAAAACACTTCATTATAATCAATTCCCTTAACTTGAGAATACCCCTTAGCTACTAATCTTGCCTTATACCTAGGTTGTTCTACACCAGGAATACCAGCCTTAAATTTATAAACCCACTTACAACCAATTAGTTTCTTTCCTTTGGGTCTATCTACAAGAGTCCAAGTCTGATTTTTCATTAAAGATTCCATTTCATCTTCCATGGCAACAAGCCAAAGCTTGCTGTCCCCACATTCAAGAGACTCTTTATAGGTTCTAGGCTCACATCCCTCAAGCTGGTCAGCTACATTAAGAGCATAAGAAATCAGATATGGACTAGCATTAGATTCACACATATTAGCATATCTAGAAGGCCTCTTAATATCTCTTTTAGACCTATCTCTAGCCAATAAATAACCATATAAAGGATCCTCATCTTTAAGCTCTTCTTTAACATCTAAAGAACCACTACCAGCTTCTAGATCATCATCCTCAACCTTAGGATCAGATTCATCAATCTCAGTTTCAGATTTATCCTCTAACTCCACCTCAAATATGGTCTTGTCTAGATCATGGGAGTTAGATCTAACACTTGATGAATCAACTTTCAGAAATTCAAGTTCATTGATTTTAATATCTCTACTAATTGCAATCTTCTTATCTTGTAAACACCAAAGCCTATATCCTTTAACACCTAAAGGATACCCTAGGAAGACACACTTCCTACCCCAAGGCTCAAGTTTACCCTTGTTTTGATGAACAAAACAAACACAACCAAAAGGTTTCAACAGATTGTAATCAGTATGCACTTTACTCCACCTAAAATCAGTTGTTTCAAAGTCAACAGAGGAACAAGGAGATTTGTTAATGACATAACAAGCTGTACTAGCAGCTTCAGCCCAAAATTTCTTACTTAGGCCAGATTCAATCAACATGCATCTAACTCTATCCATGATTGTCCTATTCATCCTCTCAGCCACTCCATTCTGCTGAGGAGTATAGATGCATGTTCTATGTCTAGTAATACCATGTTCCTTACAAAAAATCAGAAACTTTTCATTCACAAATTCAAGACTATTATCAGTTCTAAGTTTCTTGATTTTCAACCAAAACTTTCCACTCTTGAAACTTATCAAAGACAACTGATTTATCCCTAAGAAAATATAGCCAAGTCTTTCTAGAGTAATCATCAATAATAGACAAGAAATATTGGACACCAGAAAGAGACAAAGGTACATTTGGACTTCCCCATAAATCAGAATGTATATATTCAAGCACATGAGAGGTCTTACATGAATAATGGGGGAATTTAATCTTATGGAGCTTACCCATGGCACACACATCACAAAAAGTCAAAGGGCTAAATTTCTTAAGACTTATTTGACCACTTTTATACAAGTGTCCAAGCCCCTTACTACTTATATGACCCAATCTCCTATGCCAAAGCTCCACCTCACTAAGAACTCCGCTAGAGACTGATGCAGACCCTAAAACCACACTTCCATTCAAGAAGTATAAACCATTCTTCAAATCAGTAGTTAGAGTTACACTACTACCCCTTATAACCCTAAGAGAACCATCCCTAGAGGTGTAATGAAAACCCCTAGTATCAAGCTGACTCAAGGACAGCAGGTTTCTCCTAAGTCCAGGTACATGTCTCACCTTTTCTAGATCTCTAATAGTCTCATCATTCAATTTAAGTCTAATTGATCCAATCCCCACAACATCACAAGCATGATCATTATCCATTAATACTTTACGACCTCTATTGGACTCAAAAGTGATAAACCACTTATTTCTAGGAGTCATATGAAAAGTACAACCTGAATCTAAGATCCAAGCATCATGATCACTACAAGGGGAAACCACTAGTGCATCACTAGTCGCATCAACTACATGTGTAGCTTCCATTCTCTCATTTCCATTCTCATTTTACAACTTTTGAAGTCTCTCTCTACAATACTTTCTAATACGTCCTTCTTTCTTACAATAATAACAAACCCTCTTATTATTATTAAATTTTCCATTAAAATTTTGATTTGCACTTACATTATCATTCTTTGCAACAAACTTCTTCTTTTTCTTATTATTATTATTGAACTTCTTCTTAGTTTCATACATGCTTCTATTTTCAGAATTAACATACAAACCCTCACTAACATGCTTTACCTTCCTCTCAGTTTTTAATTCTATATCCCTAATTTTCAATGCTTCCATCACATCATCAAGGGTTATAGACATTCTACCATATTTAATAGCATTCTTAACACCAACATGAGAATCAGGCAAAGATTTCAATAATAGGACAGCAAGGGTATTATCAGATAACTCTTCATCTAAATCAGCCAAATCACATTACAATTTATAAAAGTTCTCTACATTATCAGTTAAAGACTTAGAAGCATCCATTTTGAAACTAAATAATTGTTCTTTCAATAATGTAACATTTGGTATAGAAGCAGCCATATATAGTTGTTCAAGTTTAAGCCAAACCTGGGTTGCAGTCTTACACTCTCTTACCCTTCTCATCACGGTGTTACTCAAGTGCAAAATGATAATGCTATAGCACATATCTTGCATATCTTTCTTTTCTTCATCAGTCATGGTCAAGGAGATCTCTTTATCAGTCTTTAAAGCCTTATGGCATTTGTTTTGAACAAGAATAGCATGCATCCTATTCTTCCATACCATATAGTCTTCCTTACCATAAAATTTCTCCAACACATACCGGGTTGGGGCCATGACAAAAGACTATACAAGAATATACAGTCAGATTATATTTAACTAAGTAAACCAATAACACACTTGATATTATATACTAAATAAATTTCAGAATTTAAATAAACAGTTTCTGAAATATATAGTAAGTCAATATCAGATTTGAGACAAGAGAATAGATAACAGAATCTATAAGGCTATAACAGAATATTACACTTCAATAATAATAAACAAAGTTGTTAACAGTAAGTGACAATACAAATCAGAAATCTTAACACTATATGCAATTAATAATCTGAGAATCAAGACTTGATTAATATCAGATTATAAACATGAAATAATTATCAATTTCATATAAACAACATGCATATCATAAAAGCCCCAAATTATATACAAGCAACCCTAATGGCCGAACCACCGTACAGTTAATGAGCCAAAATAAATTGCAAAATCAAGTCAATAATTAGGGAATTTATATACAATCTACTCCACACATTCAATTACATAAAAGCCCTAAATCAATTTTAGCAAAACCCTAGATTAGGGTTTCGGTTTGAGGTTAGGGTTACCAGAAATTGAAACCGAAATGGGAGATTTGTATCATCAGCAATTGCATATAGTATGATAAAATCTAACAGAAAAGTGTATGAATAGAGTAACCTAGGTTAATCAAGAGTTAACAGATCCAGCCAAGAACAGAAACGATGGCTCTGATGCCTAAACTGTTAAGAAATCTAACACATACGCAGCGGATAATCACCAAGAAAGATTAAGAAGAAAGAAACAAGAGACAAGACACAGGGTTTTACTTGGTTCGGTCAGAGACCTACGTCCAAGGATGAGTTGAGCACTCACCAAGCTCATGCAATCGTAGAATAACAGAGAAGGATTACAGCCCTAAGATCAGTGACAATAACCTATAAAAAGGACAAGAAAGATAATAACCAAGACCAGGAACAATCACACTTGAAACCACAGATGAAACCCAACTTCAATCTTCCTTTGAGCGCCAAACCGAAAGCAACACAGAAGTACTTTCACGCTCCAACAGCAGTAGCTGTTTATCCACCTTTGCAAGAGTCAATCGCACAACCAAAGATCAAAGGAACAACAACCAATCCAAGCTTCTTGCACACAGGATGAACAAGAACTCCAGAGAACCGAGAACGAGAGCGAGAGCGGAGAGAGAGAGAGAGAGAGAGAGAGAGAGAGAGAGAGAGAGAGAGAGAGAGAGATCTGATCGTATGAGGATGAAATCCCTAAACCCCCAAATACATACCATGCAATAAATACAAGTGCAATTACCCTCTTACCCCTCAAACAAAACCATAAGACATAGTCTATCCTAACACATGTAGAAAGACCACACTGCCCCTGTTACATAATAAAAAATGATTTAATTACCCTGTTTGATATCCCAATACCTGTAATGCTTTTATTTCCTATCATACTATGTTGTTTTTCTTGGGAAATCCTTTGAATGATTATGGAGATTGGCCATGCAATTGTTTTGCCTACAAAACACTATGATCTAAGCTTTCTCTTTTTCTTCTTGTTTCCCCATAGCATAATGATTATCTGGCTGTTCAGGCATCTGTGACAAATTAGTCTATTCGTATTTCTCTTTTTTCTAAAGGCTTGATTTATGTCCTTATCTTGTCTAAAACTTAAGATGGGTGCTAGAGTCATAGATCTGCCATGTGTGTTTTATAAAGGATGGTGGGTTAACCCTGTCTATCTATTGTTTTTTGGAGTAAAATTTCAGTTTAAATTCATGATTTGTTGTGGGTAATTGTATTACAAATTCTACAAAATACAAAAAATGAAATTGCAACAATATTGAAATATTTTTTTTTATGTTTGTTTATCAATTGTTCATTCAATTAAGTTCAAATAAGTCGTATCTTGTTCAGACCAATAAAGATAGCTGAGGTTATAGTTAAAGATTAAAATCCTTAGCCAATCCGGAGAGCTTGATGTTGCAACCGAACAAACCACCGATCAGTGAGGTTGAGTCACACCTTGAGTGCTGTCTTTAAGGTAATTGATGCACCCTTCTACCAAGGGTTCTTCGCACCACCACCTCCAAGATAAAGCAACCTCCAACTAGAAGATGAGGTAGTTCTTCTAGTCCCTTCAAGGAGCCAAAAGCTAGAGCACGACTGTCACACCCCGCCGCCGGGCCCGGTTACCCGCCCGACAACTGCCGGATATGAACCGTTATAGGATCTATGGTTTTAGTCTATCAATAATAATAAATACAAATACATGTAATCAAGAGCAAGAATAGTGCAATAATTAATAAAAAGGTTATAGGAGTCCAAATACTTCGATAAATATCCAAGAAATAATCAAAGGAAAGAATCAAGAATCAAATGTAATATCGAGTTCAGCGGAAACAAAATAAATAACTAAATAATCTTCTTTCTGGTTTTCTTTTATAAATCTAAAAACTAGTTTTCTAACTTAGCAAATAAAGATGTCCTCCAATCTTTCTCCATACGGTCATCAAAATCCTGGCAATCTGCCTCCGTCGACCATCAATGGTGCTAAAAGTGCACACACGCTTCTTCAGGAGGCTTCATGCTCTGCAAGTTCATGTACCATTGTCTGTCTCACATCAGCTTCATACGAGGAGGCTCTTTCATATGAATCATCTCCAACTTCCGACATTGTGCAACCATCTGTACAGTTTATATAATACATACAATGAAAGGAATGAGTTCCAACGAACTCAGTAAGGAACAAGCAATTCTCATATATATGTCAATACAATCCACGAATGCACTGAGATGAAATGATATGGATGGTATGCGAAATATGAATGCTACTAAGATCTAACTATGCAAGTCTCTATTAGCTGACATGCTTTAAGATATACACCAGCCCTCCTCTGGGTAAGTCTCATCACTCTGATCCGGCAAGGACTGGTTACCTCTGTAGGGATCCTGGGCAAAGGGGAAAGTCCACACTGGCTCTCAAACCATGGCTGGGGGTTAAGTCAACACTCTCTCACCATGACCATTGGCAATGAGTACTGGCGCATGTCGGGGTTTCTAATCCAATGCAAGTCATAATGGTAACATATTATATGGAGTCCAGATACTTCCCCTATGGCACCAACCAACTCGGTTCAGTATCCTTCGCAACCTAGGAGTGAGAATCCTCACGGACTGGCTACCGCTATTGGACTCCACTCCTTAACCCTATGGTCATCCACATATTATTGGGGCGGATGCTCTCATGATTCCTCACGACACCCGGTCTGCTCCTTGGACGTCCATGAGCCCAACCCTAACATATGCAACCCTACCATTACATGACCAATAGTGGACCACTGAGTCTCCGCACGGACTGGTTACCGCTATAGGATGAAACATAGTCACGTCACCATTGTCACGGGTCACCCGACTTCAATTCCCCTGCCAAAAGGGTAATAGCATGTGGGGTACCTAACCATGCAATTCTAGACTCTCATAAGTATGTCATCCAGTAATCATGATAGTGCTGGAGACATCAGTAGGCATGTGTCCCATTCCACAACCTTCTGATATCCCAAGCCAAGATATCCCAATGGAATACCCCTTCCATCACAACTACACTACATCACTCTTTATCATACCATGAACAGTTGTGCAATATCATAAAAGATGAAGTACATCAAGGAACACCACAAACAGCGAGAATACAATAAGATTCACATGCTTTATACAATTACAGCAAGTTATATGATCAAAGAATAGTAAATAGAACAGCCGAATCATCATGTATACGTAATTGCATATAAATAAGAATGCATGTCCTTACCTGTAATTATGTAAAATTCCTCTAACTTGAATTCCAGAAACTATTATAAGACTTTTACTTGAAACAGAGAACACCTAGGCATAGGGTTACAAGAATACATAAGAGTCAAGAGTCAAAACAAATCCAAAATCAAACTTACACAGACACTGGAAACCGGCCGGTCGCTTGAGCCGGTCGCTTAGGTTGAGCGACCGCCACTAGTGACCGCCCCAAAAATAGAGAGTTTCAGATTCGAAACTCAGGCTTTTGATCATCCGTTTTCAATCCGGATTTCGAGTGATCATGGCCTAAGTCTCGAATCTAACACTCCTAAAGACAAAAGGTGAAGGGAAACCTAACAAACACCATAAATGGATTACCCAGAAACTCTCCCCTTGACTGGATCTATCCATTAACAAATGCAGGGATTCGTTTCTGGACAGGATCTCATCAAGAACATTGGAAAGGGAGTACAACAAATCAAATGGGTAACCACCAACAAAAAGGGGATGGGTTCAAATCAATTAGAGGTTAAAAAGAAGAGAATTGCAGATGGAGATTCATTACCTTAACCAGAATCACCAAGAATAGTAGAGAAAAGGTTCCATAACATTAACAGCACTTCAGACCTGAATCCCGCATGATTCCACTGCCGCCTAATCGCCCAAAATAGCAATCCCGAACATATTAATGCGTTAATAGGGCGAGGGATGCTATTTATAACGAACAGGGGGCAAAATAGGGCAAAACCCCGAAAACAGAATCAGGCGGTCGCTTGGTTCAATCGACCGCCACTAGCAACCGCCCCCATGTATATTGCTATACAAGGGTGCTTTGCTCATGGGGTTGAAGACCAAGTACAACCTAACCCAAATGAAGATATGGGGGAGATCATAGTCCAAAAAATCAATCTCAATAGGTCAATAATAAAGGGGTTAGGGTTTCATCATAACATATGGCTCATGAAAAGGTTATGATCACGGAAAGAGAGGGAATGATTGTTATCAAGAAAATAACAATAAATCATAGGAAATCTAGTTTAGGTTAATAGAAACATTACCCATGAGGTTTCCCTCACATGGAAGGTTACAAAAGGTTTTCAAAAAGATCATTCAAGGGTTAGGGTTAAGGTTTCAAGAATCTATTGGCTAGGGTTAAGATCATGATGATGATCATAGATCTCAAAGAATAGAATGAGATCATGGAATAGATGGTTGCAAGGATGCATCATCTTTTTCCTGATCTCAATCAAGAACAAGAACGAAGAAAGAATAATTAGAAATCCTAATTAGGTTAAACATGGATCATGAAGAAAATATAGTGTGATCAAGGATAAAGAATTAGAGAATGATAAGTTACAATTTTAGTAAAGAAAACACATTGATTGGCTGTTAACAAGATCAAACTAAGGGTTCTTGGTTTGATCCAAGAGGTTAGGGTTTCACCCTTTTATGGCTCCCAATGAAAAGGTTGAGAGCACCGGATGAAGGGAAGTAAATTGATAGCCAATAAAACAAGAAAATAAAGATGATCAAGTTTAGGTTAACACAAATATCACCCAAGGGAAAGAGAAAGAAAGAATGCACAATCGGAAAAGGTGTTGGGGAGTTTCCAACAGATAAAAGAACATGAGGGTTTCATATATGGTTACCTCTCATGAGAGTTGGTTACCTCCCATGAGAGTTACCCATAATTAATCCTCACAAAAACAACCCAAGATAGATAAAGGAATATCTCATTAGTATTTCAAAATAAAGAATGGAATTAGAAGGGTCTACCAATGAGAGAAAATATGGTTCTCAATTAAAGTGAAAGGAAAGAAATTCAAATCATACAATTAGGGATTTACTAACAAGAATTCGTGTATCCCACGAAAAGACTAGGGAGAATAAAGATTCACCCTTAGGGCAAAGAATTTACAATCGAGAAAGGTTTTGGGGAGGGTCCAATGCATTAATAGAAAATAAAAGGGTTGCCAATTGGTTACCCTCTCATGAAGGTTACCCAAGAATTTCCCCTAAAAATCTCTCCCCTTTTGGTTTCCAAAGGTCCAAGGGAATATTAGGGAACAACTCCTCAATCATGAGGACACAAGGGAAGGTCATGGTGATAATATGAGACCTTCCCCACAATCATAAAGGTAGGTAGAAAAATCAGGGAAAGTGTCATTAAGATTGTTGGTGGAATCAAATTCAAGAATCGTCGCCATATGGCGTCAAGAACATAGAGTGAATTGGGGGATTCACTCTAGGGCTATGGTGATAATATGAGACCTTCCCCACAATCATAAAGGTAGGTAGAAAAATTAGGGAAAGTGTCATTAAGATTGTTGGTGGAATCAAATTCAAGAATCGTCGCCATATGGCGTCAAGAACATAGAGTGAATTGGGGGATTCACTGTAGGGCTAAAAGAATTAGAGAAGAGGTCATTACAGTAGTGTAATACCCTTCTCATGATCAGAAAATCAGAAGTAGAGAAGAAAGAATGAATTAAAGAAGTAACGAATTGAATACCAACCTCATAGAAGAGAAACCGATGAAGAAATCTGAACAGATGCTTGAGGATCTTCCTTGGCTTCGAAGGAGAGGCTCTAGGGATCTTCCCACGTTCTCCAAGGCTTAGAAACAGATTGAGAGTGAAAAACATGGAGTTCCCCCTTTTAAATAGCACAAAGAGTTCAAGAATTACTAGGATTTCACTAAACTGACCATGTTGGTTAATTGGTTGCCAAAGAGAAAGTTCTAAGGTCCTTCCCACGCCATCAATAGGTTTAGAAACATAGTATGATAGCTTACCAAATTAAAAGAAATAAAACTTTTAAAAACCTTCAAAACATAAAATTATCAAAATGCCACTGCCTGGACAGCTTATTCAAAACAAAGGATTTAATGGGCCTAACTTCAATATTTTTGGATGGGCTTCTTTCAACACAATATACTACTTACCTAGTATGGAGGGATGTCTTCAAAACAGGTCCAACTAAGCTTTAGGTCCATCAACCAAGTTCTTCTTCACAAATGAGTAGTTCAACTCCAAATCAAATAAGCTTTCCATAAGGAAACACCACATCAATATCCATGGGTTTTGGGTCAAACACCATATCTTCTACTGAGATGGCCCACAAGGACATCTTCCTTCATTTTGGGACATTGGATCAACTCTAAGGGAAAGGTCTGACATGGCTTCCTAAGATTTTCAAAGATAGTAAAACCGAAATCACGGTCCAACTTCAAAGTCAACATTAAACAAACCCTACTTCACCCAAAACAGATCGGGTTTCCGGGCTAGTTAGGCTGGGTGTCACAATGACACATAGACAACTCAAGAAAGAAATGAACTTTATAAAACAAATAATGTGAGTGTGAGGACTGTCTCAATTGCACACCACACGCAAGGAAGGGTTGGGTTTATATAGGCCCAAACCTCACCTTACACCCCTTGAGATTCTTAAGGCAATGAATTAGATTTAATCCATTCAATAACCTTAACCCCACTCATGGTAATGGCCATGAATGGTCATGGAGTTGAAATGAGAATTGATGGTCAAGTGTTAGAATTTAAGTAAATTCCACCCTTCAAGTAAGCCCACCACACCACCATGATGAAGACCTTTAAGACCCATGACCAATGTCATGAAGAGCCTCATAACCAAGGTCAAGAAGGGCCTCCTTTACTCATGGTGCCTCATTACCACCCTTACCTCATGGGTCCCACACACTAACAAAACAATTAAATAAAAGAAATGTAAAAACTAATTTTGAAACTTAATATAGATAATATAGATTTTAATAAAAAAAACCTAACAATCCCCCACGAGTTTCAAAATTGCAAAAAATGACTCGCGTTGTGACTGTATTAGACACTAAAGGACACATCGCTGTAGGTGTCTTTCGGACTTGAACCTACACTAGGTCTAATGAGTCGCGCTACAAAGTATGGGTAGAGTCAAACTCCTTGAACCTTTCCTCATTACCGTAGTTGACCGTCCCATCATCCATGTCCTAAAGGTCGACTTTTGGAGCTACCTTTTATATTACACATTGGACTTTTGAACCAGCCATGTCCCTTATCCTAGATTCATGAATGTTTAGAGAACTTGCCTATAAGTTCTCATTGGTGGCGGCCAAACCACCTACATCCACTTAGGTTAGTCTCTGATGTGCACCACAACTAACACACCCCCCACATTCCTTGGGATTAGACTAATTAAGAGCTTTTCTCAACCTTACCCTTTTGGTAGTACTATTACCTTCATTTACACCCTAGAATGGAATAATTATAAATAGTAGTACTGAACCGGTCTACCCATGACTTTGTTTATACCCCTTGAACCTAATTCAGGTATTTAGCCTCTTTACATAGGTAGGGTATCCATCACGTGACCCAAGGATTAGGCATTAACCCCATTCCTGTAGATACAACACACAAGTTTTTGACAGACATAGCCTTTGTGAACATGTGAACTTTATTTCCTTTCTGACTTCACATAATCGATAGCTATCATTCCTTCATCTATGTATTGTCGCACAAGATTGTGTCTAAGGCATATATGCCTCCTTTTACCATTGTACACCTTATTTATTTTGAAAGATAACAAGATGTCAACATGGCTTCCCCCACATATCAAGTGGTACATTGAAATCAATAACATAGAGTTCATCATCTCTTTAAGAGATCTATTTTTCCTTTCCACTTCTCCATTTGATTCTGGATAATTATATTTTCCTCACAAAACTTATCAAGATTAAAATACTTAGTCCCTCTATCGGTTCTAAGTCTTTTAATCTTCTCGCCAAGTTGATTTTCAACTTCTGTTTTGTAAAATATAAATGCCTTTCCGGCCTCATTCTTTGATTTGAGCAAATATATCATGGTATATCTAGAATGATCATCTAAGAAGGTGAAAACATAATTGTTTCATCCCCTTGACTCATATAACTTATAGTCACTTAAGTCACTATGAATAAATTCCAAGAGATCACTCTTTCTATCCATAGTCTTGTGAGGCATTTTGGTTAACTTAGCCTCCACACAAATTTTACACTTGTCCTTGGGAGATTCCATCTTATCGGTGATCATCCCTAACTTGCATAGTTTGGTGATATATTTCACACAACTATGTCACAAATCATAAGTATTGTACAAAACAACAAAGTAAACAGAATAAGTGCTAGACTTTTCACTTACAACATTTGAAATATTGTCACATCCACCCAGCTAGTACCTTATCTGGCATACCCGAGTGTGTGATCCACAGCCCCAAAGAACAAGTATCGAGGAAATCATCCTCCCACAGAAACAATAACATAATCATGAACAAAATATAATCAATGCATAATGATATAAATAAGATATCCAAATAAGGAAAGAATGACAATGTAATCATAGTGTGGAAATGATACCAAATGTATAATATCAAAAAGAAGTAGAGTGAGGCGGAATCTCACTCCACAGTTACAGCGGAATGTAGCTCATAAATCTAAGAGAAAAATAAAATTGTTCTCAAAGGAAAGTAAGAAAATGATAATCAAACTAACTAAGTGTTTTCTACTTTATAAAGAACGTCTTCATAAATATAGACTTCATCAACCACGCATAGACGTTACCACTCCACAGTAGAGCTAATCATGGTACGTAACATGATTACACGAGGAATCATCAACGTGATCTTCATAGTTGCCAGCACCTTGTGTGTAGTACGCTTCTTCAGCTTGCACTTCCTCATATTGACTTTCATAATATTCAGTACCTGTAGAGTAATCTAACAAAAATATTGTACAAAAAGGAGTGAGTTCAAAAGAACTCAGCAAGGCAAGTTAATCCACAACAACATAAATAACATGATTGGAAAACATAGCATGATGCAATATGATATGAAACAGACAATGAATGTATGAATCTAACTCTATGTATGCTGGTCTTTATTGACAGACATGCTTTAAGTCATAGCACCATACTTCTTTAGGAAGGTCTCATCACACAATGTCGTTTAGTAGTGGGTCCGGCATCCCTCGGGACAATCCATGGCTGGTGTATAAGTCACCTCTCTCTCATATCACCATTGGTCTAAGTATTGGCGCATGCCAGGGTAAAACCTAGCCAAATGCAAGTCATCTAATTAGTCATATCAACTCAAGTCCAGATACATCCATTCCTCGCCCCTGACGATCCTTTCCGGTATCCTTCATACTAGAGTCAGCATAGTCCCTGACTACGGACTCATCAACCCTATTGGTCATCCACAAATAATAGACGGGAAGCTCTCATGTCCCTCACAGATTGGTTACCGGTCTTGAGCGCCATGAGCCCAAGTCTACTAGTTGTAACCCTACCAACAAATGGCCCCCACAATGTGATTTATGTCCTCTCACGGGTTGGTTACCGGTCTTGAGTGCCCATGAATCCCCATTGCTGCCATGGGTCATTCGTCTCAATACCCTTCCGAATCGGGTCTGATATAACAAGAGTATTCCTAGCCAAACACTGCTAGACAAGCCCTAGGTATGACAATCAATGATTCGGGAAAGTGTCAAAGGGCACCATTGGAAACATCCCATACTATTCCCACTGATGTCCAAGGACAAAAATTTCGAAAGGACATTTCCCAATCTCAAATCATACCTAATCAATCACATTCTCAAATTAGTCACAACATACACAACCAATATCTCTTCATATAGAAAGATACACATAAACATGATCAATCCAATATGTAACTGATAAGAATAAGTAATCAAAATCAAAAGAATACATGAATATACTACTGTAGTCAAAGTACTTACATCAGTAATAGAATAATAAGAAAATACATTTATGGTAGTGAATCTAAAAGAATCCCAAAACAGAAACTAAGATTCACGCAATGTATGTAATTATTGAAATAACTGTCCTTACCTTAAATAGCTTTGATGAATATCCAAAGATCAAAGAGAGTGGTTCCAAACTTAGCAAATAAACCCTAAACAATCATAGATACATCATTAGGAAAGAGGCCTAAAAGATCGAAGATCAAACAAATCAAATCGAGCAAAAAACAGAGCTACTATCTTGCTTGGTTGATTGGGTGGTAGCTTGGTCTAGTTGACCAAGCAATCGACCACCTGAGACAGTACGAAGCAAAAATGTGATTTTTGATCCAAAACTCAATCTACAAGATCCGAAACTCTATGAAACTTGGAGGAAACCTCTAGAACAATAATCTAACACTAAATTAGTATATATTAGCCACTAAAAATGATAAAAAAAACACTACTTACTAATTTGGAATCATGACTTTCTAATTTGGTAAAATCCCAAGTTTTTATGAAAAACATGCTATGAATCCAAATGAAAACTAGAGATGATCATATCTCATTCTAGTAGATGATAAGCAAGAGATCATACATGAAAACATCATGCAAAATAGATCTATCATGCTTCAGAAATTGAATCTAGAGAGTGATCATAGTTTCATGAGGATTTCACAAGGATCACGGCGAAGATCAATGTAAATGTCATAAAACCTTAAGAATGAAAAGAGATTGTAGAAGAGATGGTTGCAAGGATGCAGCATCTTCTTCTTAATCTCAATCAAGAATAAGATACAGGAGGAGTAGATCAATACACCATAAGAGCGATTACTAACCTTAGATTGAAGGATCGAAGATGAGAAGCTTGAAGTCTTGCAATGTTCTTCACAACTCCAAGGAGAGGCTTTGAGAGAGTCTTCCCACGTTCTCTAAGGGTTTTAGAAACAAAGGAGGCTATGAAACTCGTATTCCTATTAAATAGAGCATCAACAGACCTAACAAAAGATTCTGCCAAATTCTGACCCTGTTGGTCGATTGGCCAATCGACCAACCAGTCGACCAAGTCAGTCAGCAAGGCCAAGATAGGGAATTGCAGGCCCAACTCAAGTCCAAACCTAATGTGCTTCTCCCAACACATGACTTACCTAGTATAGAGAAATGCCTTCGAATCTTGTCTAACTATACTTCAAGTCCATCAACTAGACTCATCTTCAACAAGGTGCAGTTTCCTTTCTAGTTCTAAACAAGCTTCCAAGTATGGAACCCCATCATCAACTCCCATGGGTTTAGGGTCAAGCACCATGCCTTCCACTGATATGGCCCATAGTTGGCTTCTTCCTTTACTTCGGGTCTTCGGACCTACAAACAACTCCGGGTCAAGGTCAGGGTTAGGATAAGGCTAGATTTCACAAATACTAAGAACAAACAAACCCTCACTAAGTTATCCCTTTCCCACAATTACATTTTCATCATTTGAGCCCACAGAATAGGAATAAAACACATTTTCAATTATTTCCCTTCTTGAACCTACAATCTTTCTTGAAATTGCCAACCTTTCCACAAACAAAACAAGCCAATTTCTTTTTCTTAGAAGACTCATCATAGTCTAGATGACTTTTCCTCTTCTTGTTTTGCTTGTTGGTTTCCACCAAGTTCACTTTTAGGCTTCTTTTCCCAAGGTCTTTTTCACCATTGTCTTTGAACTGGTTCCTTTCTTCAATCTTGATCCTTACAACCAATTGGTCTAAGGTCAATCACATCTTCTATGTTTCATAGACATCTTGAAAGCATTCCATGAAGGTGGAAGTTTTTCTATCAAGGCACCGGTTACAAATTCTTCAGTTATGACCATTTTTTTCTTTTGCTAGCTTCCCAACCACAATTTGAAATAAATCAATTTGGGTTGATATGGTGTCACTATCTTTCTTTAGAAAAAATTATAAAGCTAGCCACTAAGTATTTCTTTGAACCAGCATCTTCTAGAGAATACTTCTTAACCAAAGCATCCCAAATCGAATAAGCATATTCTAATGAATTATACACATGGTATAAGTCATTAGATAATGCATTCAAAATTCGATTCTTGCACTGGTAGCCCGCTTGAATCCAAGCCACCCTTTTGCTCTTCTTAATAGGATCATTATTTTTTCTGGCATGGGTTCAGTCAAGGCAAATGCTACCCCAATTTGGGCTAAGGCAAACAATAACATTTGCCTCCACCGTTTGAAGTTTTGACCTCCAAACTGTTCGATTTTGTCGAATTTAGTGACAATCTGCATCTTACCAAAATCCGGGATAAGATCTGTCACTGTTGGAACTACATTAGTGGGGATTGAATCATGGGTAGCAAGGAATGGATATTTCATACCATCTATACCAACGAATGTGTCGTCACCTTGTTTGTCAACGTTGCCTTCAACGGTATTGTTTAAAGGATCTCCTCCTGTGTTAACTCCATCAACAACCTCAATGTTGTTGTTCTCGTCTTTGTTGAAGTCGCCATCTCCAAGACTTGCCATTGGATCTTTTAGAAATCAATTACCTTAAACTTGTCGGGGTAATTGTATTACAAATTCTACAAAATACAAAAAATGAAATTGCAACACAATTGAAAGATGAAAATCCTTAGCCAATCCGGAGAGCTTGATGTTGCAACCGAACGGACCACTAATTAGTGAGGTTGAGGCACATGACCTTGAGTGCTGTCTTTAAGGTAATTGATGCACCCTACTACCAAGGGTTCTTCGCACCATCACCTCCAAGATAAAGCAACCTCCAACTAGAAGATGAGGTAGTTCTTCTAGTCCCTTCAAGGAGCCAAAAGCTAGAGCACGACACTTAGACAACTCAAGAAAGAAATGAACTTTGTAAAATAAATAATGTGAGTATGAGGACTGTCTCAATTGCACAACACATGCAAGGAAGGGTTGGGTTTATATAGGCCCAAACCTCATCTTACACCCCTTGAGATTCTTAAGGCAATGAATTAGATTTAATCCATTCAATAACCTTAACCCCACTCATGGTAATGGCCATGAATGGTCATGAAGTTGAAATGAGAATTGATGGTCAAGTGTTAGAATTTAAGTAAATTCCACCCTTCAAGTAAGCCCACCACACCACCATGATGAAGACCTTTAAGACCCATGACCAATGTCATGAAGAGCCTCATAACCAAGATCATGAAGGGCCTCCTTTACTCATGGTGCCTCATTACCACCCTTACCTCATGGGTCCCACACACTAACAAAACAACTAAATAAAAGAAATGTAAAAACTAATTTTGAAACTTAATATAGATAATATAGATTTTAATATAAAAAAACCTAACATGATTTTTATGGTTTTAATTGGGTTATTGTGTCCTTTGATGGGTTGTAGTTTCCAGTGGGCCGAATTCATCGGAAGCTAAATTAAAGGATAGCTGCCAATGGACATGTTGGTGCCACAGCGGCAGTTACTAGTGCAGGAGTCTATTCACTATTGATCCATTCTTGAGTACTTGACAGCAGAAGTTTTTCAACTAGCTGGAAATGCAAGGAAGGATCTGAACAAGTGCAGCACCCTATTCTGCTGCTATTCTTGAGTACTTGACAGCAGAGGTTCTTCAACTAGCTGGAAATGCAAGCAAGGATTTGAACAAGTGGAGCACTCTATTCTGCAACTATTCTTAAGTACTTGACAGCAGAAGTTCTTCAACTAGCTGAAAATGCAAGCAAGGATCTGAAGGTAAGCGTATCACTCCAAGGCATTTGTAGCTGGCTATCAGGGGGGATGAGGAGCTTGATACACTGATCAAGGGCACAATTGCAGGTGGTGGTGTGATTCCTCACATCCACAAATCTGTCATTAACAAATCACCCCAGGATTGAATCTAGAATTAGTTATAGGTTTTTTTAACCCCATTCCCCCATTCTATATACTTGCAGGTTTCTTTCTCCAACTGATAATTTGTGTTTTAACTGTTAAACATGGCATTGGATGTATCTGCTCTTTTGGGCCTTGCAGACTCAAATTAATGTTTATTTGGATGATTTTTAAGGATATTTCAAGGTTCTTGGTTATTTGTATGATTTTTAATAAAGTGATAATTGTATACACACATTTCGAAGTCACAGTTCACCCTTTTTCCTATTGATTAATACCTATAACCAATTATTATTAGACAAAACACAAAGCCCTTGCAGCTGCTCTTCTTTACCTCACCCCAAACAAAAATATATTAAAATAATTAAAAAATTAAACAGAGGGGGAAAAAAAATGAAGAGATACTACAAACTCACTTGAGTTAAACACTACAAAATGATCAAGTGTTTGATCATTTAACCTGGACTTTGATTTCATCACAAACTGGATAGTTGGCAATCACTAAATACACACGGTTCTTCAAATTTGGAAGAACAAGTTTGGACTTGGTGGAAGTTCTAATCAATTTTGATGGTTTTGAGAGTCCATCATGCTAATCTTCTTTCATAAATATTAAAAAGTTGTTTTCCTTACTCGTAGATAGAACACATCATGCATAGGCTAATGGCTCTCTATGATTTTTTAAAAAATGGTTCAATAGAGGATTTTATTTCATGTGGATTAGAACCTTGACCAAGTGTAAGATCACACCCATTTTGTTTTAAGATCACCCTTACTATCGGTACATACTAAGCATTTTTTTTTCATGCTTGTATTATTAAATATAAATTGTCGATTGCACCCTATACAACAATGCTATAAAAAGTTCCCTAGGTGGATGGGTCATGGTTTGCCCCAAGGTTGCAGACTGAACTTGTTGCACATCACGCCAGATTTTAAAGACTTGGCCTTGTGAAACAGATTTGAGATTATATATGTGTGTGTGTGTGTGTGTGTGTGTGTGTGTGTGTGTGTGTGTGTGTGTGTGTGTGTGTGATGTTGCCCCCTTGTACTCTTATTTTATTACTACTTTATCCCATGTACTTTTTAAAATTGCTAATCCAATCTTTAAATTTGTCTAAAATTACTAATGCCCTCCTACCGTTAAGCTTCGTTAGTTTACTGATGATGTGGCATCTATATATTTTTTCAAAATCCAAAAAATAATCCTATAGTTTTCTCTTTACTTATTTACTGTTTTGTCAAGTTATAATGTCACCCTTAATTAACTATCGGAAAAAATTAACTTTAAATTAGCTTTTCTTTTCGAAAAAGAAACCCGAATGAAGGAAAGATTTGATTTTTCTTCTCTAAAAAGAGATAGCCGAATAAAGGAAATGTGTGATTAAATAAAACTTCAAATATAAACTAAGATATTAGGAAATATAAAATGTAATTTAAAATTGGAAATTGAAAATCACCTAATATATGCTGACCATTATACATGTTACCAAATTTCCTATCAATTAGCATCTTATATGCTAATTTGTTTGTAAAACTTCCATCATTGTGATTGTGAAAAATTTTAAGTAGAACATGAGATTTTCAACAACCATAAGTGTGTGATCCCATCAAAGCCAAAATTAATTCTAAAATATATATTTTAAGGATATAATTGACATTCAATATAGTTTCTATAAATCAGGGTAATGTCATATTGTTAACCTCTTAATTTTAATGAAGGACAAAATAGACATTACATATTTGATGTTAACAACCACTTAACACTGTTAGAAGTGAGGGGGGCAAAAATAATTTCATAAAGAAAGAGGTTTGATTTGTAACAACCCCCGTATTTCTAACCCGGGATCCGTATTGCAGGTTCGAAAACCCAAAGGTCTAGCTGGGTAAATTTGTGAAGTGTCTAGATAGAAGCACATGATCCATACCTTGAACCCATGGATCTGAATTCTCTGGATGAAGAACCTGCCCTTCTTGAAAGTTGGATCTCTAGATCAAGGCAAGTGGTGTAGATGTCCGGATTGAAGGTAAGACCTCCCCCATGTGTTGATTAGGGTTAGGTTGTTTGGGTTTCAATCTCTTAAGCAAAGCACCCTTGTATAGTAATATACCAGGGAGCGGTTGCTTGAGGTGGTTGATTGAACCAAGCGACCACCCCAAGAGACCGCTTGGTTCTAGTTGCAGGGTTTTGTCCTAATTTGCCCCCAGACTTCTATAAATAGAAACATTCACCCAATTAACGACTATTATATTCAGGATTGCTGTTTTTGGTGGTTAGGAGGAAGTGGAGACACTCTGGAAGGTGAGCAGAGCGTGGACTGAGATCTGAAGTTTTCCTTTTCCTTATTTGGTGATTCTGGTTAGGTAATTGGATCTCCTTTCACCCTTTTTCTTCCTTTAGCTTCTGATTGGTGTAATCCCATCCCCTTGTTGTTAGTGGTTACCCAATTGGTTAGTTGTTGCTCTCTTTCCAATGTTCGTGATGAGATCCTATCCGAAAACGAAACCCTGCTTTGTGAAAAGGATGGATCCAATCAAGGGGAAGATTTTGGGTGACTGTTCTGCATTAAAATTTTAGGTTTCGTTTTACCCCTTGGTTATGGATGTGTTAGGTTCGAAATTCGGATTGAGATCATCCCAAAAACGGATCGAAATCAGATGATCAAAAGCTTGAGTTTCAGATTGAAAGCATTTTGTTTTTGGGGCGGTCACTAGTGGTAGTCGCTTGACCCAAGCGACCAACAGGTTTCCAGTAAGTATGTGGCTTTTGGCTATTTGTCTGTTTGACTTATTTGACTTATATGATCTTATAACCCTGTTTATAGGTGTTCTCTATTTCTACTAAAAGTCTTATAATTGTTTGTGGATTGCATTTTAAAGGAATTCTACTTATTTACAGGTAAGGATATACATTCTTGTCTTTATGCAATGACTTGAACATGCTAGATCAATGTCTTTCTTAACTGTTCTTTAATAGTATATCTTGCTGTAACTGTAATAAGCATGCTATCTTATTGTATACCTGCTGTTTGTAATGTCTTTGTATATACTTTATCAATTATGGTTTTGGTATGATTGTGATTGGTATATTGTGGTTCTGATGGAAAGGGTATTCCATTGGAATATCTTGGCTTAAGATATCAGAGGGCTGTGGTATGGGACACATGCTCATTGATGCCTCCAGTATTATCATGACTATTGGATGACATACCCAGGGAGAGTCTAGAGTTGCATGGCTAGGTATCCCATATACTACTACCCTTTTGGTAGGGGAATTGACACCGGATGACTCGTGACGATGGTGATGTGACTCTATTTCATCCTACAGTAGTAACTAATCCGTGCGGAGACTCAGTGGTCCATTGTTGTTCATGCAATGGTAGGGTTGCATATGTTAGGGTTGGGCTCATGGACATCCAAGGAGTGGACCGGGTGTCGTGAGGAGTCAT
The DNA here is from genome assembly GCF_041222555.1 of Hakea prostrata. NCBI lineage: Eukaryota > Viridiplantae > Streptophyta > Magnoliopsida > Proteales > Proteaceae > Hakea > Hakea prostrata. The sequence continues at coordinate 60,748,152 of NC_142602.1, forward strand.
GAGAGCTTCTGCCCCAACAATATGTAGATGACCATAGGGTCAGGGAGTGGAGTCCAATAGCGGTAGCCAGTCTGTGAGGGTTCTCATTCCTAGGTTGCGAAGGATACAGAACCTAGTTGGTTGGTGCCATAGGGGAAGTATCTGAACTTTATGTAGTGTGTTACCATTATGACTTGCATTGGATTAGAAACCCTGACATGCGCCAGTACTCATGCCAATGGTCGTGGTAAGAGAATGTTGACTTAAACCCCAATCATGGTTTGTGAGCCAAGTGTGGACTTACCCCTTTACCCAAGATCCCAACAGAGGTATCCAGTCCATGAGGGATCAAAGTGACTAGATTTTCCCAAAGGAGGGTTGATGTATATCTTAAAGCATGTCAACTGTTAGAGACATGCACAGTTAGATCTTAGTAGCATTCATACTTTTGCATTTCATACATATCATATATGCTTTGTTGATTGTGTTGACATATGGATGAGAATTATGTTATCCTTACTGAGTTTGTCAGAACTCATTCCTTTTATTGTATGTATGATATAAACTATATAGATAGTGGCCCAACGTTGGAAGTTGGAATGGATTCGTATGAAAGAGCCCTCCTGTACGAAGAAGACGTGGCATCGTCAATGGGAGATGGAGATAGCTTGTATGGGAGCTTCAGCGAGTGCATGAAGTGCACTTATAGCACCCATTGATGGACAGAGGAGACAGGTTGCCAAACTTTTTGCCGATCGTATGGAGAGGAATTGGAGAACCCCTTTCCTTGCTAAGTTAGAATACCAGTTCTTAGCTTTAGAGAAAGAAACTGGAAAGAAGATTATTTGATTTATTTTGATTGCTTCCGCTGAACTCTTTATTCTTTTTGAGCATTGATTCTTTCCTTGATTATTTTATTGGAGTATTTGCACTTCTGTAATCTTTCTATTAATTATTGTACTTATTCTTGCTCATGATTATCTATTACTTGCATTTATTATTATTGATGGTAAGACCATGAAACCTGTGATGGTTCACTCCCATAGGTTGTCGGGCGGGTAACCGAGACCGGCGGGTGGGGTGTGACATGATTAGTAATAAAACCAAAGTACAAGGGGGCATTAGTAATTATCCCTATATTTTAAGTAACCAAACAGCTTTTCAAAGTAATTCAAGTTAAATCCACCCATAAAATTAAGGTAATCAAACAATTTTTTAAGTGATTCAAGTTGAATCCACTCCAGAATCAGGGTAACCAAACAGTTTTTAGGCAAATTCAAATTTCAGAATTAGGGTAACCAAATGGTTTTTTCAGACAGATTTAGTTATCAGAATCAAGAGAACTAAACTGTTTTTTTATTTTATTTATTTATTATTATTATTATTTTTAAACGAATATGATCCTACAAAACCTAATTCCAAATAATCATGATTCTGTAGAAACATCATTCGAAGTAAATTCCAAGGGAATTGTGGAACTAAACGCAACCTTAATCATTGGTCTCTGAAGCAAACGATAAGGTGATGCCCTCTTCTAATGACCAACAAGAGGCACATGAGAATATTCCAAATCAAAAGTGCACAACTGATAAGCATGCATTTATCATTGTTTATTTGATTTAATTTCCATACTTATTTAATTAAAAGAGAGCTAATTGAGTATTTCTGTGTATTTTTTAGGAATAAGATGATTTTGGTTATTAGATATAATGTGGAGCAAAGTTGGCAAATATATTAGATATTTGATGATTTTATATCATTAGATTCAATCTTGCTGCCCAAGAAATCATGAATGCTAAGATCCAACTTAATTTATGCAAGGAGAGCATGAATCTTAGTCAAATTGGAAACAAGTGGAGGTCCAAGGAACAAAATTGGTAATAAGATATGAAAATCGGGTAAACATAACCACCTTGAATATTTTGGACATATCTCTCTTGTATGAACTCAGATTTTGGTGATTCAAGATGCTATAGAAAGATAACGAAAATATCCACAAATTTTTACTTTTAAGTGTTTCCAGAATCCAAACGAATAAAGGTCGAATGGAAGGGTAAAGAGGACAGATTCATTGTATGAAAAATACATAAAAAAGAAGCCAACAACAGAGAAGGGGAGAAGACAGCGAACACGGATCATGGCTCTCATCTCTCTCATTGCTCAAAGACCACATCTCTCTCTCTCTCTCTCTTTATAAATTCCATCTTGTTTTATGAACTTTGTTATAATGAGTAGCTAGTTCCTTTTCTTTGGGATATAAATGAACCATGCTATTTCATTAATTTGATTGTTCTATATCTTTTAGTTGATTGTGTTTGAGTCTGGCCAAAGATGTTTTATAGCTCAGCAAACTAAGTGTGCAAGCTTCGGCAAAGGACAATAGTCTTATGAAGATAGGGCGTACCTAGGAAAACCATCATTAATTTTCTTTGAAGTGTAAAGCTATATCGCAAAGATCTTCAAATATTCATAGTTAAAGTTTTTGCATTAATTAATAGATTTAATTTAAATTTAGTTTGTTGAATTCAATCTAAGTAACTTACCCTTTTAGTTCCTCATAGTTCGACCCCGTACTCTTTGCTAGCTAGATTAGTATATGATTTTATTTTTGATTGTTTAGCGACATGATCTACAGCCAATGCCGTGGGCAAAAGGGACCAATCTCATGTGGTCTCCTCCTTGCCAGAATTGAATGGTGAATCAGATCCAGCAGTGCCTGCGTCTATTCTTCTCAAAGCTGGTCGGCCAAAAAAGGGAGTGAAGACTAAAAGTGCAGGGGTCATCTCTGTGGTGTTGGATGAAGTAAATTGAGTTGATTCAAAGTTAATTGCAAAGGCGAAAAATAAAGTAACAGGTCAATCCAAAAGGGTTAACAATCAAATTCTTTAAATCATTCTATATGAAGGGTTCTTTTATTTATTTATTTATTTATCATTATTATTTTTTTATTTTTTTTTGAATAATAGAGGGATTGGTAAGCTATCTGATTAGAGAGTTTTAAACTTTTTTTTTGAGTTTCTCATTAACCAGACTTACTTTTTATAAGCTGAACCGAAAGTTGAAGTGACAAAGTGTCCAGTCTTGATGTTGAATCAATTGGGGTTTAGTAGTGATTTTATTCATAATAATAGAACTGATAAAGAACAGAATCTGTGGCTTTTCTGGAGGCGAGATTTGCACACACCAACAGTGGTAACTTCCTCAGGCCAACACATCTCAGTATAGGTTAATTGGAGAGGAGACAGATATGGTCTTTCTGTGATCCATGGGAGTTGTTTTAGGGTTGACTGGCGCAAATTGTGGTTGGACTTGGTTGGCCTTCCTTTGTCTCTACCATGGTGTATTTTTGGTGATTTTAATGCTACACTACGCTCATCAGAAAAGAAAGATCCTAGTCGATATAACCAGGATAGCATTGGGTCTACAGCTGAGTTTCAAGCAATGGTGGATGTGAATTACTAGAAGTTGCTTCAATGGGTAAGAAATTCACTTGGTCGCAGCACCACCTTCGTCGGGGTCATGTTCAAGTAGTTCTTGATAGGATCTTTTCTAATGAATAATGGCTGAGTCAATTTGGGGATACACATCAAATGGTTCTCCTTGTTCAGGCATTTGATCACTATCCTCTGCTGCTGATTTTTGAATCAGGTGAGAGACCCTTTAATATTCCCTTTCGTTTCAATAACTTCTGATGGACAACCCCAACTTTATGGGTGTTGTAGAAAATTCTTGGAAACCCCCTCAGATAGTGATGCAATTTTTATTTTTACTCAAAAGCTGAAAAGGCTAAAGAGGGTGTTAAAGGATGGGCTAAAGAGGAGTTCCCTAACATTTTTTCTGATGTCAAGACTGCAGAAATGGACTTACAACAAGTGCAACTATTAATTGATGAACATGATATGTCAATGAACTGTTTGATTAGCAATCTATTTTGAAAACTAGGCTTCTTAGGCTCTTTTTTATATCAATTCTCATTCTCTATTATGCATATTTAAAAGAAATGAGTATAAGAATTCATTATTGGTCAAGAATGAAAAATGGTTTGGTGAATTTTGTCGAAAATAAATTATGGAATGAAAAATAAGTTTGGTGTCAAAATAAAAAATTGTTAGTAAATAATAGTGAGCAAGTGATAAAAGAGGGAAAAAGTAAGGTTTTTATAAATAAAAAAATGTATATTGACTATTTTATCCTCATCTTAACCATAAAATTTTAAGTAAATTTTTTTTGGTAAGAAATTTTAAATAAATTTGTGCATAAATGAAAATAATGAAATTCTCACCATAATTCATAATAGACAACAAGTTCATTAAGGATTTGGGATGTTTTTCTATTATTTTAAATAAAAATAAAACTGATAATAGATGCCAAACAACGTAAAATAATGAAAAAACCTTATAACAGAGAATGAGAATTGATACCAAAAAAACCCTTAATGCAGTCAAATTGCAAGATTCCTTGTTACAACAAAAGCACAAAATAAAGTGGTTGAAATATGGAGATACAAATTCGATCTAAGCTCTTCCATCTTTCTACAAAAATTAGAAGACCCAATAATCATATTGGAACCCTAAAAAAAAGATGGAACATGGACAACAAACTCTAATGATTTAAAGAATCACATTGTTGAGTTTTTGAGGGATTTCATAAGACTAATGTGTATGATTTGCATCAAGACATTCTCCAGAACATCCCTTGTGTGCTTGATGGGTTATATTGTGAGTTTTTTTTGGATGTATTTTCATTAGAAGAAGAGACTCGAAAGGCAGTTTTGGGATCATGACCAGAAAGTGCACTTGGACCTGACGGGGTTTTCCAGGAACTTTTTTTCAAAGCTTGTTAGGATATTGTTGGCAAAGATTTTTGGGCAACAAAGGTGATGGCTTCCCATCTTTCTACACTCTTATCAAGGTTAATTTCAGAAGAACAAGGAGCATTTTAGAAAGGTAAAATTATTTCTAAGGATATTTAGCTTATGAATTAACAAATATAATGCATGTCACTACTAGGGGAGGAGGTTAGGGCCGAAATTAGATATTAAGAAAGCATATGATTCTCTATCTTGGGATTTTTGTTTGATGTATTGAAATGTTTTGGCTTTTGTCCTAAGTGGGTAGGTGGATTCATGAAATGCTTGTATCCTTTAGGATTTCTATATTATTGAATAGATGTCCAGTTGGGTTCTTTGGTGTGAAAAGAGAGCTTAGACAGGGAGATCCTATTTCCTCCATGCTATTTTCACTTGAAGAAGAGGTGCTCTGTAGAGGTTTAAGTGCCCTTCTATAGGAGGGAAATTAAAAACCCTGCCGGGTCCAAGGGGCGTTGAGGTTCCTTCTATTTGTTATATACTGAAGATATATTTATTTTTGTTCATGCTTCCGTCAAGTATGTTAGAGACCTTTTAGCTTTTCTGAACACATATCAGGAGTATTCTGGACAACATATTAGTGTGGAAAAGCAAGCTTTTTCTTGGCAAAATGACTCCATAGAGAAAGCACATAAATTTAGGTAAATTGCACATAATTGCTCCTTTCTCTTCAAGGGGAGAGTAACTCAGTTAACATTGCTACCGGCATTGGATAAAATTAAAAATAGATTACAAGGATGGAGAGTGAAGTTACTCTCATATGCTAGTAGAGTTAAGCTTGTAAGGTCAGTCATTTCCAGTATCCCTATTCATAATTTCTCTGTTTATTGATGGCTAAGTTCAATTATTAAACAAGAAAAATTATGGATGCAAAATTTAATCGGGAATGGTAACATTGAAACAGTCAAGAAGGTGATTGCAAAATTGGATTTTGGTGTAAACCAAAGAAAGGAGGTCTTGGAATTGAAAGACTTCGTGAGGTGAAGTTTTCTTGTTTATGTAAACTTGCTTGGATTATAAAGCATAAAGATTCAAAATTTGCAAATCTCTTCAGGGGAAGATTAATGGATATGATGGGGCTATAAAACCTTTTGTCCAACATTCTTCCATACTAAAGGGTTTGAAGAAGGTTTGGAACTTTGTTAGTGAAAAAGAACATTGGACTATAGGGACTAGAAAGGATGTTAATTTCTAGATTGATTAGTGGATAGGAACCTTTTCTATTGGTCGTTATTTAGGCTTGTGTTAATACAACCTAGAGGGGGGTGATTAGGTTGTAACTTGTGGATTGTCCCAATTTCTTGCTTTAATTGCAATTTCAAGATAAATTGAAGATTTAAATGAAATTCAACAATAACAAACAATCTCAACACAAGGATTTATAGTGGTTCGACTTTACAAATCTACGTCCACTCCTCTCTTGGCCTCAAGAGAGTATTCCATTAGTGATTCCCTTTCAATACAATAGGTAGATATCAAACCCTTTACAATCTATGTTTACTAGGGCAAGAGCATCCTTTATAATCTCTGTTTAATAAATAGGGAAAGAGCCTTTACAATCTTTGTTCTAAATAAGGCAAAAGCACCCTCTGCCAATTCTAATCAACCTAGACTAGAATTGAACAATCAATACAATTTTGATAAGTGAAGGATATTTCCTAACAAGGGGAGTGACACTTTACCCGTTGTGTGAATATGTGATGCAATGAATGAATGCTTCAAGAAATGCAATGCACCAACAAGAAGTCCCAAGGGCCTTCAATAACTCTAAGCTTGACTTCAATGAGCTTGCTTGACAACTTTGGAATGTCCTTCAAAGTTGGATGTAGTTGAAAGGCTAGTAATCAATGTTAATTCACCAAATGATAGCTTTGAAAGTTGTAAGGGAGTAATAGCTTAGTAGCAAGGTAGAGCTTCTCAAATGGGGGTGGTTGGGCTTATAAAGAAGTCATTCAATTGCTTGGCCCGACCTCCCAATGGAAATAAAATTTTAGTAAAATTTTACTCCAAATGGACGTTTGTCTGCAGCACAGTAGGCAATATAGTAGGATTCATCGTATCCCCTTCTTGATCCATCTCTTTCAATGATTTGACCACAAAACAGAGCGATGACGGTGAATCAGATATGAGAACATCATAGAGAAATCAAACCAAACCTAGAAGCGCTCTCTTCTTAGATCTTTGAAAAATTGCAACACAGAAACGAACGGAAAGAGTGGTAGTAACGGGTGGTAGCCTTGCCCTAAACCTAGAGAGACCATAGACGTGTTCTGCAAAGTTAATTATTCCTCAGTCCTCACTCTATTACTTTGGCGACAACACCTTATCTAATGCTTTAATTTTATGAGAAGTCGAGTGCAGTCATGGCGCTTCTCTTTTGGGGTAGGACAATTTGACAAGTGACAACATTAAGTGGTTTCCTTCCTTCAGCGTCCCAAATTTTTGCCAAAACCTAGCAAACCTTCATACCTTAGATGAAACGCAAATATGAAAGAGAGAAAATGAGAAAGAACACCTTATTTAGATTTATTTTTCTTAATTTTATTATTTTTTTACCTGTGATATGTGACTATTTTTCTAGATTTTCTACTAAAATAGCTACCAAAGTTGCTAAATTCTTAAATTTCAAATATAGTCATTACAAATAAAATGGTAAAGATATAAATAGGTAATTGAAAACTTGTATTCAATCTGTATTCATTCCCATTTAGAAGAATCTACTTAAGAAAATAACTATCTGATTATCATCCGAATCTGATTGAATCTGTCCGAAAACCGATAAGATATTATCTGAATCCGTCCGAATATAATAGGATGCGGATATGGTATTACCACTATCCGATCCGAATCCGGTCCGTTTACACCCCGATACGTCACAGATAAAAATGCACACTCAACTCCCTGTCCAACACCATTGTCTCACTTATCGGAGTCTAAATTTTAATTGTTGTCTCACCCTATCAAAGTGTTTGTGATTTAGTAGAACTAGAGTTAATAAATCTCATCATAAATAGAACCTCATCATCTTGAGAAACTTTCTTTCAAATCTCTAGTTTTATCTAGTTATATTGAGGCGAAAGACAAAGTGATGCCTCTATATACTATGTTGATATAAGTAACTGATTATCTTTTTGTTTGTAGCATTGAATGCAACCAAAGAAAGTAGTAGGATTTGGTGTTTGACAATAGATTTCATACAGAATATGATAAATCCCCATGAATAATTCAACCATCTATCATGCACCATTAGATAGATTAGAGAAAACAATTTTTTAAATAAAAAAAAAAAACTCAGAAATAGGAACCACTGACACCCGAAAATCATTAAAATATTAGCAAAACATATGTTTCTTACATGAATATGAAGTTAGAAGCTGTTAATTGAGTGAACAACAATCGGACTTCTAATAGTATGAGTGCCATCCAACCACTCAAGTGAAGCAAACGCAGCAGAAGATGCAGGGAATTTGGTCCCAGATCCGGTGACGATAAATGATTTAACTTTGATTCAAGGACTCGAAATGCAAAATAGTAGGATTAACTGTGACATTAAATATAGAATGGGAAGTGATGGATGTGCTGTATGTGGAGTTTGCTGAGCCAACATTCTTTACTGTCCTTGTAAATTTACGAACAAAAGGCTCATCTTGTTGAAGAAAAGCTGTCATCATTCTTTGGATAATTGAGATCCAGCTCCGTTCCATTAGTTCCTACTGCTTGACAGGTAGTGTTGTTGTTCCCTGATAAAAGTCTTACCCTCTTGATATCCCAGCCTATATTGCAGAGGAATTTGATGTAATCATCTTCTAAGATTTCATATATCAGACCAGGATTTATAGCTTTCATTGGATCTATATTCCCAGCCCCATATGCAAACTCAGCATCAGGGTTCTTGGTGGCATTCATCGGCAAAGCTATAGAAATTTTATGAGAAAGAAAAGTTGGATTAGAGCTAATAAACAAATACTACAAGCATATTAATTAATATAGATAGAATGACGGTATCACCTGTGGTCATGAGTGCAGATTTGATGGCGGAGGGCGACCAATCAGGGTGAAAAGATTTAACATAAGCAGCAGCACCAGTAGCATGAGGGCACGCCATGGAGGTTCCAGATAATATAGCGTACTTCACACTCCTTTTATCATCTTCAACGGTCGATGGTGAGGCAATCAATGAATATGCAGCCAAGATATCTACCCCTGGGGCGCTTATATCTGGCTGTAATTAAGATTAGAGAGGGAGACCTTGTGATGTGAAAGACAGACTAAATAATTCATTGAAGCAATTGTGACCAAGAGAGAGAGAAACCTTGAGAATAGATGGCGTGAGGCCATTTGGTCCACGAGAAGAGAATGAAGCAATTACTGGTGCAAAAGAATCATGTATTGCCTCACTCTTCAAGATGTTTGCAGTGGGGTTTCTATAGGTTAAAAAGTATAAAACCTTAATTAATTGTACATAGAAAATTATCCTAATAGATCTACAGGTTCCCATAACATCACAGAATATGCAATATTGATCATTAATCCAAACTCATTGACTATTCTGAACTTACTGGGTGGAGTTCATGTAAGCCTTGACTAGAGCACCCCTTTGGAGGATTAAATGTGTTGCAGAAAGAGGAAATGTGTAAGAGTAGTCATCTATTCCATCACTTAGTAGTATTGTCCCTGAAGCACCAGTTCGAAATGGTTCTTCTCCCAGACTGAACTCATCGCATAGCACGATCTTTCCGGTCACATTAGCTAAGCAACCACCCCAACAAAGTCTGAAACAGAAAAGAAAGCAATCTTTGCATGTAATTTGTATGGTAAGCTCTACACACAAGCTACTCCTTCCCTTCTTTTCGTTCTTTTATGACACAATTGTCCCCTTAGATGTGGAGTTAAATAAATAAAAATAAATATAAAATAAATAAAAAGAAGAAGAAGAAGAAGAAGAAGTAATCCAAGCAGTTAGTAACTTCATTACCGTGCATGTTTTTCATCACATGTTGGTGATATTGCATCTTTTCCATATATTAAAGGGCGATTTGTTCCATTTGAAGTAAAAGAATTAATTGCATTACCCTGACAACAGAAAAAATAAAAAAATAAATAAATAACACTTGAATGCGACAATTATGAATCCGAATCATGCAATTTCTTCTAGTATTTTAGCTCCTATCCTTGGGGGAGATATCCAAGGCGTGCCCGTTGAGCTATAGAATTCATCCACGTGTAACATTCTAACTCACGAGTTAGGATGAATCCAATGAGTACTATTAGATTAGAATATTATAAGTGACTGAATCCTATAACTCGTTGAGTACTCATTATGAGACCCTTCCAAGGAGTGGATCAAAATTATACTTAAAATAAATCAGAAAATTTCCTTAGTTGTGTAATAAACCATTTAAAATAAAATAAAAGCCACATTCGGCTTATATAGCATGATTTCCTATTTATGAGACAAATGATCAGATCAGATGATGCTAGTACCTGAGTAAGCCAATAACATCCATACCCTCCCAACCCTAAAAGATAAAATTAAGTAGGAAAATTGATGATTAGAACTGCATAATACTTCTTACCTGGATGACCTCTCCATTCCCAAGAACAACTTTATTAATTATGTGTCGGTCTGTAGTGCTTGCTGCAACAGATAGTATCCAAGGTGCAACACTTGCGATGAGTTCGCTCTGATCGGACCATCATTTCCTGCGCAGCCTGTGATGTGAGGATTCCTTTTTGCATGGCATGAAATGCCCCTATTGAAATAGCATCTGCATCTAAGTCCGAAAAAGAACCCTGTCCTAATGAAACGGAGATGATATCCACTCCATCTGCAATGGCATCATCAAAACCTGCCAAGACATCACTCTCAGAGCAACCTCCCAACTTACAAACTTTGTAGGCTGCAATCCTTGCTGACGGTACACCTCCCCTTGCATTCCCTTGTGCCAGTCCATAAAATCCCACATCATATACTAAGTTACCAGCAGCTGTGGAAGCAGTATGTGTTCCATGTCCATTTGAATCCCTTGTTGAATTATTTTGCTTGGCATAAAATCGAGCACCAATGATCTTGCTAGAAGAAATTTAATTGAAAATTGTTGGAGTAAAATATAGATGTTTTTCTTTACTACATATAAGGATACAATATTATATATAATCAACTCAATATTAACAAACTATGAGATCAAGAGATTACTTGTTGCATCTAAAATTATAGCCACCTTCACAGGCTCCCTTCCATTTCATCGGAGGAGCGCTAAATCCTTTGTCACTAAAACTTTCTGACTCTGGCCATATTCCATCATCAAGAATGCCAATAATCAGATCACTCTCAACTTTAGGTTTTCTTATCACTGTAGTGGACAAACCAATGAAGTCCCAAGACCTAGTTGTTTGTAATTGGAGAGTTCGACTGGGGAAAACGGATATTACACCTTCTTTGCCTGGCATTATAACAAATATGTTATGATGATGTTGTCAAAAACTAAAACGTAATTTACAAATTAAAGTTCTTTGGTTAATAACTGGCAAGCTTTTCACTCTCTTGTTCATTAAGCTTTGCTGCAAACCCATTGAAACTTCTATGATAGCTTCGCACAAAACTACTTGGTGTTGAGCTACACAAAAAGGTCAATATATTGGTAAGAATTTTGTAATCTACTTAGGTTAATGCTACTGTAACAAGCATTGGATATACATAATTGTATCCTCAAATGAAGCACTTAATAATGAATCAATAAATATGAGGCAAAATATTTTTTAAAATGAAATGAAATAAATAAGACAACATATTAGAGAATGGCAGTAGGTTAATCAACATAAATATAGTTGAAAACAAAAGCACTTTGAGGAGGAGGGCTATGGATGGGATTTTGATCAATCATCACATATTTTCTATTGTTGATATTCCCCCCCCCCCCTTTTCTCACTTTTTTTTTTTTAATAAGAATCCATTATATGTGATTAACTGTGTTTTTATATTATTTTATTTTCCTTTGATGGATTCTTATACAAGTGGTAGAAAATAAAAAAGTACAGCTAATCAAGTTTTATGGATTTTGATAAAAGAGGGAGAAAGATTTTTTTTTTAATTCTTTTTTAAATTTAAATATTTTTTTTTTTTTTTTTACATATAATCACTTCAATGAATTCTTATTAAAGAAGGGAGAAAGAAAAACAAAACAAAATAAAAATAAAGCATTTCTATAAAAGAGGAAGAAAAAATAATAAAAACAAAAATATACATCCACATATAGATTCCTATGAAAAGAGCGAAAGTGCAAAAAAAAAACAATGAAAAATAAATAATAAATCAAATAGGGTAATTTGGCCAAAATATAAAGGGAAAAAGAGGGTCATAGTTCATATTTTGGGGAGAATTAGAGAAAAAACATTTGAGACGAGAATAAGAGTAAATAGAGAACAAGTACAAGGGAGAGACATAATTTTTCTCATACGATAATAATCAACTCGTCAAAGATTTAGCATCCCAAGATGAAGAACAAAGATCACCTACCCACCCAATATCAATAGTGTAGTGCTTGAACATGCATGATGGATTGTGAAAAGCTTTTAGATAAATTATGAACAATTACCTATCCTCGAGAACTTCTTCCAACATGCTTAGGTGGTTAGATGTAGGAAAATATTCTCCTTCAGGAAGTGCACCCATATACACAATATAGATCTGCACGTATCAATAATATAAACATAATGATCAACAACATAATAGAGCTATGAATACGATTTTATTCATTAAGTGCATAATCTCTATGCTAACCGAGATAAGATGGACAATTACCGATCAATTAATCCAACTAGTGCTTAATAGTGATATTCAAGTAATTAGGTTCCAACAATCGTCTAATGATAATATTGCTATCAATACTCGTATGTAATTCATCATATCAAAATGGTTTGAAGAATTTCAACCCAAGATCAACATAAGAACCATCAAAATAGATAAACATATAAGATTTTACAGGCTCACTAGTAATAAAAATGCAAGGATAATACTATTCAGATATTACTTACCTTTCTATCATCTCCAATGGCACCACAAAGAGGGCATATTGCAACAATAAAAATAAAAATAAAAAGAGAAAATGAAGGAGTAGGGAAGAAAACCATTCCTCAAGATATGGTCAATGCTCAATTAGAATGAGTGCAATAGCATTGGGATGAGGAGATTCACTTTTAATAGGCGAGACGGCATTCATATATGGAAGAAGGAATATTATTTGGTTAGCTAGCTGGTGCATTCACAATCTATTCTGTTTTCACTATTTGAGTTTATCATCTATACCTATTAATTGCCTTCTTTGTCATATTTTCTGTCAATGCTAGCTGGTGCTTTTACAATCTATTCTGTTTTCCCTATTTAAGCTTTCCGTCTATACCTATTTATTGCTTTCTTGCCATATTTTCTGTCAATCAAATATCACCCTACTATAGGTATACTCCCTAAACATTAATTATTTATACATCTTATCAATTTTTTTAGTAGTGAAATTAAATTTGTTATAAAAGGATAAGAGGTACAAGATTGTCTAGGGGATCTCACAACCAAGAAGTTGAGTTGGGCCACAATGTAGTGCATGTTTTGTCACAACCCTTAGAGCTGGGAAATCACACACAAAACCTAGTTTCCTTAATACAACAGTAAACACACAATCTTCAAATTTGCCAGCGAGCAAATCCTCGGTTTTTGGGGGTGAATTTTGCGACCACATTTTTATCCTCAACAATACACCGGATCCCAAGTGGGCATTCTGTCAAGCCACTTGATTTGTTCGTGCCATAAAGACATTAAGTATTTCATTGTTTTTAATGTAATTTTTTTTTTGAAGAAGCTAAGTATTTTAGTTCGTTTTTAGTATTATCATTAAGATATATAGCAATATCAATATGTAACCAAAACTAAATACCAACACCAAAACCAAACCAAATTAACCAGGGAGTCAAAATTGAGAGCGAGGAGAGATAATTGAAGCTCTAGAGAATTTGGAGGCTCCTAGGGAGTCTGTCTTCCTTCACCTGAAACCACCAGAGGAGAACCTTTCTGGTGGTGGGAACATGGACGGGAGGCAATCCTATGCTAGGGCAGCAGGAAATCCAGCTATTGATTTCTTGCCAAGCCCCATCCAGGCTGGATCCTACTGGCAGATTGTTATCCCTCAGCAGCAAGAGTATGAGTAACAGTAGGAGAGGTACTTTTGTCCATTCCAAAGACAATGGGTAGACCTATCTCTTTAGATTGACGAACTCATTCTGGATTTGTTGGTCATTATGCTCGAATCTTAGTCGAACTCGACGAGGGGACCAGAGCGAGTGGATGAAGTTCAAGTTGAACAATTAGAACCTGGATCTTCTCGGGTCTACAGTTTTTTTCGAAAGGTCGTATACGAAGATGGTATTATGAAGTGTTCACTCTGCAATAGAGAGGGGCATGTAGCTCAACAGTGTAAAGAATAGCCAAAAATTTTCAGCCGAACTTGGCTACTATTAGTACTCCACTCCTAATGGAGGTGGGCTTCTAGGGACGGTGGATGGTGTGCTGGAAAATTCAGAAATTCAAACTCCTCTTGGTTTGCCTACTGTTGAGGAGGTAGGACCCAATGGAGTTGCTACTTTGGTGGACTCTATGGAAAGAGACGTAAATCCTGCAACTCAAAATACTAGTAATTAATGTTGATACATTCAATTTCTAAAGTCTTACTCTCAAGAGGTGGGGCCCAATGCAACTGTGGTGGATGGGGATTTTTTTTGCTTCTCTTGAGGTGGATGCGGACACTACAGAAGGAGGACGAATTCTTCAATTTGAAATTCAAAATGCTGGCATCTTGCATGAGGTGGCAATACCAAATGGGGACGAAGTGGAGTTTGGCCAAGTCTCTTAGCCAGTGTTTGGTTTCGCAATTCCCTGGAATTAGATTCTAATAAAAACAAAAAAACTGTTATGGTTCTATATTGACTTGGAATCAATGTGATTCCATGGAATCACATGGATTCCACAACCTAGTGTAAAAACCAGATTCCATGGAGTTTCCAAATAGAATCACCTAAAATGAACCCAAGTATAAATATGGGTGATTATGTAGAATCACTCATTATCGTGACAGTGGATCTTGTGGAACCCAAGCTTGTCTCGCAGAGTCCGTCGCCAAGCTCCATTGCTGACCTTGTTGAGCTACGATTTGGCTTCACACCATTTGATCTTCTTCTCATTTCTGCAAAATGAAGCTGAATCAAGAGTTGCCTCTGTTTTGTGAAGTTTGGTTGACCTCCATCATTGAGCTCGTGGTACCGTATCGCAAGTTCACACTATTTGATCTTCTTCTGCAAAATCCAGCCTTTGTCTCTCGAACTCCGTCCTTGAGCTCCATCGTTGAGCTTGTTGATGTGAATCGTAAGTTCACAGTGTTAATCTTCTTCTTCTGCAACATCCACATGAGTCAACTATTGCCTCTGTCTAACGAACTCCGTTCTTGAGCTCCATCGTTGAGCTCGTTGAGCATTATTGCTTTTGTTTAACAATATTTAATAAAAATCTTCTTCTTTTGTAAAATCTAGGTGAATCAACAATTGCCTCTGTCTTGCGAACTCCATCCTTGAGCTCCATCGTCTTCTTCTTCTGCAAAATCAAAGTGAATCAAGCATCATCTCTGCAAGTCACAATCCATCTTCTTCTTCATTGGCTTTTGCAAAATCAAGCTGGTGTTGCATCTTCTTGTTGGTCGGCTTCTACCAAATCACAGGCGCATCAAACATTCTTTTGTTGAAAAATTTCTCTGTTTTATGGTTTTGGAGTTGCTTCTGTATTATTCTATGTTTTGTGGTGTTATTTGGAGATGTAGATACCTATTTAATGTAGATTTAATCTTGTATTAGAAAGTGCTGGAACTTGAATCTATATTTTATCTATGTTTGGCCTCTAATTTGTGAAGTTTTGGTTTGATAATGAATGTCTAATGCTTGTATATATTGAATGTTCATGTATATTTAATCTTGTGTTAGAAAGTGGTGGAACTTGAACCTATATTTCATCTTTGTTTGTCCTCTGTTTTGTGTAGTTCTGGTTTAATAATGAATGTCTAATACTAGTATATATTGAATATTCATGTATTGAATTCATATCAAGATTTATTTGTCAATTAAAATTTTCTCTTAAAAAACCCCTTTTCATGTTATGTGGTATGTTTTTAGTTGCAGTTTGTGAATCTGTTTAAAGAGTTTGTGCAAAATGAAAATTGCACATAAATTGAATTTAGGTATCTCCACTATTGAAATGAGGTTGGTTTTGTTACGATGTATATCAAGT
This sequence comes from Hakea prostrata, assembly GCF_041222555.1. Classification (NCBI taxonomy): domain Eukaryota; kingdom Viridiplantae; phylum Streptophyta; class Magnoliopsida; order Proteales; family Proteaceae; genus Hakea; species Hakea prostrata. The sequence goes on from NC_142602.1 coordinate 60,764,318, forward strand.
TGACTTATCCATACTGAAGAGATAGTAAGCTAGGTTGGAAGATAGATTCTAGATTCTTAAATTTTGCATTTGTTAAGAGAAGTGGCTTAGGTAAGGGCCTGTTTGGTTACGCGAATCCAGAGATTTCAAATCTCTGGATTCACAAATGGGAGATTTTTACCTGTTTGGTTGTGCGAATCTCTAGATTCATAAAATCTAGAGATTCACATTTTTACACTAAAAACTTGAATCTGTAGATTTATGGGTATGAGGTGAAATCCAGAGATTTCACTCATACTATCAAAACGTTAAAGATTTGAACCATAATTCAATAAATATTTTTTTGGGATAAATCTAGAAATTTCATTCCAAAAATTCAAACTAACCAAACAGTTAATTTTATGAACCATGACTCTAGAGATTTGAAGTCTATAGATTTGAAATCTCTAAATTTTTGAAATCTACAGACTCAAGTAACCAAACAGGCCCTAAAGGAATGAACTGAGAAACTACGAGTAATGATAGTGAATGTGTCAGGCAAGCGATAATCCAATCTGGAGACCACATTCTTTTCTTGATATTTAATTTACTAAAAAAATTAGAGAACAAGGGACCTTGACTTCTATCATCACTAGGGAAATTAAGAAACAAAGAGACAAAGCTAAGGTAGAGATGAGATAGCCTATGATCTTGTTATCAACCACCTAGGACTCAGCACCCCTGCTTGTATTCTATTGCTATCAACTAATTTACTTCACCTGGATCAGTTCCAACTTTTTAGAAGGTTGTCCCTGTTGTCCATTGCACCTAATTTCCTTTCCCTTGCTTCTATTATTTTTGTTTTTCCTAACAGATGTCTTAATAAGGTTAGTAATTTTGTTGGTACAAGAGTCATTGCCCTGTGATTTTGAATATCTTTCGGACCAATCAATTCAATTTAAGAGTTCCATGTTTAGGTACATATAGATACATTTCCTTCCTAGTCGGAGATCTCCATTGATAATCCTTTGTTTTCATTTAAGATCTGTATCCAGTTTTAGTCTATATCCAATATATTTTCCCCCTAATTACATCTCAAGCCCAGATCCGAAACTCACCTTGCTGAAAAATGGCTTACCCAAGAGATCGTGTCTTCCCCAACCTCACTGAGTCGATGATTATTATGGATAATTATTATTGCCCCTTTGTACTTTGTTCTTATTACTAATCAAACCTCTTTCTTTATGAAACTATTGCCCCCCTCACTTCTAACGGTGGTAAGTGGCTATTAACATCAAATATGTAATGTCTATTTTTCCCTTCATTAAAATTAAGAAGTTACAAATGTGAGATTACCCTCATTTATAGAAATTATATTGAATGTAAATTATATCCTTCAAATTTTATATTTTAGAATCAATTTTGGCTTTGGTGGGACCACACACTTATGGTGGTTGAAACTCTCATGTTCTACTTAAAATTTTCACAATCACAATGATGGAAGTTTTACAAACAAATTAGCATATAAGATGCTAATTGATAGGAAATTTTGAATATGTATAATGGTCAGTATATATTAGGTGATTTTCAATTTCCAACGTTGAATTACATTTGATATTTCCTAATATTTTAGTTTCTATTTTAAGTTTCATTTAATCACATGTTTCCTTTATTCAGTGGTTTCTTTTTAGAAAAGAAAAGTTAATTTAAAGTTAATTTTTCCCATAGTTAATTAATAGTAGTATTATAACTTTACAAAAGAGTAAATTAAGTAAAGAGATAACTGCAAGGTTATTTTTGGGATTTTGAAAAGATATATAGATGCCACATCATCAGTAAATTAATGGAGCTTAATGTTAGGGGGGTATTAATAATTTTAAACAAAGTTAAAGGTAGGATTAGCAATTTTAAAAGTACAGGGGATAAAGTAGTAATAAAATCAAAGTACAAGGGAGCAACAATAATTATCTCTAATTGTTATGGTGGCCCTGTGGTTATCATCATAATGGACCGGTATATAAGAAGATACCTGTGAAATCCCTCGGATTTCTAAACAGTTAACCCATGATTTCAGGACCACGACCCCGGGCCTCGAGTCAACAACAACAGTGGACCATTCGATTCGAGCTTGAAGATTCTAAAGAGGATCTAATGGTTACATCCACCTAGCTAGTACCCCATCTAGCATACTCGAGTGTGTGATCCACAGTCCCAAAGATCAGTTTGAGGAAATCAACTTCCCACATTTACAATAATACAATCAAGAACAAGAGTAAATCAAGGTTTAACTATTATAATTGAATAATCAAGATAAGATTCAAAGAGAGTTTATAATATAATCAGAGTGCGGAAAAAGATACCAATAGAATAAATCAATGTAGAGTGTAGCGGAAAATCACTTTACAGTAGCAGCGAAAAAGTAGTTCAAACTAAACTAAGATTACAACCGATTCCAAAAATGGAAAGAAAAGAAGTAAACTAAATCTAAACAATTGTCTCTTCAAATCTATAAATAATGTATCCATAAGTAAAAGCTTCAATGTCCCATCGCCAACACACAAGCACTAGAGTCGAACTAATTTTGATACGGTCCAGCTTCGTATTGGTAGTCTTCACAGTCGTAGTCACAGTAGCCAGTACTTTGGGTACCGTATGAGTCATCCGCTTAGGCTTCATAGTATCGGCCCTCATAGTCATCTGTACCTGTAAATAGATCTAATAAAGTTGTTGCGAAAAGGAGTGAGTTCAAAAAAACTCAACAAGGCAGTTTATTCCACAATAACACATATAACATTATAGCAAAACATAAAGGATGCAATATGATATGAAACAATCATGCAAGTATGCTTCTAACTCTATGTATGCTGGTCTCTAGTGGCAGACATACTTTAAGTCATAGCACCATACTCCTCTAGGTAGGTCTCAAATCACTCTTCCTCAACCATCTCGGTATCTTGGGTTCTTCGGTGGTACTTGGGTCCTGCATCCCTCTTGGTGCAAGTCTTCTACTTAGTTATATCAAGTCAGGGTTAGATACTTCCATTTCTCGCCTCTCATAATCCTTTCCGGTATCCTCTCCACTAGAGTCAACGTATCCTATGGCTACAACCAAGTCACTACGGACTCATCAACCCTATTGATCATCCACAAATAGTAAACGGGAAGCTCTCATGTCCTCTCACGAGTTGGTTACCAGTCTTAAGTGCCCATGAACCCAAGTTTACTATTGCAACCCTACCAATGAATGGCCCCCACAATGTGATTCGTGTCCTCTCATGGGTTGGTTACCTATCTTTAGTGCCCATAAATCCCCCATTGCTGCCACGAGTTACTTGGTCTCAATCCCTTCTTAATTCGATCTGATATAACAAGGTAATCCTAGCCAAACACTGCTAGACAAGCCCTAGGTATGTCAACCAATAACCAAGGGAAGAGTCAAGGGGCACCATAGGAAAGTATCCCATACCACCTCCACTGGTGTCCAAAGACAGAAACGTCAGAAGGACATTCCCCATTCCCCAATTATACTTAGGCAATCACATTCCAAATCAATCATTCATAAGCACAACTAATGAATCAATACATAGGGAAATAACCAATCATACATGATCAAAATAACAATTGAATTGCATGAGCAAGTCCTGCTGTAGTTAAAGTAATTACAACAGTAATATAACTATAAGAAAATTATATCAACACTAGTATGGTCATGCAATCCAAATAAAATACAAGTAAACATGTATTTTAGGTTATTAGGGAACAAATGTCCTTACCTTATTTAACTTCGAAGAATTCCGAAGTAAAGAATGAGGATAGGTCTAAAGTTAGCAAATAAACCCTAAACAAACATAGGTTAAGCACTAGGAACAAACCCTCGAAGATTGGAAGTAAAACGGACCAAAACAATCCAAACCTGCTATTACTGACATTGTGGGCAGCTCAGCTGGGTTGCTTAGTCTGATCGACCCAGGTGATTGACCCCCTGTGTTCTGTAAGGACAGAAACCCTAAATTTTTATCCGAAACCCAACTTTCGGGATTCGAAACACTCCGAAATTTTAAGGGAAACTCTAGAATAGTTGACTAAGACTATCTAGCATAGTTTAGGCATCAACAATGATCAATAGGGTAGAATTCTAAATTAATAAAAAAACTAGATTTTACTTAACTCAATTCGTGAATTCTACAGAGAGGCTAGAGAGAATAAGAATTCACTCTAGAAAGAAAAGAACAGTAGATCTGAGATAGAAATAATCATGGGAATGATTCTAGCATGCTTTGGAAATAAAAAAGCATAGAAAGGATAGTCAATCATGAAGATCACACTTGATTTCCCTTCGAAATCATCATGTTGGAGATTTAAAAGGTTATAGAGTGTATGGAGATCCACTCTAGAATAGGAGGGATTGGAGGATCAGTCATGGGAATGACATATGATCATCCTCCTAATCCTAGAGAATAGAAGAAATCAAAATAAATAGAAGATGAAGTGTGGGTAGTAGTGAATACCAACCTTCTAGAAGAAGAATCGCCGAAAAGCTTTGAGGATTCGATGAGGATCTTCCACAACTCCAAAGTGAATGCTTGAGAGAGGCTTCCCACATTCTCCAGAGGCTTTAGAACAATATGGGGTTGATTACCACAAAGTTCTATTAAATAGAGCACAAAAACCTAAAAATCAAGAATTTAAACATAAGCCTCTGTCACTGTGGGTCGCTTAGCCTGATTGACCTAGGTGATCAACCCAGGCTGACAGCAAGCCCAAATATAAGGAAGTCAAGCTACAAACCTCAAAATTTTCAATGAGGCTTCTCCCAATTCAACAAGTGACTTACCTAGCATTGAGGGATCTTCCAAAACATGTCCAGCTAGGCCTCAAGTCCATCAACCAAGCTCTTCAACATCAAAATGCAGTTTATTCTCCAATTCAAACAAGCTTTCCAAGTAGGGGACTCCATCATCAATCTCCATGGGTTTTGGGTCAAACACCATGTGTTCTACTGAGATGGCCCACAATTTTTTTCTACCTTCAGTTCGGGTTTTTGGACTGACAAACAAATGGGTTTCCGGGTCAGGGTTTGGGCTGGATTTCACACTAATGATCGTGGATGATCCTTATGATGACTCGACAACTCTCCTAGAGTTTAAGAGAAAAGAGAAGATTAATCACGATGGTGTAAAAAGACGATTTTGGCACATCCGTAGACCGGCAATGGAGAATATGATTGATGAGATTAAGGTATCCAAATGAAGATCGTTGAAAGACCTTTTCATTAAACCAAAAATCACCAGAATCCGAGTCCATTTGGGGGTCCAACCATGGACTAGTCGATCGCCCCAGCCCCCCATCATTTTTCTGCTCCGGGACAGAATCAGGATTCCGAGTTTTAAAACCCTATTTTATGTTTTAACTCACCTCTAAAAGCATTTTTTTAATGCTAGAACGAGGATGAGGCTATGGGAAGAGGAGAAACCAAGGAGAAGAGTGGATCCCATCCATGCGAAGGTGCTTTGTGAATTGAATCTTTGCAGGAACGTTAGGAAATGTTAGATTTCTTAAATCCTTCTCTTAGACAGTTTTGTGGGTAATTCTCTTCTCTCTTTTGATGAGATTGTGGTAGTGGGAGCATGTTAGGTTCATTTTTCATTCTTGAATTCTCTTTTTGAGTTTTCTTTTTAGTATAAGAGTTAAGGGTGCAATCCCTTGCGAAGGATTTCGCATTTTGACTCTCCGAGTTGCCCGCGGGCGATTTAGGAGAGCCAATTTGGGGCTTTTTTATCTAAATCAAATTGTATCAAATTGAAGGTACCCTTAGGATCTTTTTTGCCGATTAGACTTTCCCAAGGTTCATTTTGTTTTGACTTTGAATCGATGGCAAAATAAGCCGATTTAGGTTAAAAAGGCAACTTAGAACCTAGTTTTCTGTTTGGGTTTTCGTGGGAAGATTTTGAGATATTTTTCTAAACCCAAATTAACTTCTACTTTAAATTTTTTTAATCCTCTTGTATGATTAGGTTTAATTATATTTTTGTCACCTTCTTGTGGGAGTGAATTTTTTATCTTGGAGAAAGAATCCAATTAAAAGGTGAGGAATAACTAACCATCTTTTGCAGAATTTAATGGTTATTATTTTAATTTCCATTGATGATATAAATTGCTCTAAATCTCTATCTACCATGATGCTCGAAAGGAAGATGAAGCTATTGGTTTTGATATTGCCTTAATGTTTGAATCTTATATTATTGCTATGGAAGTGATATGGTAATGTATGAGAAAAAAGAGGAGAAATACTATTATTTTCCTCCCCTTGTATTTTCTACTAGGGTTGTGGGTTCGCTCATTACCTTAGTAACCTTATGTGGTGGTAAACCCAAATGCATGTTTGATAGGTGTCTAAAAGTGTTGGGCTAGAAATCCCTATGAGTACTACTACCCTACTGATAGGGGTATTGAAGCCGGTTAATCCGTGATGCTAGTGGTTGGGTCCTGTATGTTGAACAGGCCCACTATCATCATAGAGAGGTAGGGATGCATATAATAGATAAGGGCTCTTAGGCACTCAAGACCAGTAACCAACTTGTGAGAGGACATGGAGAGCATCCTGTCCCTTATATGTGGATGACCGCTGGGTTAAAGAGTGGGATCCAATAGATGCCTCTCATTGAGGATTCCATTCATAGGTGAGAAGGTATTGAACCGAAAGGGCACATGAGGGGAGATATCAGGACCATATGTAGTACGAGACCATATGACCTTGCACTGGGCTTAGGTTTATCCTTGACACACGTCAAATCCCATACCAAGCGATGATGTGAGAGAGTGGTGACTTATACGCCAACCATGGTTCAACAAGACTTTACCCAACAACTGCAGAGAACCCAATAGACGTCTCTTGTTGAGGGAGAGTAATTGAGACCGCCCAAAGGAGATTGGTGTTTACATTTAATGTGTGTCTACCTTAGATACATTATCGATTAGGAACCTCATATCATCACCATGCATCTATTTATTTATATTACTAAATACATGATTGTATTATATCAAATGAATCAAATGAATATATGATCCATTATTAACCATGCATCTTGATGTAGACTTCTCTACAGGTTATGAGGACCCCACTTTCATTAAGGATCCTTTATCAAGTGATTACTAGGAGGGCATAATCATAGAGGAAGTGGATGCACATAATGTTTCTTGTTCATGTCAGGATTGCTCTTATGGAGTTACCTTTCCGTAGCAGTTTCTTTAGATTATTTTCCGATGCAGTCTTTAGACATTCTTTCTTTTCTTAGAACTTTGGTGTTTAGTTTTTGAATGGAAGTTTTGGTCAATTGTAATCCTTCTTTTTCAGATTTGATAATTAAATACTTGAATTGATTTATTTCCTGTCCATTTAATTTTACTATATTATGTGTTGTGTGGAGTTGTCACTAAATCTAGATCTTGCGGTGTATCAACCCCATAGATATTCGAGTATGACCGGATCCGGCTGGGTGGGGTGTGACAATACCTTAGGAGGAACCATTCTACCATGCAATTCCGAACTCACATTTTTTGGATTGATTTAGCCACCACCCATATCCTCTTGGATTGAATCCTTATCCTCTAGGATAATGTCAAAAGAATAAGCAAATCATATCCAACACTAACGTATAAACAGACAAAATAGGAAAAGACGAGTTAGATCTTCATTTGCCATTCCACATAAGTCACAACGTGAAGCTAATCTCACTCCCTTTTATTCCACCAAGTCATCAAGAACAATCTCAGATCAATGAATTCCAACTCAACTTTGCTGCTTTTTTCTTGTTAAAATCCCAAGTTGATTTCAATGAGAACTCTCCATTTGGGATTCCTTCCCAATGGCACACATATTCCTATGAAAAGGAAGGGAGAGGGATTTGCTAGATCAACTAGAATACCTCTTGCAAAGTAGGGGACTGAGCAGGAGGAAGGAGCCAATGCGAATTCTCAATATATTCCTTAATTTTGTGGAAGAAAGAAGATTGAACATATAATCAAAACCCAAACTAGTAGTAATGTAGAAAGGTCCTAGCCATCTATCAGTCCAAAAATGTATACTTCTTCCATCCCCTATTGTCCATGGCTCCTTTCTTTTACATAATGTCATACTTTCTTAAGACCACCCAAGATGGAAGATCCATATATAGGAGTTCTGAGATTCCCACAAGCATCTACGAACCTACTTTGCAAAAAATTCATCAGGAAAGATTTTTTCTATTTTATGGAGCAAGCCAGCTTGCATAAGCATGCAAAGTTTACTTCCTTCAGATTTCGAATGCCCAAACCACCTTCTGATTTCGATTTTCAAACAGTTTCTCATTTTACTGTAATTGTTTTGACTAGTTCCATGTCACAGACCATAAGAAATCCCTCATCCACCTTTCTGCAATTCTAATTATACTACTGGGCCACCAGTAAACCGAAAAATTGTCGATAGATATGCTTGCGATGATTAACCGAATTAATTTCACCCTTCCAGCTTGAGAAAACAATTTCCCCTTCCAACCCTGAAGGGGATTTTTTTAATCTTATCAAGAATGGGTAGCACCTCATCATGACTTACCTTACCTTTGAAGATCTCTACACCAAGATATCTATTAGGGAGTTTTGCAATAGGAATTTTTAGCTTATCACCTATTTTTTTTGTTTCCTATGAGGAGGAACCTTCTCTGGAAACAACTTACTCTTGTCCAGGCTAATATGTTGGCCTGAAAACACTTGATATTTTTCTAAAAACAACCCCAAATTTTTGACATATTTTAGTGATGCATTCCCAAAAATAAAGATGCCATCAACATACAAAAAATGAGAAGGAACAATAGCTCCTCTAGGACTAGGCAAGAACATTGTTCCCTCTCTCACCATAGTAGTTAACCTCCTACATAGGACTTCTTCTGCAAGCAAGAACAGAAGAGGAGAGATTAGATGCGAAATCCCTCAGATTTCTACCCCTTTAAACCTTGGTTTCAGGACCGAGAACCCAGGCCTTGAGTTGACAAAAATTGTGGGCCATTCAAGTCAAGCCCAAAGGATTGGTAATGGGACCAATATTGGTGGATGACCCTTGTGATTACTCAACAACTCTCCTAAAGTTTAAGTGAAAAGAGAAGATTAATCACGATGGTATAAAAAGGGTGATTTGGAACATCCGTAGATTAGCGATGGAATTTGATTGATGCAAATAAGATAGCAAATTGAAGATCGTCGAAAGAACTTTCCAACGAGCCAAAAGTCACCAGAATCGGAGTCCGTTTGGGGGTCCAACCATGGACTGGTTGGTTGGGCCGTTTGGGTGAACCAACCCCCACCCCATTTCCAGTTTAGGGGCAAAAATGGAATTCCGGGTTTTTAAGCCCTATTTTATGTTTTAACTCAACCGTAACCGCATTTCTTTATGCAAGAACGAGTTTGAGGCTGCGGGAAGAGGAGAAACCAAGGAGAAGAGTGGTTTTCATCCTTTCAAAGTTGCTCTGCAACTCTGATCATTGCGGGAACGTTGAAGGAAGTGAGAATTCTTATCCCTTCTCTTTAATTATAATTGGTGGGAGTATTTCTCTTCTCTTCTTTTGAGGGATCTTGAAAGGAAGTATGTTAGGTTCATTACTCATTCCTCAATCCTTGTTTTAATGTCCCTTTCTAATATAAGAATTATTGGTGAGATCCCTTGCTTTGATTGATGAATTTGACTCTCCGGGTCACCCACGGGTGATTTAGGAGAGCCAATTTGGGGCTTTTTGATATAAATTAAATTGGATCAAATTGAAGGTACCCGTATGATCCTTTTGCTGCCAATTAGACTTTTCCAAAGTTTCATTTCGATTAGATTTTGAATCGGTTGCGAATTAGAGACCATTCACTAGTGAGGTTGAGAACTACCTTTTTTAAACTAGTGGTTAGGATTCTGTTTTCGTGGGAAGATTTTGGGATATCCTTTGAAACCCAAATTGATTCTAATTTGTGATCATTATTTCTTTTGCATAAATAGGTTTATGTATCTTGTATCTTTAGTCACCAAGTTGTGGGAAAGAATTACTGATCTTTTGATAAAGGAATCTAGTTGGAAGGTGAGGAATACACTTAACCTTATATTACATTACAATGATGTTAGTTAATTTTTATTAGTGATGTCTTGCATTCCTTTAGTATTATCTTGTGGTTATGCATATGACTGTTGAAAGGTAAGAAAATAAATTTGCTTCTAATTGTTAATATTCTTTGAATAGTGATATAAGAATGTATTAGATGGATGAGATTGAATGGATTGAGTTTCTCTTTTACTTAAATTATTGTTATGAAAATATATTGATGATATTGAATTAAATTTCTCCTTTTATTTTATGTTGCAAACTAGGGTTGTGGGTTCACCCATTGTCCTAATAACCTTATGTGATTGCTTAGACTATGATTGGGGAATGGGGAATGCCCTTTTGGCGTTTTCATTGGACACCGATGGATGTGGTATGTGACGCATTCCTATGGTGCCCTTGGCGCTTTCCTTGATTATTGATTGACATACCTAGGGCATGTCTAGAAATGTTGGGTTAGGTGACCTCATGAGTACTACTACCCTTTCGGCAGGGGTATTGAAGCCGGTTAACTCATGATGTTAGTGGCTGGGTCCTGTGTGTCAAGCAGGCCCACTATCATCATAGAGAGGTATGGTTGCTTATAATAGATAAGGGCTCATGGACGCTCAAGACTGGTAACCAACTCATGAGAAGACATGGAGAGCATCCTGTCCATTATATGTGGATGATCGCTAGGTTAAGGGACGGGATCCAACAGATGCCTCCCGTTGAGGATTCCATTCATAGGTGGGAAAATATCGAACCAACAATGCACTAGGCATGAGGGGAGATATTAGATCCTGAACCGAGTTAGTTGGTCCTACGGGGGGAAGTATCTATACCACATGTAGTACGAGACCGAATGACTTTGCATTGGGCCTATGATTATCCTTGACACGTGTCAGATCTTATACCAATGGTGATATGAGAGAGTGATGACCTAATCCCCAACCATGGCTTGACAGAACTTTACACAACAATCGTGGAGAACCCAACAAAGGTGCTTGAGTGCCGTGAGGGAAGAGTGATGAGACCGCCCAATGTGTGACTTTATGCGTGTCTACCATAGAGACTTCATAATAGAGTTAGGAGCATAATATCATAATCATTCATATATCATATCATTGTTATTAATTATATTATTGATATTCATGTTATATGTGGTGTGGCATCTTGTGAATGAATGTGTGATGATGTTGAGCTGACCTCATTGAGTTCTATGGAACTCATTCCTTTTTATATGTTTTTTCTAGTAGATTATACTGCAGAATACTGAAGAAGGTGTAGACTCGCATGGAGCTTCATGCCAATGTCAAGACTGTTATTATGGAGTTGGATTCCATTAGAGAATTAGTTTAGTTATTTTTCAGCTGCGAATAAAACTATCCTCTTTTCTTTTGAAACTCCGATGTTATACCTTTTGATTTGAAGTAATGGATAATTGCAACCATTATTTCGGTTTTGATAATTTATTACTTGAACTTGATTTATTCTTGTCCATTTAATTATGCTATATCATGTTTTGTATGGATTTGTCACTGAACCTAGATCTTGTGGTGTATCACCCCTATGGGCATTCAGTATGACCGGATCCGGCTGGGTGGGGTGTGACATTAGATCACCTAGTCTAATTCCACACTCAACCCCAAAGAAGCCCACAGGACAACCATTAACAAGTATAGAAATATTCTAGTAGAGATCAATAACTCACGTATCCATCCTTGCCAACAAATTGAAAATCCATAACGTGACAACATCAAACAAAAACATCCGACATAAGGAGTTGTAAGCCTTCTTAATGTCTAGTTTCAAACCCATTCCACCCCGTCTGATTGTCAAAAATAGCATGTTAGATAGTTTAGAGATGACAAAAATATTTTCAAAAATGATATTCCCTTTCTGAAAAGCACCTCGTTCTTTAGAGACAAGTAGGGGTAGCAAGGTATTCAGCTTGAAAATCATAATTTTTTACCATACTTTACAGAAAAAATTCCCCTACATATAGGTGTAAACTTGTCTAAGGTCACTGCCTCCCTCCCTTTGGGTATAAGAGTAACAAAACAATTGTTGACTTCCTTTGGGATTTTCCCTCTTAAAAAAAGGCTTGGACAACAGAACAAAAGCAAGAATTCACTACATCCCAACATTTTCTAAAAAAACTCCCAAGAAAAGCCATTAGGTCCTGCAGAACTTTCTAGATTCAAATCCCACATAACCCTTTTTTTCATCCTCCAAAGGGATTGATTCTACAAACATCTTATCAGAATTAGATAAAGTGTTGGGGATTACCTCAAGTAAGTCAGATGATCCACATACTCTTCCAATTTTTGAAAAGACTCAAAAAGTTCAACACAATGTTCTATTCGAAGACATTTGATAAAATTGGAACTAATTCAAATAAAAGAGGGAAAGAATAAAGAAGTACATCATGTCTGATGGATTTTAATATAAAAGGGAGGAAGAATAGAATTACACCTAATCACACTTAACGGTTTCCTATAAAAAGGGAGAAAGAAAAACTAACAATTTTACATAAAAGAGGAAGAAAAAATATAAAAAAATAAAACTACTTAGTTATAAATTATATTGATTGTGGATGTCCATCACCCCCAAATAGATAATGCTTTCAATTGAATATCTCAACTTCCTTATCATGCAAATCTTGATGATTCACATTCCCATCTTTATTGAAGATCCCGGTTTTCTCAACACACAATGTTAACAGTCAATATTTTTATTCTATGCACCTTCTATCTCAGGAGGCAATCTATCTTTCTATATCAAGAACATCTTATTGTGTGCAAGAATCATATATTGTATTTCTTTGTAGACTCTGATATTTTCATATTAGAGAAGATGCTACTTTTACTATAAATATATAATGCACTCAACTCAATAGGCAGTTTGATTGATCTTGTTCTAGTTTTCCTCTTTGTCTCTAATATATTTTCTTTATTTTGTAACACGTTATCAAGCATGATTCCACTCGAAGTAATTGTGTTTTGAGCAAAACTTCTGTCGAAGTAATTGTGTATGACTCCGCTCCAAGTAATTGTGTTTTGAGGTAAATTTTCATATTAGTTTTTATGTTCAAATATTCTTTATTACTTCAAATATTTGAAGATGCACAAATTATTTGATGTTCACATGAAATTTGATTTTAGCTTTTATTCTTCTTTTATATTAGCTTACATCATGTCAAATCTTACGAAATTGAAATTTGTGGCCCTCGATATAACGAACAAGAGTTACTTGTCAAGGGTCCTTGATGCTTTGAGATCCATTTTGACGCTAAAGGTCTTCGAAATGCAATTATGAAAGAAAAAGAAGCATCCAATCAAGATAAGGCGAAGGCCATGATTTTTCTTCATCATCATCTCCATGAAGGATTTGAAAGCATAATATCTCGATCAGAAAGATCAACTTGAATTATAGATTAATTAAAGTTATGACCAAGACAGTAATCCTACCTAAAGCTCACTTTGAATGGATGCACTTGAGGTTGTAAGATTTTAAAACAGCGTAAGCAAGTACAATTTGCAGTTTTTAAAATTAGTTCTCAATTGAAATTATGTGGAGAAAATATTATTGATGAGGACTTAATAGAAAGAAAAAAAAAAAAACCTTTTCAACTTTTCATGCTTCAAATGTGTTATGACAACAGTAATATCGTGAAAAGAGTTCTAAGAAGTACTCCGAATTGATCTCATGCCTCCATATGACTGAGCAAAATAATTAATTATTAATGAAAAATCATGAAGCTCGCTCCTATTGGTTCTGCTCCATTCCCTGAAGTGAATGCAACAATTCATGATAAGCATGAAAGAAGAGAAAATTATAATCATGGCGGGCATGGACATGGATTTAGATATGGACATGGACGAGGATAAATTTATAATAATTATCGTCCTCATGATGGAAATAAACAAGAGAAACACAGATTCTCAAAGTAACTCTTCAAAGAGAAAATATAATGTTTGTTTCCGATGTGGAATGAAAGCCATTGGTTGTGTGTTTGTCATACTCCGAATATTTTGTCAAGCTTTATTAAGTGTCAATAAAAAGAAGAAAAATAATGTGAAGACGAATTTGACTCTCCAAAATAATGGTATTGAAGAAAAATTTTCATATAAAGAATATGATTTTGATTGTCTCATTGACATATAGATGCTGCAAACTTCTTTGAAGGCAATATTTGATGATTTGGTTATGTTATTTGAGTTTTTTTGTTATTTAGTTCGAATAAAATTGATATTATGTTTTCAATTAGTTTATTTTTTTCTTTTAGTATTATTCCTTTATTTATGATTTTCTACATAATTTTTTGATGTATTCCGTTTCATTTTAATGAAGAATATGGATGTCCCTCAATTTTCAATTGGATCTAAGATTAGTGAAGACGATATATGCCTCGCAGATAGTGTTATGACGCATACTATACTAAGAGATAAAAAAAATATTTCTCTTATTGAAGATGGATAAAGCCAAAGTTAATTCTATTAATAACTGGTAATACAAAATTGATTGAATGTTATGAAAGAACTAATTTATTATTACCTAAGGGAACCAAATTGGTAATCAATGATGCATTATTTTGTAGTAGTTCCAAAGAAACTTATTAAGTTTCAAAGACATTCGTCAAAATGGCTATCATATTGAGATTTCATATGATGGTAAAACCGAATGTCTTTGAATTACTACAAAAGTGACAGATAGAAAATATATTTTGGAAAAATTACCTAAATTTTCTTTGATTTGCACTATACAAATATTCGCATGGTTGAAATACATGCTTTGGTGAATCAAAGGAATATTGATTCCAATATTTTAATTATTTGGCATTACCGGTTGGGTCATCGCTAGTCGAATATGATGTGAAAAATTATTAAAAATTCACATGGTCATCTATTGAAGAATCAAAAGATTTGTTAATTCAATGAATTTTCTTGTGTTGCTTGTTTCAGGGAAACTTATTACTAGACCATTGCCAGCTAAAGTTGGATTTGAATCCCCCAATGTTGGAACTATACGGGGTGATACATGTGGACCCATCCAACCATCATGTAGACCATTTAGATATTATATGGTTTTATTAGATGTATCTACAAGATGGTCACATATATGTTTATTATCAACTCGCAATTTGGCATTTGTAAGATTGCTTGCTCAAATAATTAAATTAAGAGCACAATTTCCGATTATACAATAAAGACAATTCATCTTGATATCTGGTGAGTTTACATATCAAGGCTTTAAAGATTATTGGATGTCAACTGAATCAAATTTGAACAACTCCGTTGCTTAAGTTCATACCAAAATCGGTCTAGCAAAATCATTTGTCAAATGTCCCCAATTAATAGCTAGACCATTGCTTTATGAGAATAAAACTCCCTATGTCGGCATGAGGATATACTATTTTAAATGCAGCATCACTTTGTACGCATCAAGCTAACAAGTTATCATAAATTCTCTTCATTATAATTGGCTTATAGTCAAGAGCCAAATATTTTCCATCTTAGAATATTTGGTTATGCTATTTATATTCCAATTGATCAACAACAACGCACAAAAATGGGTCACCAAAGAAAGTTGGGAATATGGATATCCCTCAATTTTCAATTGGATATAAGATCGGTGAAGACGATATATGTCTCGTGAGATAGTGCCATGGTGCATACTATACTAGAGAAAAATATTTTTCTTATTTGAATATGGAGGAAGACAAAGTTCATATAGTAACTAGTAGTACAAAATTGATTGAAGGCTCTAATTTGTTATTACCTAAGGAACCAAATTGGTAATCAATGATCCATTATTTTGTAGTAAGTATCAAAGATATTTATTAAGTATCAAAGACATTAGTTAAAATGTCTATCATATTCAGATTCCATATGATGGTAAAACCGAATATCTTTGAATTACTACAAAAGTGATAGGTATAAAATATATTTTGAAAAATGTTTTTTCTTTGGTTTTGTACCTCAAATATTCGTATGGTTGAAATACATGCTTTGGTGAATCAAAGTGATGAGCACATTTATGTGTGAAATCTTAGGGCATAAAGCATGCATTTTTAACACTTTGAGTAGAGTTACCTTGGGTTTTATGTTGTTTTTGCAGATTTTATGAATTTTTAGGACTTTAGTGAATATTTGGAGTTTTGGGTATGAAATATGCAATTTTACATGTCAAGAGGTCCGTTCAAATTCTCGGTGCGAAAGTGGGCCCGATTTGGAGCATGATGGGCTAGAGATGCATTATGGGCCAACTCCGAATATCTTGTAAAATTAGATTAGGATTTTTATTTTATTTTTCTTTATTATAATTGAGAATTGTATGGGGCCCACAAGTAGTCAAAGACTAGGATTTTCTATTTTTTAGAAGATTTTATTTTATTAGATTTTATTTATTTCTCTAATTAGTTTTCTCTCTCTTCCCACTTTCTATTATTTTTACTATTTTATTTTATTCTTTCTCCTTAATTAACCCAAAATCTTTTTTCTAAAAGTATATTTTTTCCCTTCTTTCCTTCTTCCACTCTTTCTCTTTCTTCTCCACCTTCTCTCGTGTAACTCAATCTTAAGTTTTATTTTTTTTAAATTTATTCTTTTCTCCACTTTCCCTCTTAACGTAATTCTATTTATTTTATTTTATTTTATTTCTCCCCACATCTCTCTCTCTCTCTCTCTCTCTCTCTCTCTCTCTTTATTTCTAACGAATTTTGTTCGTTCTTTCTTTATTTGTTTTCTTTTTCTATTTTACTCTTTTGTTATTATTATTATTATTATGTATTTTTTCTTTCTTTCTTGTTTGTAAATTATTCTCCTTCTTCTATAAATATTACCTCCCTCTTAGGTCTAGTTTACATTTGATTTTTCGTTAGTTTACTTTAGTTTTACACTTTATTTTCTCTTTAGTTTTACTTTAGTCTTACACTTTATTTTAGTCTTGCACTTTCTATTCTCTTTAGCTTGCTCTAGGTTTTCTTTAGTTCTTTGATTAATTTGTAGGCTCTAGTTCTAGTTTTTTAGATTGAATGTTTAGGAATATTGAAGTTGTGTAATTTTTCTTTTGTGCAAGTGTAATTCCTTTAGTTTTATCAATGCAATTTCAAGTTCAAGTTCAAGTTTCAAGAGGATTCGCTTCCTCGGGTCTAGCAATTGCAAATCTAGATTATTCTAGATCGGTTGTTAGGGTTGGTTGAGGTTCGAATCGTTTATTCAAGTTTTGTTTGAAAGATGCAAGTAAGTAAGATTCTTCAATAATCTTCTCTCCCTCCTCCATTCCTACTTCTATCTACCCCCTCCATATTCTTAATTTAGGATTTAAATTTTAGAATTTACTTACAGTTCTCCCTTCCCCCGGGTCCTTGATCCAAGATGCCTACAATCGTGCCTCTCTTTGTTTAAGGTTTCTCTTTTGCTATATTGCTTTGTTTATTGCTTTGTTATTTGCTTTGCTCAGCACTTTTCTTTTCGGTTTTTTGTCTCTTTAATGTCCTTTCCCGATCGGGGATAGTGGCTACGACAAGGGTCAACGATCAAAGTCATTATAATTATAATCCCCTTCCTTCGATCCAGATTCGACTCAGATCATTTCCCTTTTCTCTTTATTTTTATTGTTTGCATTATTTTCCTGTCTTTTATTTATGCATTGGTTATATTTTGCTTTATTTTTCATTTAATTCGATTGCATTAGATGTATGGATTAGGATCGTTGGTTTAGTTTCATTAATTAGTTAACAAAAATTGAATTATTCCATTCTCGCTTACCATTAAGATATTGAATTCTTGGCAGCATATCTCCTGAGATCGACAAGAACTCAAATTACGCGACTATCAGTTATATTTTATTTTGCAAACACAAAGCAATATTGATTCCAATAGCTTTATTAATTGGATGACCGATTGGGCCATCTTGGGTCAAATAAGAAGCAAAAAATTATTGAAAATTCACATAGTCATCCATTGAAAAACCCCCAGAAGATTATTCAATTCATCAATTTTCTTGTGTTACTTGTTCCCAAAGGAAACTTATTACTAACCACCCTACCAAAGTTGGATTTGAATCCCCTGCATTTTTGGAACTTATATAGGGTGATATATGTGGACCCATCCAACCATCATGTGGGCCATTTAGATATATATATGGTTTTAATTAGATGCCATCTGCAAGAATGATCACATGTACATTTACTATCAATATGAATTTGACATTTGTAAGATTGTTTGCTCAAATAATTAGATTAAGAGCCACAATTTCCAAATTATACAATAGAGACAATTCGCCTTGATAATGCTTGTGAGTTTACATCTTTAGGCTTTAATGATTATTGTATGACAATTAAAATCACAATTGAATAACCACGTTGCTCATGTTAATACCCAAAATGGTCCAGCGAGAACCTCATTTTATTAAACGTCACAGACAATAGTCTAGACTATTGCTTATGAGAACAAAACTCCCTATGCCGGCATGGGACTATGCTATTTTACATGTAGCCATCACTTGTATCAGACCAAAGCCAACAAATTATCATAAATTCTTTCCATTACTAATTTGCTTATGGACGATCCAAACAATCCTCATCCTATAAATTTTGGTAAGCATGTTGTTTACTGTTCCAATTGCAACAACCCAGCAGACACCCGAAAGACGCGATCCCCAAAAGAAAGTTGGAAATATATGTTGGATATAAATCTCCCTCTATAATTCAATATCTAGAACCAAACTGAACAGGTTTCATTTAAAGCAAGATTTAATATCGTCATTTTGATGAATCATTTTCAACATTAGGGAAAAGAATAAAATAGTTGGAAAAAGAGATTAATTAGAATGCATTATCTTTATCTTATTTAGAGACCAATTTGGGGCTTTTTGATATAAATTAAATTGGATCAAATTGAAGGTACCCGTATGATCCTTTTGCTGCCAATTAGACTTTTCCAAAGTTTCATTTCGATTAGATTTTGAATCGGTTGCGAATTAGAGACCATTCACTAGTGAGGTTGAGAACTACCTTTTTTAAACTAGTGGTTAGGATTCTGTTTTCGTGGGAAGATTTTGGGATATCCTTTGAAACCCAAATTGATTCTAATTTGTGATCATTATTTCTTTTGCATAAATAGGTTTATGTATCTTGTATCTTTAGTCACCAAGTTGTGGGAAAGAATTACTGATCTTTTGATAAAGGAATCTAGTTGGAAGGTGAGGAATACACTTAACCTTATATTACATTACAATGATGTTAGTTAATTTTTATTAGTGATGTCTTGCATTCCTTTAGTATTATCTTGTGGTTATGCATATGACTGTTGAAAGGTAAGAAAATAAATTTGCTTCTAATTGTTAATATTCTTTGAATAGTGATATAAGAATGTATTAGATGGATGAAATTGAATGGATTGAGTTTCTCTTTTACTTAAATTATTGTTATGAAAATATATTGATGATATTGAATTAAATTTCTCCTTTTATTTTATGTTGCAAACTAGGGTTGTGGGTTCACCCATTGTCCTAATAACCTTATGTGATTGCTTAGACTATGATTGGGGAATGGGGAATGCCCTTTTGGCGTTTTTCATTGGACACCAGTGGATGTGGTATGTGACGCATTCCTATGGTGCCCTTGGCGCTTTCCTTGATTATTGATTGACATACCTAGGGCATGTCTAGAAATGTTGGGTTAGGTGACCTCATGAGTACTACTACCCTTTCGGCAGGGGTATTGAAGCCGGTTAACTCATGATGTTAGTGGCTGGGTCCTGTGTGTCAAGCAGGCCCACTATCATCATAGAGAGGTATGGTTGCTTATAATAGATAAGGGCTCATGGACGCTCAAGACTGGTAACCAACCCATGAGAAGACATGGAGAGCATCCTGTCCATTATATGTGGATGATCGCTAGGTTAAGGGACGGGATCCAACAGATGCCTCCCGTTGAGGATTCCATTCATAGGTGGGAAAATATCGAACCAACAATGCACTAGGCATGAGGGGAGATATTAGATACTGAACCGAGTTAGTTGGTCCTACAGGGGAAGTATCTATACCACATGTAGTACGAGACCGAATGACTTTGCATTGGGCCTATGATTATCCTTGACACGTGTCAGATCTTATACCAATGGTGATATGAGAGAGTGATGACCTAATCCCCAACCATGGCTTGACAGAACTTTACACAACAATCGTGGAGAACCCAACAAAGGTGCTTGAGTGCCGTGAGGGAAGAGTGATGAGACCGCCCAATGTGTGACTTTATGCGTGTCTACCATAGAGACTTCATAATAGAGTTAGGAGCATAATATCATAATCATTCATATATCATATCATTGTTATTAATTATATTATTGATATTCATGTTATATGTGGTGTGGCATCTTGTGAATGAATGTGTGATGATGTTGAGCTGACCTCATTGAGTTCTATGGAACTCATTCCTTTTTATATGTTTTTTCTAGTAGATTATACTGCAGAATACTGAAGAAGGTGTAGACTCGCATGGAGCTTCATGCCAATGTCAAGACTGTTATTATGGAGTTGGATTCCATTAGAGAATTAGTTTAGTTATTTTTCGCTGCGAATAAAACTATCCTCTTTTCTTTTCGAAACTCTGATGTTATACCTTTTGATTTGAAGTAATGGATAATTGCAACCATTATTTCGGTTTTGATAATTTATTACTTGAACTTGATTTATTCTTGTCCATTTAATTATGCTACATCATGTTTTGTATGGATTTGTCACTGAACCTAGATCTTGTGGTGTATCACCCCTATGGGCATTCAGTATGACCGGATCCGGCTGGGTGGGGTGTGACATTAGATCACCTAGTCTAATTCCACACTCAACCCCAAAGAAGCCCACAGGACAACCATTAACAAGTATAGAAATATTCTAGTAGAGATCAATAACTCACGTATCCATCCTTGCCAACAAATTGAAAATCCATAACGTGACAACATCAAACAAAAACATCCGACATAAGGAGTTGTAAGCCTTCTTAATGTCTAGTTTCAAACCCATTCCACCCCCTCTGATTGTCAAAAATAGCATGTTAGATAGTTTAGAGATGACAAAAATATTTTCAAAAATGATGTTCCCTTTCTGAAAAGCACCTCGTTCTTTAGAGACAAGTAGGGGTAGCAAGGTATTCAGCTTGAAAATCATAATTTTTTACCATACTTTACAGAAAAAATTCCCCTACATATAGGTGTAAACTTGTCTAAGGTCACTGCCTCCCTCCCTTTGGGTATAAGAGTAACAAAACAATTGTTGACTTCCTTTGGGATTTTCCCTCTTAAAAAAAGGCTTGGACAACAGAACAAAAGCAAGAATTCACTACATCCCAACATTTTCTAAAAAAACTCCCAAGAAAGCCATTAGGTCCTGCAGAACTTTCTAGATTCAAATCCCACATAACCCTTTTTTTTCATCCTCCAAAGGGATTGATTCTACAAACATCTTATCAGAATTAGATAAAGTGTTGGGGATTACCTCAAGTAAGTCAGATGATCCACATACTCTTCCAATTTTTGAAAAGACTCAAAAAGTTCAACACAATGTTCTATTCGAAGACATTTGATAAAATTGGAACTAATTCAAATAAAAGAGGGAAAGAATAAAGAAGTACATCATGTCTAATGGATTTTAATATAAAAGGGAGGAAGAATAGAATTACACCTAATCACACTTAACGGTTTCCTATAAAAAGGGAGAAAGAAAAACTAACAATTTTACATAAAAGAGGAAGAAAAAATATAAAAAAATAAAACTACTTAGTTATAAATTATATTGATTGTGGATGTCCATCACCCCCAAATAGATAATGCTTTCAATTGAATATCTCAACTTCCTTATCATGCAAATCTTGATGATTCACATTCCCATCTTTATTGAAGATCCCAGTTTTCTCAACACACAATGTTAACAGTCAATATTTTTATTCTATGCACCTTCTATCTCAGGAGGCAATCTATCTTTCTATATCAAGAACATCTTATTGTGTGCAAGAATCATATATTGTATTTCTTTGTAGACTCTGATATTTTCATATTAGAGAAGATGCTACTTTTACTATAAATATATAATGCACTCAACTCAATAGGCAGTTTGATTGATCTTGTTCTAGTTTTCCTCTTTGTCTCTAATATATTTTCTTTATTTTGTAACACGTTATCAGCATGATTCCACTCGAAGTAATTGTGTTTTGAGCAAAACTCTGTCGAAGTAATTGTGTATGACTCCGCTCCAAGTAATTGTGTTTTGAGGTAAATTTTCATATTAGTTTTTATGTTCAAATATTCTTTATTACTTCAAATATTTGAAGATGCACAAATTATTTGATGTTCACATGAAATTTGATTTTAGCTTTTATTCTTCTTTTATATTAGCTTACATCATGTCAAATCTTACGAAATTGAAATTTGTGGCCCTCGATATAACGAACAAGAGTTACTTGTCAAGGGTCCTTGATGCTGAGATCCATTTTGACGCTAAAGGTCTTCGAAATGCAATTATGAAAGAAAAAGAAGCATCCAATCAAGATAAGGCGAAGGCCATGATTTTTCTTCATCATCATCTCCATGAAGGATTTGAAAGCATAATATCTGACTGTGAAAGATCAACTTGAATTATAGATTAATTAAAGTTATGACCAAGACAGTAATCCTACCTAAAGCTCACTTTGAATGGATGCACTTGAGGTTGTAAGATTTTAAAACTGTAAGCAAGTACAATTTGCAGTTTTTAAAATTAGTTCTCAATTGAAATTATGTGGAGAAAATATTATTGATGAGGACTTAATAGAAAGAAAAAAAAAAAAAAAACCTTTTCAACTTTTCATGCTTCAAATGTGTTATGACAACAGTAATATCGTGAAAAGAGTTCTAAGAAGTACTCTGAATTGATCTCATGCCTCCATATGACTGAGCAAAATAATTAATTATTAATGAAAAATCATGAAGCTCGTCCTATTGGTTCTGCTCCATTCCCTGAAGTGAATGCAACAATTCATGATAAGCATGAAAGAAGAGAAAATTATAATCATGGCCGTGGACATGGACATGGATTTAGATATGGACATGGACGAGGATAAATTTATAATAATTATCGTCCTCATGATGGAAATAAACAAGAGAAACACAGGATTCTCAAAGTAACTCTTCAAAGAGAAAATATAATGTTTGTTTCCGATGTGGAATGAAAGCCATTGGTTGTGTGTTTGTCATACTCCAGAATATTTTGTCAAGCTTTATTAAGTGTCAATAAAAAAGAAGGAAAAATAATGTGAAGACGAATTTGACTCTCCAAAATAATGGTATTGAAGAAAAATTTTCATATAAAGAATATGATTTTGATTGTCTCATTGACATATAGATGCTGCAAACTTCTTTGAAGGCAATATTTGATGATTTGGTTATGTTATTTGAATTTTTTTGTTATTTAGTTTGAAAAAAATTGATATTATGTTTTCAATTAGTTTATTTTTTTTCTTTTAGTATTATTCCTTTATTTATGATTTTCTACATAATTTTTTGATGTATTCCGTTTCATTTTAATGAAGAATATGGATGTCCCTCAATTTTCAATTGGATCTAAGATTAGTGAAGACGATATATGCCTCGCAGATAGTGTTATGACGCATACTATACTAAGAGATAAAAAAAATATTTCTCTTATTGAAGATGGATAAAGCCAAAGTTAATTCTATTAATAACTGGTAATACAAAATTGATTGAATGTTATGAAAGAACTAATTTATTATTACCTAAGGGAACCAAATTGGTAATCAATGATGCATTATTTTGTAGTAGTTCCAAAGAAACTTATTAAGTTTCAAAGACATTCGTCAAAATGGCTATCATATTGAGATTTCATATGATGGTAAAACCGAATGTCTTTGAATTACTACAAAAGTGACAGATAGAAAATATATTTTGAAAAAATTACCTAAATTTTCTTTCAGTTTGCACTATACAAATATTCGCATGGTTGAAATACATGCTTTGGTGAATCAAAGGAATATTGATTCCAATATTTTAATTATTTGGCATTACCGGTTGGGTCATCGCTAGTCGAATATGATGTGAAAAATTATTAAAAATTCACATGGTCATCTATTGAAGAATCAAAAGATTTGTTAATTCAATGAATTTTCTTGTGTTGCTTGTTTCAAGGGAAACTTATTACTAGACCATTGCCAGCTAAAGTTGGATTTGAATCCCCCGCAATGTTGGAACTATACAGGGTGATACATGTGGACCCATCCAACCATCATGTAGACCATTTAGATATTATATGGTTTTATTAGATGTATCTACAAGATGGTCACATATATGTTTATTATCAACTCGCAATTTGGCATTTGTAAGATTGCTTGCTCAAATAATTAAATTAAGAGCACAATTTCCAGATTATACAATAAAGACAATTCATCTTGATATGCTGGTGAGTTTACATATCAAGGCTTTAAAGATTATTGGATGTCAACTGGAATCAAATTTGAACAACCTGTTGCTTAAGTTCATACCAAAATCGGTCTAGCAAAATCATTTGTCAAATGTCCCCAATTAATAGCTAGACCATTGCTTTATGAGAATAAAACTCCCTATGTCGGCATGAGGATATACTATTTTAAATGCAGCATCACTTGTACGCATCAAGCTAACAAGTTATCATAAATTCTCTTCATTATAATTGGCTTATAGTCAAGAGCCAAATATTTTCCATCTTAGAATATTTGGTTATGCTATTTATATTCCAATTGATCAACAACAACGCACAAAAATGGGTCACCAAAGAAAGTTGGGAATATGGATATCCCTCAATTTTCAATTGGATATAAGATCAGTGAAGACGATATATGTCTCGCAGATAGTGCCATGGTGCATACTATACTAAGAGAAAAAATATTTTTCTTATTTGAATATGGAGGAAGACAAAGTTCATATAGTAACTAGTAGTACAAAATTGATTGAAGGCTCTAATTTGTTATTACCTAAGGGAACCAAATTGGTAATCAATGATCCATTATTTTGTAGTAAGTATCAAAGATATTTATTAAGTATCAAAGACATTCGTTAAAATGTCTATCATATTCAAATTCCATATGATGGTAAAACCGAATATCTTTGAATTACTACAAAAGTGATAGGTATAAAATATATTTTGAAAAAATGTTTTTTTCTTTCGGTTTGTACCACAAATATTCGTATGGTTGAAATACATGCTTTGGTGAATCAAAGTGATGAGCACATTTATGTGTGAAATCTTAGGGCATAAAGCATGCATTTTTAACACTTTGAGTAGAGTTACCTTGGGTTTTATGTTGTTTTTGCAGATTTTATGAATTTTTAGGACTTTAGTGAATATTTGGAGTTTTGGGTATGAAATATGCAATTTTACATGTCAAGAGGTCCGTTCAAATTCTCAGTGCGAAAGTGGGCCTGATTTGGAGCATGATGGGCTAGAGATGCAATTATGGGCCAACTCCAGAATATCTTGTAAAATTAGATTAGGATTTTTATTTTATTTTTCTTTATTATAATTGAGAATTGTATAGGGCCCACAAGTAGTCAAAGACTAGGATTTTCTATTTTTTTAGAAGATTTTATTTTATTAGATTTTATTTATTTCTCTAATTAGTTTTCTCTCTCTCTTCCCACTTTCTATTATTTTTACTATTTTATTTTATTCTTTCTCCTTAATTAACCCAAAATCTTTTTTCTAAAAGTATATTTTTTTCCCCTTCTTTCCTTCTTCCACTCTTTCTCTTTCTTCTCCACCTTCTCTACGTGTAACTCAATCTTAAGTTTTATTTTTTTTAAATTTATTCTTTTTCTCCACTTTCCCTCTTAACGTAATTCTATTTATTTTATTTTATTTTATTTCTCCCCACATTCTCTCTCTCTCTCTCTCTCTCTCTCTCTCTCTCTCTCTCTCTCTTTATTTCTAACGAATTTTGTTCTTTCTTTATTTGTTTTCTTTTTCTATTTTACTCTTTTGTTATTATTATTATTATTATGTATTTTTTCTTTCTTTCTTGTTTGTAAATTATTCTCCTTCTTCTATAAATATTACCTCCCTCTTAGGTCTAGTTTACATTTGATTTTTTCGTTAGTTTACTTTAGTTTTACACTTTATTTTCTCTTTAGTTTTACTTTAGTCTTACACTTTATTTTAGTCTTGCACTTTCTATTCTCTTTAGCTTGCTCTAGGTTTTCTTTAGTTCTTTGATTAATTTGTAGGCTCTAGTTCTAGTTTTTTTAGATTGAATGTTTAGGAATATTGAAGTTGTGTAATTTTTCTTTTATGCAAGTGTAATTCCTTTAGTTTTATCAATGCAATTTCAAGTTCAAGTTCAAGTTTCAAGAGGATTCGCTTTCTCTCTGGGTCTAGCAATTGCAAATCTAGATTATTCTAGATCTGGTTGTTAGGGTTGGTTGAGATTCGAATCGTTTATTCAAGTTTTGTTTGAAAGATGCAAGTAAGTAAGATTCTTCAATAATCTTCTCTCCCTCCTCCATTCCTACTTCTATCTACCCCCTCCATATTCTTAATTTAGGATTTAAATTTTAGAATTTACTTACCGTTCTCCCTTCCCCTGGGTCCTTGATCCAAGATGCCTACAATCGTGCCTCTCTTTGTTTAAGGTTTCTCTTTTGCTATATTGCTTTGTTTATTGCTTTGTTATTTGCTTTCTGTTATTTACTTTCTGCACTTTTCTTTTCAGTTTTTTTGTCTCTTTAATGTCCTTTCCCCTGATCGGTGGACTGTAAGCTACGACAAAGGGTCAACGATCAAAGTCATTATAATTATAATCCCCTTCCTTCGATCCAGAGCTGACACTCAGATCATTTCCCTTTTCTCTTTTATTTTTATTGTTTGCATTATTTTTCCTGTCTTTTATTTATGCATTGGTTATGTTTGCTTTATTTTTCGTTTCAATTCGATTGCATTAGATGTATGGATTAGGATCGTTGGTTTAGTTTCATTAATTAGTTAACAAAAATTGAATTATTCCATTCTCGCATTACCATTAAGATATTGAATTCTTGGTAGCATATCTCCCTGAGATCGACCGTTAGCTACACGATACTGTGCGCTTGCGGTTATTTTATTTTGCAAACACAAAGCAATATTGATTCCAATAGCTTTATTATTTGGTATGACCGGTTGGGCCATCTTGGGTCAAATATGAAGCAAAAAATTATTGAAAATTCACATAGTCATCCATTGAAAAACCAGAAGATTATTCAATTCACTGAATTTTCTTGTGTTACTTGTTCCCAAAGGAAACTTATTACTAGACCATCGCCAGCTAAAGTTGGATTTGAATCCCCTGCATTTTTGGAACTTATATAGGGTGATATATGTGGACCCATCCAATCATCATGTGGGCCATTTAGATATTATATGGTTTTATTAGATGCATCTGCAAGATGATCACATGTACATTTATTATCAATTCGTAATTTGACATTTGTAAGATTGTTTGCTCAAATAATTAGATTAAGAGCACAATTTCCAGATTATACAATAGAGACAATTCGTCTTGATAATGCTGGTGAGTTTACATCTTAGGCTTTTAATGATTATTGTATGACAATTAAAATCACAATTGAATAGCCTGTTGCTCATGTTAATACCCAAAATGGTCTAGCAGAATCATTTATTAAACGTCTACAGTTAATAGTTAGACTATTGCTTATGAGAACAAAACTCCCTATGTCGGCATGGGGATATGCTATTTTACATGTAGCATCACTTGTACGCATCAGGCCAACAAATTATCATAAATTCTTTCCATTATAATTTGCTTATGGTCAGGATCCAAATAATTCTCATCCTAGAAATTTTGGTAGTGTTGTTTATGTTCCAATTGCTCCATCACAACGCACACAGACGGATCCCCAAAGAAAGTTGGAAATATATGTTGGATATAAATCTCCCTCTATAATTCAATATCTAGAACCA
Organism: Hakea prostrata; assembly: GCF_041222555.1. Lineage (NCBI taxonomy): Eukaryota > Viridiplantae > Streptophyta > Magnoliopsida > Proteales > Proteaceae > Hakea > Hakea prostrata. The sequence goes on from NC_142602.1 coordinate 60,792,349, forward strand.
ATGACTGGAGGTTTCATTTAAAGCAAGATTTAATGATTGTCATTTTGATGAATCATTTTTTTCAACATTAGGGGAAAAGAATAAATAGTTGGAAAAAGAGATTAATTAGAATGCATTATCTTTATCTTATTTAGATACTCGCACTAAGCAGTATGAACTTAAAGTTCAAAAGATAATTCATTTACAAAATATTGTGAATCACCTACCAGATTCTTTTACTGACTTGCCAAGAGTAACTAAATCTTATATTCAGCTGTGAATGCTCCAATTCGAATTGATGTCCCTGCAGGACATCTATTAATGTAAATGAGACTAAACCATGTTTAAAACTTGGAAGATCAATTGGTTCTAAGGATAAAAATCCTAAAAAAAGAAAAGAAGTAAATGACAAAATGGTCATAATATGGAAAAAATTGATTATAAAAATCTTGAAGACATAACTTTCCATAAAACCTTAGAAGAAAATGTCAATTAGTTATGTCACTACAAGAAAAAGACGGAACAAAAAAAATATAGTTGTCGACAACATTTTTCTGTATAATGCTTCGATTGAAATAATGAAACAAGACAATGATCTTGAACCTAGATCCATGTATAAATGTAAACTAAGAAATGATTGGCCAAAATGGAAAGACGCAATTCAAGCGGAACTGAATTCATTTGAAAAACATAAAGTTTTTGGACATGTAGTCCAAACACCTGAAGGTGTAAAGCCAGTGTGGTACAAATAGGTTTTTGTTCAAAAAAGAAATGAGAAAAATGAAGTCGTACGTAAGATATAAAGCACGACTTGTTGCATAAAGAATTTCTTAAGGCTTGACATTGATTATATGGAAACATATTTCCCTATGGTGGATACAATTACCTTCAGATATCTTATTAGTTTAACAATACATACAAAATTTGACATGCGTTTGATGAATGTTGTTACAGCCTATTTATATGGCTCAACTCGACAGTGAAATTTATATGAGAACTACTGAAGATTCAAAATGCCTGAAACATATAAAATTTCCCAAGAAATTAGTTCAATAAGGCTTCAAAGATCATTATATGGATTAAAGCAATCAACACGTATGTGGTATAATCGCCTTAGTGAGTATTTATTAAAAGAAGGGTAAAAAAAATGACTCAATCTGCCCTTGTATTTTTATTAAAAGATATGGATCTAACTTTGTTATAATAAGTGTATATGTTGATGACTTAAATATCATTGGAACTCCTAAAGAGCTTCCAAAAACAGTTGACTATTTGAAGAAAGAATTTGAAATGAACGATCTTGGAGATACAAAGTATTGTATTAGCTTGCAAATTGAGCAATTGACAAATGTAATATTTGTTCATCAATCAACTTATACACAGAAGATTTTAAAGCAATTTTAGATAGATAAAGAAAATGAGTACCCCAATGGTTGTGAGATCGCTTGACATAAAGAAAGATCCATTTTGATCCCATGAAAACAATGAAGAATTTCTTGGTCTTGAAGTATCATATCTCAGTGCAATTGGGGCAACAATGTATCTTACTAATAGTACAAGACCGGATATAACATTTTCTGTAAGTTTATTAGAAAGATTTAGCTCTTCTTCAACATGAAGACACTAGAATGGTATTAAACATATATTTCGGTACCTTCGAGGAACTATTGACATGGGATTATTTTATTCAAATGGATGTGAACATCAACTTACTAGTTATGCAGATACATGATATTTATCTGATCCATACAAAGCTAAATCTCAAACAGGTTTTTTATTCACAAGTGGAAGTACAACTATTTCATGGCGTTCAACAAAACAAACTATAGCCGCCACTTCTTCAAATCATGCATAGATAATAGAGATTCATAAGCAAGTCGAGAATTTGTTTGGTTAAGATCAATGACTCAACACATCCAAGAAACATGTGGTCTTTCAATGGAAAAAGGGGTTTTAACAGTATTATATGAAAATAATACTACATGTATAGTTCAATTGAAGGGAGGATATATCAAAGGAGATAGAACGAAACATATTTCACCAAAATTCTTCTTTACTCATAATCTTCAATGAAATTGTGAAATCGATGTTCAACAAATTCGTTTAAGTGATAATTTGGCAGATTTATTTACTAAGACATTGTGACATTATCTATTTCAAGTTTGAAAAACTGGTACATAAGATTGGGATGCGTATACTCAAAGATATTCAATGATCTTAATCAAGGGGAGTAAAATACATGCTACACTCTTTTTCCCTTCACCAAGATTTTATCCCACTAGGTTTTCCTAGTAAGGTTTTTAATGAAGCAGGTAGTGATATGTATTATTTAAATATGTATAGTCTTTTTCCTTTACTAAGATTTTTTCCCACAGGAATAAGGTTTTAACGAGGTACGTTATTTATTGATGTACATCCAAGGGGGGAGTGTTATAAATAATATTGATTGTGGATGTCCATCACCCCCAAATAAATAATACTTCAAATTGAAGATCTCAACCACCTCAACATGCAATCTTGGTGATTCACATTCCCATCTTAATTGAAGATCACAATTATCTCATCATACAATGTTGGCAGTTAATATTTCCATTCTATGCACCTTCTATCTTGGGCAACAATCTATCTTTCCATGTCAAGAACATCTTATTGTCTGCAAGAATCATATATTGTATTTCTTTACAGAATCTGATATTTCCATATCAGAGAAGATGCTACTTCTACTATAAATATGTAATGCACTCAACTCAATGGACAATTTGATTCATCTTGTTCTAGTTTTCTTTTTTGACTCTAATATATTTTCTTTATTTGATAACAATCCATATATAATCTCCTATAAAAGAGAGAAAATGGGAAATTTTTGAAAACTAAATAATAAATCAGCATAATGGAATAAAAGTTAAATAGTGGTGAAACTTTTGAAAGCGAAGTAAGAGTAAATAGAGAAAAAATACGAGAGAGAAATTTTTGGATAGGATAATAATCAACTCCTCAAATTAGCACTCCAAGATGATGAACAAAGATCACATACCCACACAATAGCAAAAGTCCATTGCTTGAACATGCATGATGGATTGTGAAAAGATAAATTATAAAATGATTACCTTTCCTCGAGAACTTCTTCCAACATGCTTAGGTGGTAAGATGTAGAAGAATATTCTACTTCAGGAAGTGTACCGATGTACACAATGTAGATATTCAAGTATCTACAATATAAGCATGATGGTCAACAACCTCATAGAGCTATGAATATGATTTTATTTATCAACTGTAAAACCTCTATGCTAACAAAGATAAGTTGGGATCAATTAATCCAACAAGTATTTAATGACACAATGAATCTCATAAAGTAAATATTAGTGATATTTGCCAAGTAATTTGGTATGATTGACAACCATCTAATCATAATGTCTCTATAGATACTTAAATGTAATTCACCATGTCATAATGATTTGAAGAATTTTCACTCAAGATCAACATAAAAACCATCAAGTTAGCTAAGCATATCCGAGAAATCCCTTAGAATCATAACCCGTTAACCATTGGTTTCAGGACTGCTAATGTCCCATCCTCCCAGCCGGTACCCTAACTGGCATACCCAAGAGTGTGATCCACAGCCCCGAAGATCAAGTATTGAGGAAATCATCCTCCCACATATAAAATAACATTATCATAAACAGGAAATAATCAAGGTTTAAAATATTATAAACAAAATATTAAAGTCAAGAAATGAATAATCAATATAATCAGAGTGCAAAAATGATACCAGATATAATCATATCAAAAGAAGTAGAGTGAGGCGGAAACTCACTCCACAAAATACAGCGGAACGCAGAATGTAAGTCTAAAAGAAATAATATCTAAAACAATGGAACTAAGAGAAATATCTAACATCAGGGTTTTCTATTCTATAGATGACGTCTTCAAAATAGTGGACTTCATCAATCTATTTGAGACGTTCCACATATACGTTGTCTTTAATCGTAGTACGCAGCTTGATCAACTGAGGGCTCATCAGAGAAATCTTGATTGTTGCCAACACCTTGCGTGTAGTACGCTTCATTGGCTTGCGCTTCATCGTACTGTTCGCCATAGTAATCAAGTACTGTAGAATAGTCTAACAAAAGCAATGTACAAAAGGAATGAGTTTGGAAGAAACTCAATAAGGTAGTTAATCCATAACAACATAAATAATATAGAAGCAAACCATAATAAGATGCAATGCAACATGAAACAAGTAAGGTATGTATGCATCTAAACTCTATGTATGCTGGTCTCTATGGCAGACATGCTTTAAGTCATAGCACCATACTTCTTTGGGAAGGTCTCAATCACTCATCATCAGTTGGTAATGGGTTTGGCATCCCTCAGAACAAACCATGGCAGAGGGTTAAGTCAACACACTCTCTCACAACCATTTGGCATAAGTACTGGCGCATGTTAGGGAAAAGCCTAGCCCAATGCAAGTCATCTACTCAGTTACATCAACTCAGGTCCAGATACTTCCATTCCTCGCCCCTGGCGATCCTTTCACGTATCCTTTCCACTAGAGTCCTAATAGTCCCTGACTACGAACTCATCAACCCTATTGGTTATCCACATATGGTAAACGGGAAGCTCTCATGTCCTCTCACGGGTTGGTTACCGGTTTTAAGCGTCCATGAGCCCAAGTCTAGCCATATGCAACCCTCCAATAAATGGCCTCTTTCGAGTATCCACAATGTGATCCATGTCCTCTCATGGGTTGGTTGCCGATCTTGAGCGCCCACGAATCCCCATTGCTACCACGGGTCGTTCGGTCTCAATACCCTTTCAAATTGGGTCTGATATAACGGGGACATCCTAGCCAAACACTGCTAGACAGCCCTAGGTATGACAATCAATGATTCGGGAAAGTGTCGATGGGCAAACCCGGAAACATCCCATACTATTTCCGATAATGTCCAAGGACAGAAGTGTCAAAAGGACACCTCCCAGTCCCAAACCAAACTTAATCAAACACATTCTCAGATTAGTCATGACATACACAACCAATAGTTCATCATATAAAAGAGAATGTAAAAGCAAAATCAGATTAAGCAGTAATAAGTAATTCATATAACATGAATAATGAAAAAGATGATATAAACAAGTGATACTGTTCTCACAGTAGGATTAGAATTAAAGTACAACAACAGTAGGTAATCTCATAGTTTCACAAAGTAGAAACCAAAGAACAAGTAATCTATGTAGTTAAGGAAATAACTGTCCTTACCTTCTAATTCGTAAAGGAACTTAGAGAATCAAGTAAGACCTTGACTAAACCTGAGAAAAGAGTCTTAAACAAGTGTATACTATGAGTTAGGAAAGATACATAGAAGGAAAGATCACAATTCAATCAAAAGAGACCAAGAATGGGGTTGTTGTACACATTGGTCGACTGATTGGTCTACTGTCCCAATCGACCAATGAGTCGACGTACAGAGACAGTAGCCTTCAAAAATCAGAATTTTTAGAATATGAATCCGAATTTGGTGGTTCAAAAGGGTACAAAATAAGGGGGAAACTTTAATGGAAAAATCTAAGTCTATAGAGGACAACAAACCATTAATCAAATCAAGTTTCCAGGTCACAACCCAGGAACCAGAAAGTTAACCTAATTAGGTTAAACATAGATTATGAAGGAAAAACATAGATGATGATCATGGATCTCAAGGAACATGATGAGATCATGGAATAGATGGTTGCAAGAATGCAACATCATCTTCCTGGTCTCAATCAAGAACAGATTTAAGAAAAGAAAATCAGAGATAGAGAGGAAAGAGATCATACACATACCTTTGATGCAGGAGGATGAGGATTGCTTGAGTTCTTGCGATATATCAACCAAGGATGCAAGGGAAATGATTAAAATAAGGTTCTAACTCGTTCCAGAGGCTTAGGAGGCAGATGAGGCGGAGTATTCCCGAGATTAGACTTAAATACAGTAGCCACGATTTAAATTTCAAAAACAGAATCAATTGGTCGACTGGTCCAGTCGACCAATGAGTCGACCAATCAGAACAGCAACATCAAAACAGGGAATTGAAGGCTCAGATCAAGTCCAAACATCAAGGGGTTTTGCACACACCTAAAGTGACATACCTAGTAGGTAGAAATGCCTTCGAACCAATACAGAGAGCACTCCAAGTCCATCAACTAATCCAATCTTCATCAGTGTGCAGTTTCCATAGAAGGGACACTAACATCCATACTCAAGGATTCCACTCCAGCCATCAAGTCTTCAACTGAAATGGCCCAAAGTTGACTTCTTGCCTTACTTCGGGTTGCTGGACCTACAAACAACAGGGTTTCCGGGTCGGGGTTAGGGCTGGGTTTCACATTCTCCCCCCCTTAAAGAAATTTCATCCTCGAAATTGAAAGCGTACCTGTGCTTCCAAAGAGGTGAGGAAACTTCTCCTTCATATCTTCTTCCTTCTCCCAAGAAGCTTCTTCAGGGGTATGATTCTTCCAACGAATCTTTACCAAAGGGATGGTGCGATTCCGCAATTGCTTGTCCTTCTTATCCAAAATTTCAGCTGGCTCTTCATCATAGGTGAGATCAGCACTAAGTCCTTCAGGTGCTTGCTGTAGAATGTGTTCGGATTCTCTATATATATCCGGAGCATCGAAACATGAAACACATTGTGCACAGCAGCAATAGACGGAGGTGATGCCAATCGATAAGCAACAGGTCCAAACTTCTCCAAAATCTCAAAAGGTCCAATGAAATGGGGGCTAAGTTTTCCTTTAACATTGAATCTCATCACGCCCTTCATTGGTGAAACCTTCAAGAAAACTTTCTCTCCAACTTGAAATTCAAGATCGGTCCTTCTCCTATCAACATAAGATTTCTGCCTAGACTGGGCAGACTTAATCCTTTCTCTTATCATATCGACCATTGCGCTAGTAGCTTCGATCATCTTAGGACCTAAGACTTTTCTTTCACCAGTCTCAGTCCAGTACAATGGTGTCCTGCAAGTACTACCATACAAAGCCTTAAATGGAGCCATGCCTATTGTTGCTTGATAACTGTTGTTATAGGCAAACTCAACCAAAGCTAAGTGCTCATTCCAATTTCCACCCATATCCACCACACAAGATCTGAGCATACTTCCAAAGTCTGAATTGTCCGCTCAGATTGTCCATCAGACTGCGGATGATGAACTGTACTCAAATTCAATTGGGTTCCCAAAGCCTTCTGCAAACTGTTCCAAAACCTTGAGGTGAACCTAGGATCACGATCAGAAACAATACTCATTGGCACACCATGCAGACGCACCACATTATCCACATAAAGCCTGGCTAGCTTATCAAGAGTATGAGTGATCTTCATAGGAATGAAATGGGCTGATTGGTCAACCTATCAACAATCACCCACATAGTGTCATTGCCTTTACTTGTCCGAGGCAAGCTAGTCACGAAGTCCATAGAGATATCTTCCCACTTCCAACTAGGAACAGGAAGGGGCTGACATAATCCAAATGGAGGTTGATGAACAGCCTTCACACGCTGGCAAGTCTCACACTTGGCAACAAAATCATCAACATCGGCCTTCAAACCAATCCACCAAAAATGTTCCTTCAAGTCCTTGTACATCTTGGTGCTTCCAAGGTGTACTGTAAAGATCAATGGTGTGCTTCCTTCAATATTTCCTTCTTAACTTCATCATTTGCCGGCACACACAATCTACCTCTAAACAATAAAGCACCATCCATGGATATACCAAAGTCGGGATCCGACTTAGGATTCGAAGAAACCTTCTCAAACTTATCCTTAAGTTCTTGATCAGAACAACTGCAGAGCAACAATCTTATCTCTAAGACCAGATCTTGCTGTTATGGCAGAAAGAACAAAATCAGCATTCTTAAGGACAACTTCCAAATCAAAACTCTCAATAGAAGACAACAATGGTAGACTCAAAGCATTCAAATCCAAAGTCTTCTTCTGAATCTTCCTACTAAGACCATCCGCAACAACATTTGCCTTCCTAGGGTGATACTGAAAATCACAATCATAATCCGAAACTAATTCCAACCATCTTCTTTGCCTCATGTTCAACTCCTTTTGGGTAAAGAAGTACTTTAAACTCTTATGATCCGTGAAAATGGCAATCTTCTCACCGTAGAGGTAATGTCTCCAAATCTTTAAAGCAAAAACCACCGCGGCAAGCTCTAAATCGTGAGTGGGATAATTCCGCTCATAATTTTTCAATTGCCGAGAAGCATAAGCTACAACCTTACCATGCTGCATCAGTACACAACCCAAGCCAATCATTGACGCATTAGTGTAGACTGTTAGACCACCGGAACTATCAGGTATAGTCAAAACCGGGGCACTTGTCAATCTATCCTTCAACACTTGGAAGTTCTTCTCACAAGCGTTAGACCAGACAAACTTCTCTTCTTTCCTGGTTAGCTTAGTCATAGGAGCAGCCAACTGGGAAAAATTCTCAATAAACCTTCTGTAGTAACCTGCCAATCCAAGGAAACTTCTTATTTCCGTAACTGTCTTCAGTCTTTCCCAATCAGCCATTGCTTGGACTTTCTCAGGATCAACACAAATACCTTCAGCTGAAACCACATGGCCGAGGAATACTACACTCTTGAGCCAGAAATCACACTTGCTAAACTTAGCATAAAGCTTCTTTTCACTTAGTCTTTGCAAAGTGAAATCTAGATGCCTTGCATGCTCTTCTTCATTCTTTGAATAAATTAGGATATCGTCAATGAAGACAATCACAAACTTATCGAGCACATTGTGAAAGACTCTGTTCATGAGGTCCATGAACATAGCAGGAGCATTAGTCAATTTGAAAGGCATGACTCGGAACTCATAGTGGCCGTACCTTGTTCGAAAAGTTGTCTTGAAAATATCACTAGGCTTCACTTTCAACTGGTGATATCCATATCTTAAATCAATCTTTGAGAACATGGCGGCACCCTTCAACTGATCAAAGAGATCATCAATTCTAGGCAGTGGGTATCTATTCTTGATAGTCAGCTTATTCAACTCATGGTAGTCAATGCACAGACGCATACTACCATCCTTCTTCTTGACAAACAAGACCTGAGCTCCCCAAGGTGACACGCTAGGTTGTACGAAACCTCTTTCAATGAGCTCATTCAACTGGTTTTGCAACTCTTTCAACTCAGTAGGAGCCATCCTATACGGAGCCTTAGATACCGGAGCGGCACCAGGGATAAGATCAATAGAAAACTCAACATCCCTATCTGAAGGCACTCCCGATAGATCATCAGGAAAGACATCAACAAAGTCACAGACAATTTTGACTTCGTCAATACTTTTCTCCACTTTACTCTTGCCTTCAGATGAAGCATCATCTACCAGGGCATAGATTTGCATTAGTGCGGACAGTATCTTCCTACATACCCTTCTTTTCTCACCTTGAAATTCAAAGACCGCACTTCCACAAACATGGAACTGGATCTTCCTTGAGGAACAAAGAAACACAGCTTTGTGGGCTGTCAACCAGTCAATTCCCAAAATGACATCAAAGTCCTTCATCTCAAGAAGTATCAAATTGGCTTCCAAGTTCTTCTCACTAATCAACACAGGACATTTAACTAATCATTTATCTAGTTTCACAACAAGACCAGTAGGTGTACTAATCAATAAACAACTAGACAATTTCTTAGGGATTAGATCAATCTTCTTGATAAATGCAGATGATATGAACGAATGAGATGCACCCGTATCAAATAAAACAAATGCAGGAATAGAAGCAACTAACAATGTACCTGTAATCACTTCATGGTTCACATCTTGCTCAGTACTGGAGATACTGAACACTCTACCAGAGGGAGGAGCAGGAGCACTCTTCACCATTGGGGCAAGCTGTTGGACAGGCCTCTTAAGACATTCACGAGCAAAGTGACCAGGCTGCTTACAGAAAAAGCAAACAAAGTTGTTGGGTCCAACTGGAGTAGCTGCAACAGAGGGCTTCTGAACCAATGGCCTTGGATTCGCATTCACTGGCCTAGCACTCGCATTCACTGGTTGCCGATTCCCACCATACTGCTTAAACTGGCCGGGCTGTTGAAAACCAGGGTTCTGACCTACACTCCTAGGCTGAAAAATAGGAGTGGGATATGGTGTAGGTCTCACAAAACGCCGATCATTATGATCCACCAATCTAAGGTTCCTAGGCTGCCAGGGCCTTTGCACACGAGCGTTCTCCTTCTCAACTTCTTCCAACTTCTTCGAGTTCTCCACCACTTGAGCATAGCTCACTATAGGCTGGACAGTGAAGTAAGCTTTAATGGCTGGGCGCAGTCCTTTACAGAATTTCTTCGCTTTGGCAAGATCAAGCTTCAAAGAATCAGGAGCAATGAAATGAAGCTCCTCGAATTTCTGTTGGTACTCCAACACAGACAAAGATCCTTGCGCGAGAACCATGAACTCAGCTTCCTTTGCATCTTTCACTGCTTCAGGGAAGTAGTTCATGCAGAAAGCTTCCTTAAACAACTCCCAAGTTACAACACTTGCATGCAAACCGTCCAAAACAGGCCAGTAGAGGTCCACCAAGCGTCAGCTTCCTGTTGAAACTTCTGCTTAGCAAACAAAATCTTTTGAGCTTCCGTACATTGTAAATGACGAAAAGCCTTTCTCCAACTCATGAAGCCACTTGTTAGGAAACAAGAGGTCCTTGGTAACACCAGTAAAGCTGGGCACTTGCATCTTCAGAAAACTTTCCATCAAACGAGTGTGAGGAGTTCCAGCTAAACCTCCCGCATTCGGGACAACAGTATGAAGATTTCCATTAACACCTGCACGAGTCTCATTATGCAGAGTCATGAAACCGGTCATCATTTGGTTGAACTGGGCTGCTTGCTGTTGCATCATATTACCCATAATATTGGCAATATCACGAAAACTTCCCACATTCGGGGCACCGGGTATGTCATGGGTACCCTGATCACCAGTATTAGTATGCTGATCGTGACCATCTTCAAGTATCTCACCACGACCATGACCACTAGATTCCCCACATCCACTTCTCAGAGTAACCATTCTGCAATAACTGAGAATGTCAGAATACCAAAATTTCGAAGTTTCAACATAATCCACAAGTCCAAATGATTTGAAAACTTAAATCATGCTTAAATACATCAATTTAGTCATCCAACAACAAATCATAGGGAAAAAATCACATTTTCCAAAAATCCAACACAAAATGAGTTCACTGGGTCCATTGGTCGATTGATTGGTCGATTGCCTTGATCGACCAATCCAAAAAAAAATACCTGAAAATTCGTATTATAAGCCTCATTTTCACATTCCAACTTCATTTTAACTTCTTCCAATGGTGAGAGAGCTTAGGGGAAAGATTCCAAAGGTCCTCCCAAGTGTTCTAGGAGTGATTTAGTGCTTCAACAACAACACCACAACCTACATTCATCTCACACAAGGTAAAACTCTCATTTTCTCTTTCACTTTCATCTTCTCATGCTTGCATTTCAATCAAATCCATGTTTTGCTTGTATCCATTGTTAGAAATCATGTTTAGGAACACTTAGAAACATATTCCCTAGGTTTTAAACACTATTCCATGCATAGACAACAAGTTTGAACACCTTCTTGCACTTCTCGCAAGGTTTTCGTACCGAAATCGTTATCTTTAGAAAAATTTCATTTTCTCACAAACCGCTTGGAGTTTTCGCATGAAATCAATTGCTACATGCTAAAAATGATAAGGTGAATATGTCCATATAATTTGATTTAACCAATTTAAACTTTTCAAAAATCCAATTTTGACCTAGAATGCCAAAATCCCCAAATTTCTTCTTGCTGAATTTTCCACTTTAGACAGAGATTTTGATCGATTTTCCTCAAATAAACCTTATAGTCATGAAATTCCAAGTATTGTGTACATGCTAGTATCTTCAAATCAAAATTTCCCCAAATTTGAAAATTTCCAAAAATTACCAAAATACCCTTTTAACTTAAAATTTTGAAATAGCATTAACAACAATGTCTTTTCTTCTTCCATAGACATTCACCATGCCGAGGGGTGTAGGAGGACGAGGACGAGGACGAGGTTGTATGGTAGGGGCACTTAGAGACAGAGGTCAGGTTCCTTCGAGCCTAGACCAGGAGGTTCGGAGGCCAGATAGATTTGACACTCCCTAGGCCGAGTTCTTATACGAGGCCTACTTCAGTTACTATAACATCGAGCTAGGACGTCTACTACACCTTCGACAGCTCAGGGTCTTTAGGATTCAGCAGAGGTTCGACACCTTGAAGTGGACACATCTTTTTACAGAGGATCTGCCGATATACCTAGAGCTAGTGAGGTTGTTCTTTAGCAACCTAACCTATACTGAGGAGGCTAGGGTCTAGGACATCCACTTCGGCTTGTCCTTAGGAGCAGAGGCCTTCAGACTCGGATCCGCTTCTCTACGAGATCACTGGCTGAGATCTTGCGGGTCCCTCACTACCCAGATCGGTGCATATGGATACCTGCAGGGGCAGACATAGACAGCTACTTGATGCCGTACGAGCTGCGTGAGATATGCTCTACACTGTGGGATAGTCGTCGACGCTTCACTCCTTGGAACAGCGGACGTATGACAGATTCAGCACTGGTCATCAGTCGCATCGTCAGCCGAAACATCATGCCAAAGGCTAGACATCACCATCGGGTCACAGTGATGGAAGCCTTAGTCATCTACCGCATCTACATGGGATTCGAGATTGACCTTTCCTACATCATACAGCAGGTAATGCTGGATTTGGTTCTGCGGCCTAGCATGCGGAACATTTGCTATGGGAGGCTACTGACCTTGATCTTCAGGCATTTCAGGGTGAGTTTCGAGGATACACCAGTGGATACTGCTCCACGAGGATACATTATCGGGACTCGGACCATTTGTCAGATGAGGTTGCAACAGACTGTGAGATCTCCTGGTCTAGAGGGTGAGGAGGATGATGAGATAAAGGATGAGGAGCAAGAGTCAGAGGATGGAGAGGAGGATATCGGTCCAGATAGTGATGATCAGGCCGAAGATGATATAGAGATGCACGAGGTTATGCCGGAGCATCACGAGTTTCCTTCCTCGCACTTTGAGACAGGTGGCCCTTCTCATGCAGTTCCAGAGACTACAGATCTCAGTGCACAGATGAGATTGATGACTTCCATGCTGGAGAGGATGGAGGTCAGGCAGGAGCAGATGTATGAGAGGATGGAGTCACGACAGGATAGGATAGAGCATCAGGTGACTCAGTTATCAGAGAGGGTTCAGAGCTTACAGAGATCAGAGGAAATCACCTAGATATACAGTACTTAGGATTTCCCTTTATGCTTTTCTGATGTACTCGTTGTAAAACTCTAAATATTAATGAAGTTCACTTTGTTTCACTTTTATTATTGTGTATTATGCACTTTGCTTGTATTGCATTAAGTGACAATTGTTTAAGTATAATTATTGTGCATTATTCAGAAGTATTCAGTTATGCTTCATTATACAGTTTCTAGTCCAAGTGTTCTATTATTCACTTCTAAGAGTAGGTGAGTCACTTCTGGATCTACGACTCAGAAACGTTCTATTACTGTTTTCTGTGGTTAGGATTTCCTCGAACTTTGGGCTCTGATACCATTCTGTCACATCCTCCTAGCCGATACCCTAACTGGCATACCTGAGAGTGTGATCCACAGCCCTGAAGATCAAGTATTGAGGAAATCATCCTCCCACATATACAATAACATAATCATAAACAGGAAATAATCAAGGTTTAAAATATTATAAACAAAAGATTAAAGTCAAGAAATGAATAATCAATATAATCAGAGTGCAAAAATGATACCAGATGTAATCACATCAAAAGAAGTAGAGTGAGGCGGAAACTCACTCCACAAAATACAGCGGAACGCAGAATGTAAGTCTAAAAGAAATAATATCTAAAACAATGGAACTAAGAGAAATATCTAACATCAGGGTTTTCTATTCTATAGATGATGTCTTCAAAATAGTGGACTTCATCAATCCATTTGAGACGTTCCACATATACGTTGTCTTTAATCGTAGTACGCAGCTTGATCAACTGAGGGCTCATCAGCAAAATCTTGATTGTTGCCAACACCTTGCGTGTATTATGCTTCATCGGCTTGCGCTTCATCGTACTGTTCGCCATAGTAATCAGTACCTGTAGAATAGTCTAACAAAAACAATGTACGAAAGGAATGAGTTTCGAAGAAACTCATTAAGGTAGTTAATCCATAACAACATAAATAACATAGAAGCAAACCATAACAAGATGCAATGCAACATGAAACAAGTAAGGTATGTATGCATCTAAACTCTATGTATGCTGGTCTCTATGACAGACATGCTTTAAGTCATAGCACCGCACTTCTTTGGGAAGGTCTCAATCACTCATCATCAGTTGGTAATGGGTCCGGCATCCCTCAAGACAAACCATGGCAGGGGGTTAAGTCAACACACTCTCTCACAACCATTTGGCATAAGTACTGGCGCATGTCAGGGAAAAGCCTAGCCCAATGCAAGTCATCTACTCAGTTACATCAACTCAGGTCCAGATACTTCCATTCCTCGCCCCTGATGATCCTTTAACGTATCCTTTCCACTAGAGTCCTAATAGTCCCTGACTACGAACTCATCAAACCTATTGGTTATCCACATATGGTAAACAGGAAGCTCTCATGTCCTCTCACGGGTTGGTTACCGGTTTTAAGCGCCCATGAGCCCAAGTCTAGCCATATGCAACCCTCCAATAAATGGCCTCTTTCGAGTATCCACAATGTGATCCATGTCCTCTCACGGGTTGGTTACCGATCTTGAGCGCCCACGAATCCCCATTTCTACCACGAGTCGTTCGGTCTCAATACCCTTCCAAATCGGGTCTGATATAACGGGGACATCCTAGCCAAACACTGCTAGACAGCCCTAGGTATGACATTCAATGATTCGGGAAAGCGTCGATGGGCAACCCCGGAAACATCCCATACTATTTCCGATAATGTCCAAGGACAAAAGTGTCAAAAGGACACCTCCCAGTCCCAAACCAAACTTAATCAAACACATTCTCAGATCAGTCATGACATACACAACCAGTAGTTCATCATATAAAAGAGAATGTAAAAGCAAAATCAGATTAAGCAGTAATAAGTAATTCATATAACATGAATAATGAAAAAGATGATATAAACAAGTGCTACTGTTCTCACAGTAGGAGATCAGAATTAAAGTACAACAACAGTAGGTAATCTCATAGTTTCACAAAGTAGAAACCAGAGAACAAGTAATCTATGTAGTTAAGGAAATAACTGTCCTTACCTCCTAATTCGTAAAGGAACTTAGAGAATCAAGTAAGACCTTGACTAAACCTGAGAAAAGAGTCTTAAACAAGTGTATACTATGAGTTAGGAATGATACATAGAAGGAAAGATCACAATTCAATCAAAAGAGACCAAGAATGGGGTTGCTGTACCTATTGGTTGACTGATTGGTCTACTGTCCCAGTCGACCAATGAGTCGACCAACAGAGACAGTAGCCTTCAAAAATCAGAATTTTTAGAATATGAATCCGAATTTGGTGGTTCAAAAGGGTACAAAATAAGGGGGAATCTTTAATGGAAACATCTAAGTCTATAGAGGGCAACAAACCATTAATCAAATCAAGTTTCCAGGTCACAACTCAGGAACCAGAAAGTTAACCTAATTAGGTTAAACATAGATTATGAAGGAAAAATATAATATGGATCAAAGGTAAATAATTAGAGGATGATAGGATACAATTCTAGTAAAGAAAACACATTGATTGGATGTTAACAGGGTCAATAACCTATATCCAAGAAATTAGGGTTTCACCCTTTTTGGTTCCCATGAAAAAGGTTGAGATCGCAAGAGGGAGGGAATTGATAATAGGCCAATTACAACAAGAAGAATTAAAGAATATTGAATTTAGACCAACCTCCACATTACCCCTGAGGTTTCCCTCATATGGGGGTTTACCAAAATGGTTCTCATGATGACCACACAAAGTTAGGGTTTCAAGGGTTAGGGTTTCCAGGATTCAATTGGCAAGGGTTGAGATCATGATGATGATCATGGATCTCAAGGAACATGATGAGATCATGGAATAGATGGTTGCAAGAATGCAACATCATCTTCCTGATCTCAATCAAGAACAGATTTAAGAAAAGAAAATTAGAGACAGAGAGGAAAGAGATCATACACATACCATTGATGCAGGAGGATGAGGATTGCTTGAGTTCTTGCGAGATATCAACCAAGGATGCAAGGGAAACGATAAGAATAGGGTTCTAACTCGTTCCAGAGGCTTAGGAGGCAGATGAGGCAGAGTATTCCCGAGATTAGACTTAAATAGAGTAGCCACGATTTAAATTTCAAAAACATAATCAATTGGTCGATTGATTGGTCGACCAGTCTAGTCGACCAATGAGTCGACCAATCAGAACAGCAACATCAAAACAGGGAATTGAAGGCTCAGATCAAGTCCAAACATCAAGGGGTTTTGCACACACCTAAAGTGACACACCTAGTAGGTAGAAATGCCTTCGAACCAATACAGAGAGCACTCCAAGTCCATCAACTAATCCAATCTTCATCAGTGTGCAGTTTCCATAGAAGGGACACTGACATCCATACTCAAGGATTCCACTCCAGCATCAAGTCTTCAACTGAAATGGCCCAAAGTTGACTTCTTGCCTTACTTCGGGTTGCTGGACCTACAAACAACAGGGTTTCCGGGTCAGGGTTAGGGCTGGGTTTCATAGCTAACCTGAAGTGCAAGTAGGGGACAACTCTGCACCATACAAGTTGAGTCCAAGTGTTCGAAAGTTGACCTATGGAGGTGGATGACTACTATGAATATCTGATCATTCTAGTGGAAATCAAAGGAGAGAGAAAGTCAGTTCGGAACGCATAAAAATGAGATTTTGGTATGCCCGAAAATCGATGCTATAGGACTCAAATTTCAAGGTAAACTATACCGTTGGCCAGGCCTTGAAATGACCTTTATACCCATTTGAAGATCACCTGAATCAACCTTTGAATAAGAGAGATGGAGGGCCGGTTGCACAGTTGGTTCAAGTACCCCCTAGCTAGGTGTGGGGTAGATTCAAAATTTTGGGTTCAAAACCCTATTATATGATTCTTTCATTTCTCAAACACATTTCTTTATGTTAGAGTGGGATAAGATCTTAGGAGTGGAGAAAACCTTGGAGTTCGGTGGATCCTTGCACATGGTGAAGCATCGAAGAGAGAATCATCGTGATAGCACGTTGAAAGGTGAGCATTCATGAAACCCTCTCTTCTAATCTATTTTTTGAGTTTATTCATGAGCAATGAATGCTATGTTGTGGTTGTTGGTGTTAATGGGTAGCATTGAATGTTTTTCCTACCTCCATTTATGTCTCCCAACCCCAATGATTGTTGGTTTGTGCAAACCTTTACATTTGACACCGATCCAACCTCTCTAAGAGGCTCGCGAGCAAACTCATGTAACCCAAATTGGGGGTTTTTATTCAGGAACCAATTGGGATATTTGAAAGGTGTTTTGGGAACCCCAAATGTTGTTAGATTGAAGTCCCCAAAGCCACTTTTTGAGTTGGTTTCGATATGGGTTTAAAATCAACCAAATCATGATATAACTAGTAAATATGTTCCTCCCCATGTCAACATATTTTATAGCTTATAATTGGATAACTTTGTTGTTCCATTGGCCTAAAATGAAGGTGTTGTCATTGTTGGCAACTTAAGTGGGCTTTGATATGGTACAGCAACACACAAAAAGGTTCCGAGAGAAAGAATCCAATTCAAATAAAGAAAACTCAAGAATCCCGTTTTTGAGGGTCTCTGTCCAGTTTTGATCAAACTCTTCATCGGATAGTCATCCAGTGTCCGATTGAGCCGATTTTTGGAGGAGAGCTTCACGAATTCTTGATCTTCAAATCCAACGGTGGGATTGTTCATTGGAGATGTCTAAGTTAGTCCGATTTGTACGTCAAAACACTCATTGTTTAAGTCAGATAGGAACTTTGAGTTTGATTCAAACTCTGAGTTAAATTAATCTATAAAAGGAGAGCAAACTCCAGCAGAAGAGGTAGGACGTTTTGAGGAGCTTGGGAAGAGCATGGAGGTCGAACCAGAAGACGTTGGTTGGCTTTGGAGATCTGAAGCTTGGGAATAAGAAGTCTTTTTGTTTTGCTGAACAAGAAAGAAAGTGAAAGAGAAGGAAGAAGAAGCAGCAGAAGAAAAGAAGGGAACATGGTTGTATGTTTTTTTTAAAGAGAGAAAACTGAAAAAGATTGAAAAGAGAAAAAAAAAAAAGAGTTGGAGAAAAAGAGAAACAAGTATTGTTACCATGCATCTTACACAAGTTGAGGTAACCCGTATTCACAAGTTATTGTCTATTATTTTCTAGGTTATGTTTAATGATGAAGAACCTAGATCATGAATGTAATTTGGGGAACTTGAATTATTGGTTTACATTGTGACCTAGCAAGTCGGAGCTTGTCTAGGGGGTTGGGGTTGGTGCCCTTGTCTGAATTGCATTTTAGACTATAGTAAGGATTGGTGTTCCTGGACTGTTGTGGCAGTCAAAATATCTAGGAGTGTATTGAGTAATATACGAAACCCTAGGTAGGGTATTACTCCGTGGATGTAGGCAATTTGGCCGAACCACGTAAACTCTGGTGCATTGCGTTTTTTTTTATTTTTCTTTGTTGCACATATTGGAGTGCTTTGATTGCAGAGTGGTGGTACACTGTCTGGTAGACCCAACCACATTGTGGTGTGTGGTGGACGTGTCCTTGTGCAGTTGATAGCTACGAGTGGTACACTGTCTAGTAGACCCAGCTACATTGTGGTGAATTTTTGAAGACACTGATTCCACCCCCCTCTCAGTGTCAATCTGGGAATAACAAACTTCAAAAAGTGGAGAGACAAGGAAATGATCATTATTCTTCTTCTATAAATATCCAAAATTTGCTAGCCCTGGGAGGCTTGTTCAACTGCCCCGTATGTTGGGTGTGTGGTTTGACCCCTCGATTGATCGCCGACTTACCTCCGTTTGATTTCTCATGACTCTAGGCTTAATTTGAGTTGATTTTACCCTCTATGATAGATTTCTTTGGACTTTGGAGAGTGTTCTCGACATTAATAGGTGAAGAATACATTGCCATTATCTTTTGCATTTGAATTCATTTGAATTGCTTAATTTCATTGATGTTGCTGAATTATTTGAAATGCATTAGACTTTGCACGACGGAAGGTAATGTGATGCATTGTTTATTTACTTCTCAAATTACATAAAGAGCAAATTACACTGACACCCCAAAATTGAGACCTTAAAGCATTGACACCCCAATTTATGTTTAAAAAGTATAGAGACCACAAAATTAGATTTTCATTGGGTATATTTATCCAATTTATCACTAAAAACTTTCAAACACTGTTTATTATAAGGATATTTTTTAAAATAAACAGTAATTTTAACTGTTTTCAGTGATAAGTTGGACAAATATATTCAATGAAAATCCAATTTTGGGGTCTTTGTGCGTATTAAACATTAAGTGGGGTTTCAGTGCTTTAAGGCCTCCATTTTGGGGTGCCAATGCAATTTGCTCTTACATAAATGATGATGTGATTATGATATGTGTGTGGATTTGATGGTGGGACATTGTCCTTTGGTATGTATATAGCAACTGGGGTTGGGGGTTTGCCCATTATTCTGGTGACTTTATATCTTCACTTAGACCTAGGTACATGGTCAATAGGTGTCTAGCTTTGTTGGCTAGTGAATCCTTGAGTGCTACTACCCTTTCGACAAGGGTATTGAAGCGGAGTGACCCTTGATGGCAGTGGCTGGGTCTTGTGAGCATCAAGCAGGCCCACTGTGACAATTACACTTCTTAAACTCCAATGAATTAACTTGGTTAACTTTGGATAAAAATTTTGGATGACTGTAATAACTTGATCATTATAATTTGATCTCATTACTTGAATTTCTTCTTGCTATTTGATTATGCTATATTGTACGGTGTTATGGATTTGGTGGTGAACCTTGTTTGATTAGTGTATTACCCCCAAGAGTATTTGGGTATAACCAGATCCGACTGGGTGGGGCGTGACAATATCACATCTTACTAGCTCACTAGTTAGAAAAATGAAAGGATAATACTACAGGAATTCAAATATTACTTGCCTCTCTATCTTGTTTGATGGCATCACAAAGAATGTTAATTGCAAAAACAAAAAATAGTAGGAAAAGGAGAAAATGAAGGTGCAAGGAAGAAAGCCATTCCTCAAGGTATGCTCACAATTAGAACAAATGCAATAGTATTGCAAAGAGGACATTTTCTTTTCATAGGTGAGGCGCTCATATATGGAAGAAATAATATTATTTGCTTGGCTAGCTAGTGCGTAGTCTCTTTTGCTTTCCCTATTTGAGTTCACCATCTGCACCTATTTATTTATTTTGTTTCTTTTGCCATATGTTCTATCGATCAAATATCACCTTGCTATAAATATATATACTCCATAGACATTAATTATTGCACTAGTAAGAAATGCAACTACAAATGCACGTTGCTCTTTGTGCTATTTTCGGAAATCCTACTAGAAAAGCTAGCTATTGGGTTGATTAACATTACGCAAGATGATAGACGAATCAAATTAATGTTTCGTAAGAAACATGTCAAATATTGTTAGATTCCATTCTTCACATGGTAAAATACTTACATAGTAGGCTACAACATTCTAGCTGAATTTCCAAGTACCACTTGTAGGCACTACCAATCAAACTAAAAGAAGGGATTACATGATAATGCATCTTTATTTCTTTAAAGGTTTCATTAGCAATATTCTTATCACAATGACGAAAAACAACATTGTTTTTAGTGGCTGGCAACCAAATCAGCACATAAGCCCTATATGATGAGTAGAAAAATCATACGATGAGCTTGTTTTGAGGGGAAATAATCTATACTCTTACCACTTTCTTGATGCATCTTCCCAGTGAGTCCATCCCAAAAGATTTATAATGCCATCTAAAGTGCAACAGGAAGAGAGAACTTTTGAATATCAACCATAAGCTCTTCTCAAGTAGACAATCTCAGTCCCCTTATTTGTACAATTTACTTAAGAGAATCATGTTGTCTCATTCTCAAAGATACAATGCAAAGCTACAATGGGTCCAAATTACTTAGTTGTTTAATGCCAAGTTTAATCTTGCTTCAAGAAACACATACTTGTTGTATCCAGATAACAATTAGCTTAATGAAATAAACAATCATATGAACTTGTTAGTTGTATTAGTTTAACGGGTTTCAAATGGTATGGCAGTTTAATTCAAAATTGTATAGGATAATTTAGTTTAATTTAAAATTGCATAAGATAATTGTTTTAAAATGCTGATATGGATCTTTTAACCTAATAGAGTGGTATTCATTACTAATTTGGTGACGGTTTGTTCTTACTTGATTCTTTCTAATTAATAGCTGATAAGGATATTTGGTAACCTCAGTTCTATTTTGTGTGTTTGGTTTCAATTATATTGACATCGATGAAAAATCTAATCATTTGTTTAGATATCTGTAGGATTAATTGGAGTAAGTCTTGTTTCAATAATCAAAATTTCTGAAGTAAAAATATGGATAGATGTTTCCCAATCAAATGCTCGTAAATTTACAATTGAATAGAAAAATACCTTTTTTTATTCTAACGTCTTAAACAATTTTACTGACGGCATTGGTAAAGATATTTTGAATTTTAGACATTCTTTGATTCTTTATTATTATTAATTTTTGTGTGTGGTAACAAATATATATTTTGGTGCATCAAAGTTAGGCCACTAATGACGGCTCAAGATTTATAATAATATTCAGCTAAAGAGAGACTCATATTTGTTTTTTATTAAAAAAAGTTACAGAGTTTTCTTGGTCCTATTTGTCCATCCAAAAATAGTTGCATTACGTACAATTGTGCAGTAACTTCAACTATATTCTTAGAACTTTGATTCCTTGACACATGTTAGAATTAAATTAATATGGATGCAAAAATACACAAAGTGAGTATCGCCAACAAGCAAGCTACACAAAATAATAATTTACCTGCATCCCCTAGTAAGACTTTTATTGTTGTGATGGGGATATTACATGATATTTCAAATTAATCTTGTCTAACTCTATTTTAATTTCAAATTAAGTTAGATGTATTGATATGTAAACATTAACTCCTCTTAAATCAACGCACACAAACACACACCCACACCCACACCCACATATTCTAAAATAATATTTGGCTACCATGGTTTTGTCAACTAATTGACTACTTTAATTCTATCAATTGAAAAGCATATAGTTCATGATCACGAAACGGGTGATTGGGATTGGTGAAAAGCATGCTGGTCTCTACTTTTATCGTGTTCATGATCATTTTGCTTCCTTTGTTTCACAACCTTCACAAAATTTTGACATGTGGCATTGGCGCTTAGGGCATCCTTCTCATTTTCCTCACAATTTTTTATCTTAATTGTTTCTGATGTTATCATTTCACCTCGACATTGTGATATTTGTCCTCTTGTTAAACAATCACGTTTACCTTTTCTAATGCATGTTGAATGGAGTAATTGTCATTTTTCTCCTTTACATTATGACATATGGGGTGATTTTTCTATTGCTTCTTTTTCTAGTGCTCATTATTTTCTTACCATTGTTGATGATTATTCTCAATGTACTTGGGGTTTTCTTATGCGTCACAAGTCTGAAACTCAATGTCTTCTTAAAATTTCATTGCATGGTAAAAACACAATTTAGTTACATTGTCAAGAAAATTCGTAGTAATAATGGTCTTGAATTTATCTCTCTCTCTCTTCTTACTTTAATGAGTTGGACATAATTCATGAACGTAGTTGTATTGCTACTCCTCAACAAAATGGAGTTGTTGAATGCAAACATCGCCATATCCTTCAGGTTGCTCGAGCTTTACGTTTTCAAGCACATCTACCTTTAGCTTTTTGGGGGGAATGTGTTCAGACTGTAGTTTATCTCATAAATCGTCTCCCTACCCCGTTGTTAAAAGGGAAAACCCCAAATGAGCTTGTGACTGGTGTTTCACCTAAGTATTCTTATCTTCGTGTTTTTGGTTGTTTATGTTATGAAATTTAACTCCTCATCAATCTAAGTTTTCTCCACGTGCTATTCTAGGCATTTTTATTGGGTATCCATATGGGCAAAAGGCATATCGTATTTATAACCCTGTCACTCGTAAGATATTCACTAGTAGGGATGTCATATTTTATGAGACGATATTTCCATACCACCATGCAACCTTCCCTCAATCTGTTTCTTCTCCCCACTCCTCTTCGACACCTATCCTTCCTTGTCCTGCAATTGATGATCCAATATCCCCTCCTCCTCCTATCCCACCCCCCTTTTTACTAGAATCACACTCTGATGATCCTAGCGTCCCTCTTCGTCATAGTACTCGTCCTACTCGCCCTCCTCCTCACCTCCACGACTATCAGTGCAATGTTGCTTCTCTTCTTGCCCTTATCCTCTCAATAATTACTTCCCGTATTCGGCTTTTTCCCCTACTCACAGTGCTTTCCTTTCTAGTATATCTACTGATTCTGAACCTCGTTCCTTTGTTGAGGCTTCCCACAATCCCAAATGGTGTGCTGCAATGGCTAATGAGATTAAGGCTCTTGAGCTAAACCATACTTGGAGCTTGCAACCTCTTCCCCCTAGCAAGGTAGCTATCCAGTGTAAATGGGTATACAAATTTAAATATTGAGCTGATGGTTCTATTGAACGCTACAAAGCTCGCTTGGTTGCCAAAGGCTTTACTCAGATTGAAGGTGTTGACTACCAAGAAACATTTTCCCCTGTTGCGAAATTATTCACTGTGCGATGGCTCCTTGCTATTCTTCAATTAAAGGTTGGCCTCTTTTTCAAATGGATGTTAAAAATGATTTTCTTCAGGGTGATCTAGATGAGGAAGTTAACATGTCTTTGCCACCTTGTTTTTCCCGAAAGGGGGAGAATAATCTAGTTTGTTGTCTTCATAAGTCCATATATGGTTTAAAACAAGCTTCTCGCAATTGGTTTTCCAAGTTCACTTCTGCTTTACAACTTGCTGGATTCAAACAATCATTAGCTGATTATTCTTTGTTTGTATCTTCCAGTGGGTTTAGCATCACTATTGTTTTGGTTTATGTGGATGATATAATTATTAGTGGCAACAATCAAGTTGCCATCAATGCTTTGAAATTGTTTCTTCATAGTCGCTTTCATATCAAAGACTTGGGCACTCTCAAATTCTTTCTTGGCATTGAGGTTGCTCGGTCAACTAAAGGTATCTTCCTTTCTCAAAGGAAATATACCTTGGAGATGCTTAATGATGCAGGTCTACTTGGATCCAAAGCCATCAATTGTCCTATGGAACTAAACTTAAAATTGAACAGTGAAGATGGCGAACTTCTTGCTACTCCAACAAGATATATAGAAGACTTGTTGGAAGATTGATTTATATCACAGTCACTAGACCTGATATTGTCTATGATGTACAAGTTCTCAGTCAATTTATGGAGAAACCTAGAAAACCTCACTTGGATGCTGCATTTCAGATTTTGCGCTATTTAAAATCTTGTCCAGGGAAAGGCATTTTGTTATCTTCTGCTAGCGACCTACACATCAATGCCTATTGTGACTCAGATTGGGAAAGTTGTGCCACTTCTCGTCGTTCTACTACTGGCTATTGTGTTTTCATTGGATCAAGTCCTATCTCTTGGAAGAGTAAAAAGCAATCAACTGTTTCCCGATCTTCTGCTGAAGAGAAATACAGATCTATGGCCACAACAACTTGTGAATTGACTTGGCTGCACTATTTACTTAAGGATTTAGGATTTTTGCATCCAGAACCTATGTATCTATTTTGTGACAATAAAGTGGCTATACACATTGCTGCAAATCCAATCTTCCATGAGAGAACAAAGCATGTTGAGATCGATTGTCATGTGATTCGTGAAAAACTTCAGGCTTGGCAAATTCAAACAATTTATGTTTCTTCTAAGCATCAAGTGACAGATATTTTTACTAAAGCTTTGAGTCAAGAACAATATCATTTTCTTCTTAGCAAGTTTGGCATTCATGATGTCCATGCTCCAACTTAAGGGGGAGTGTTAAATTGTATTGGGTCGGGTCATAACCTGTACCCAGGTAGAGAGGGTAAGGCGGTGAAAATAAACCTATAAATTGTGAATCATTGTAAAACCCTAGAATGAATGAAAACTAAAGCAGCCTCCTTTCTCCCGTGGACGTAGGCCTCTGGCCGAACCATGTTATCTCCTCTTGTTCTTTCTAGATCTTACATATTTTTCCTTGATTATACAATTAACAATATATATATATATATATATATATATATATATATATATATCAATCAGAGCTTGGTTTTTTTTATCGATCATGTCACCGCATCGCATTGCATTAAGATATTATGAAGGTCATCAATTCCCTTAAAATCAAACTCTGGGAGTCTCTTGACAGTTTCCTTAGGAATGCATCCCGAAGAGAGTTTTCTAAAGGCCCTTAGTATTTTTATATTTCGGAACGGCAAATAGTAAATCCGTATGGTCGCCTCTACGGTTATAATTTCAGAGATACGGTTGACCATAAGACCGGCATGTGTGCCTTAAATTATCTCTCTGGTGTTTTGCGCCTTTGGATGTTAAACAAGATGATTGAAAAAGCCAGTAATGACCGCGGGAAAAGAAAACCCTTCAATATCTTTTCATTTGCATTAGTGTAATTTGCATTAAACCCAAGAAATAAGTGTCAATTATGATGGTAGTACTGAGTAGGAATACACAAAATTATTGTTCACGTTAAGATTTACTTTGCTCACTATTCACTCACTATTCACTTACTATTAAGGTACTATTCTCTTTCAATATTCATCTTTTACTATTCACATTTAGACTTTTGAACTTTACTATTCACTATTCACCTTTTACTGTTCACATAATAGACATTTTGATATATCACAATCATGCGTGTTTTAGTAAATTTACTATTCTCTTTCACTATTCACCTACTATTCACATGTTTGCTTTCTAATCAATCACAGTCATGCATAATAGATAGTTTTCTTTACAAGTCTTTCTAAAAGATATTTATATTTTGCGTAATGAAAGAAGTAGTATATAATTTTACGGTCTTTATAGTATCTTTGCATAATTGCAACACGAATAATGGAATGAAAGTAGTCTTTTGTAGTCTACTTGGATATTACAAAACAATTGTGAATAATATAGAACTTCCAGAACAACTTGTAGTACAGGGTAAAATTCTTCCTTTAGAAATTCGTGAAATTATATTTGATAAATTATCTTCATCTATTGAAACCACCAATACAAAATTAAAAGCACAAAAAGAACAATTAAAAATTGCTACAAAATTACAGAGACAAAAATTATGTATATATTGTCTTACAAATTTCTTTGATAATCCAGATAATGAATTATCTTGGTAAAAAAATTTAGAAAATATGAAAAATAAAATAGCTATATCATATGGACATGATCCGTATGATAAAATATTAACTTTACCGGAATGCATAAAAGTAAAAATACAAGAACTCAAAATAGAAATACAATATCAGAAAAATATTTGTGATGAAATAATCGAATTAAAAAATAAAATTAGACAAAATTATACCAAATTACATAAATTATTCGAACATAGAGTACATAATCCTAATCAAGATGTTATGACAAGAAAAGAAAGAAAACAAATGAATAAAATTGGAAAATCAAATCATAAGTTATTTAATAAAATTAGTAATTTAATGAAATATTTTGAACATATTATAATTAATGAAGAAGATAATGAATTAAATACACCCGTTTATAATGAAGATAGTGATACATATGAATTCTAAAGAAACAAATCAAGAAACAAATAATTATAAAAATGAACTAATAATACTTAGACAAAATCAGGACTATATAAAAAGTGAATTAGAACAAATTATGTCTGTAACAAATCAATTAAAGTTACAACAATTACCAACAAGTGAAGATATACACAAATTAATGTTCTTCTTCGAACAAGAGCAAACTCGACATATCAAATATAGAGAAATCTTTGAATTATTAAATAAAAGAAGTAATGATGTAAATATTAGATGTGATGGAATAATGCAAACAATAGAAAGAGTAGAACAAAAAGTAAAAAAACTCGAACATTTAATAAAATTAATTGGAACATGAGTACTCAAGATAGGCTAAGACACTTAAGAGGAATAAAAAACTTAAGAGATAAAATAAAAGAAACAAAAAATGAAATAAATTATTTTAGAAGGAAAATGGTAGAAATGGATCCTAATGAATCCATAGTTAATATCCCAGTTAATTTACTTTGGAGAATAGATAATCAACCACCAATCTTAGTAAAAAGATATCAAATAGATAGATTAAAACTAATCTTAGAATATAAACAAAAATAATTAGCACAATTTGCATCATGAGTCAAGACACAAATCCTTTTTATTTACAAATAATAAATGAAGCAAAAACATATCATAATGATATTGAAGGATTAACAAAACATGAAGTTCATCAACAAGTAGATAATATTATGATACGACAAAATAATGTAATTATATTATTACAACTTAGAATATTAAAAGAAATAGATCAACTTCAACAAGACATTCTCCAATTACACTCCGTACAACCAAAGAAAACAGATATAAATGAAATACTTACAAAAATACAAAATTTAAATATTAATAAATCAATAGAAGAATCTATACCTCAACAAACAAATAAATTAGCTACTTTCTTAATAGCAAAAAAATAAGTAAAATGTTAAGAAAATTCTCCAATAATAAAAATATGATAGGACAATCATCTAAAACATATGATAGTCCTCAAGAAAACAAAATAACTGAAATAATAGATATAAATAAAAATATAGAAGTCTTTAGGAATAACGCATTAAATCTATTAAATCCAAAAACATTATATAACGCAGCTAAATTTCCAAGAGATACAGTATTCATAAAATATAAAAATGAAGAAATCATAAGTTGTTTAGAAGGACAAACAGTTAGATTACCAATAGTAGACAAAGAACTAAAAACATTATTAAAACAAAAAAATATTAAACTAATACACACTGGAATATTTGTGGTTGGAATAAAATCTCTTACAAGAAAACATTTAGGAACAAAAGCCTTAGTAACAATATACGATTCAAGATGGAAAAATACAAATTCAATAATACAATTAATGGAAGTAGATATGAACAACAATGTAGGATTAGTATTTTTCACACCTGATATGCTAATAGATAAAGAAGCATTTATAAATAATATACAAATTGGAATACAAACCAAAGGATATGAAGGATTTTCAGGAAATAATCTTATACTTTGTACATGACTCTTAGGAGAATGCAAAACTCGACAACAAATTATAAAATAAATATACAAGATATAGTTGAAAGTATGGCAAGTAAAGTTGTTAAAGCCATAACACCACCCAAAATAGATTCATTAGAATATGTAGGATTACCTTGGAATATTTCACAAATAATACAAAATGATATTCAAACCACAATAACTCCTTCAGAACATTCTACATATCAAACAGTTAAAGGAGACACAATAATCAAATTCACTAATTATAAAACCGTATTACAATTTAAAAATGATACGGATACAAAATCCGTTAGTGAATAAATAAGTAGATATAATGGAAAACTTTGATGAATACATGAAAAAAATGGATAATCATTTTCTAATATGAAAGCAAATTTAGCAATATGTATTAAAATTATAGAAGAAAGAAATAGAAAAATAAAACAGGATAGAATTAAAGGATCACAAAAAGAAAAAATGATAGATACACACTCTAACATAGAAACAGAGTCCGTTATAGAACTATATAATGAATATCTTATCGACGCTGAAGTCAAATACATATAAGAAATCTTAAACAATGAACAAAATGATATTGAATACGTTAATGGACAAGAATCACAAAGTAGTGTTGGTCAAAACCAAACCTATGATTCTCAACAAGAAACATCAGGAACAAATTTACCAAGACCATCTGCAAAACCCACAGATGTATATTAGTCACCAACATATAGAAATAATAATCCCACATCATTACAATGAAAATCTAGAGAAATAAGATACCCAACATGTAAAATCCAGCCCTATCCTAACCCACCCGGCCCAGATTTTATACTGTTGCAGGTCCAAAGACCCGAAGTGGTGGTAGAAGAGACTTGTGTGCCCTCTTAGTTGAAGATTCGATGCTTGATCTAGAGCCATTGGACATTGACAATGATGCCCCTTATCTAAGTACATTGTCAGTGTTGAGTGAAAATCTACGCACCGATGAAGATTGAATTAGTTGAAGTACTTATTGGACCCCCGTGATCAATCCGAAGGTATTTCTTGAAACTAGACTTATTGATTGACTTGTAAGAGAAAACCCAACTCAATTCGGATCTGTCTGGCCTTCCAAATCCATTCCTGAAGTTGTTGTCATCTTTGGTCAACTGACAGTCGACCAACTAGTCAACCAGCAATAATGGAATTTGTTTTTTTACGAAATCACTTCCCATTTTGCCCCTACCTTTTTGGAACTCGTGAATGAGGACCTAAGCTAATCATTTGCACTCTAGAGCACGAAGTTGGACACTCTCTTGGGCTTTTCTTGGTGTTTGGGAAGATCTTTGACTCCAATCATTAGTATTGCACACCAATCATCAACTAAAGGTATGATTCCTTCTATTCTTATTCTAATCTATTCATTTTCTACCAAATTATGATCTTAAGACCATGATTGAAGTGCTACAACCTTGCAAACACTTAACCATGAGTCTTCCCCAATCAATCCCATGATTATCACCCCATTCTTGCTATGTTATAATTCCATTAAGATTACTTGCACTTCATTACTTTGATTCCCTCCATCTCAACCTTGTCTTGATTCAAAACTGATATATAAATGCATGATAGGTCTAGATTACTATGAATTTAGGATTCTAATTTGATTCTTAACATTCAATTGATTGATTCCTATCACTCTTTACAATTCCAATGCGATTCTTAATATCTATCATATAGAACATAAGACTTTGAATTGGGCATTT
The DNA here is from genome assembly GCF_041222555.1 of Hakea prostrata. NCBI lineage: Eukaryota > Viridiplantae > Streptophyta > Magnoliopsida > Proteales > Proteaceae > Hakea > Hakea prostrata. The sequence goes on from NC_142602.1 coordinate 60,822,530, forward strand.
TTAATTGGACCGTTGGATCGTCATGAAATTTAATGTGTAGTATCCTCATACTGTTATAAACATGCCCTCCAAATTTCGTGTCGCTCGGAGCACCGGAAGGTCAGTTTCAGACCAAGTCTTCATTTCTGCCCACTGATTAACAAGTCTTGGTCGGCTGCTTGGTCGACTGACAGTCGACCAAGCCAGTCAACCAAGATATGAGAACATCCCTGTACTTGGCCGAATTGATTCGTTTGACCTCCGATTCGACTGTTTTCTTCTTTGATGTTACTTGTACGTTGTCTAGGGTACCAACACTGATTTCTAGGACTATTCTTGGTGGTCATTGATTTTGTTTACGACTCGATTAAGGTAAGGACGGTCGTTAAGTCAAGTATGTTAATTATGTAAACATGCTTATACTTTAAGAACTCAATGGTTATATTCCTATGTATATTCCTTTATCATACCTGACTATTCTATGCATTCTTATCAATAGTAGTATGTTACATATCATTTGGAATATCATGTTTAATTATACTTTATGATTTTATATATGATCAATCATGTAATGATATGCCTTTGTTTATATGATGAATCATTGATTAAGTATGATATGATGAGATTGAGCTTGTGATTGACTATGTATGACTTGGGATTGGGAAGTGTCCTTCCGACACTTCTGTCCTTAGACATCGGAGGGAGTAGTATGGGATATTCTCCGAAGGTGTCCATCGACGCTTTTCAGGGTTGTTGGATGACATGCATAGGATTGTCTAGGTGTATGGTTGGGATTATCCTTGTCGTATCAGACCCTAATCGGAAGGGTGTTGAGACCAAACAACCCGTGGTAGAGTATGGTTGATGGGCGCTCAAGACCGGTATCCACTCCGTGAGAGGACTTAAACCATACTGCGGATACCCGAAAGGGGCCATTTATTGGTAGGGTTGCAAATGGATAGACCTGGGCTCACGGGGCTCAAGACCGGTAACTAATCCTTGAGAGGACGTGAGAGCTTCCATTTAGCATTTGTGGATGACCAATAGGGTTGATGAGTCCGTAGTCCGAGTTGGTTGGTGCCATAGGATACGCTGACTCTAGTGTGAAGGATACGAAACCAAGTTGGTCGGTGCCATAGGGAAAGTATCCGGATCTAACATGATACGACTGAGTAGATGACTTGCATTGGGCTAGGCTTCGCCGTGACATGCGCCAATACTTATACCAATGGTGATGTGAGAGAGTGGTGACTGAATCCCCAACCATGGTTTGATGAGGACTTTACCCAATTCCCCTGGCAAACCCAAGATATCTATATGATTGAGGGGGAGTGACAGACGACCTAAAGAAGTATGGTGCTATGACTTAAAGCATGTCTACCTTAGAGACTAGCATACTTAAGGTTAGAATCATATATCATCATTGTCTCATATCATATTGCATCATGTTGTGACTTGTATCGAATGAACTGTGTATTATGAAACGACTTGCCTTGCTGAGTTCTTTTGAACTCATTCCTTTCGTGCAATTTGTTAGATTATCCTGCAGGTACAGAAGACTCTAATGGCGCACACTACCACCCAAGCTATGATCCCGCATACTACCCTTCGAGTGATGGCTACGATGAGAGTCAGGATTATTGTGCCGAGGAGGATTATGGTTTGTACCAGGGTTAGCCCCACCTTAGTGAGGGAGCGGCCGCGCTGGGTCCACTTCATCCATACTTACGAAGAAACAATCATTAGGATTGAAGAAACCTTTGCGTAGTGCCCCATTTCCTTGGATGGCTGTAAAACTTATGGATATATTGTCTTTAATTCTAATGGATTTACTCTTGATACGAATTTGTAATTTAGTTCAATTAACCACCTTTCCGCTATTTTTGAAGGGGTGACTTCTGATCACTCCTTCCCCTTGAGATCACTTTTATGAGAAGTTGATACTTGATATTTCCGTACTTTGATTGATTATCTTTTCTTATTCATTTGATCTGTTTATTGCTTACTTTAAACATTGATTATATTGTTCATGATTATGTTATCGTGTATGTGGGAGGCATGGCCGCTCGATCTGGATCTTCGGGTTGTGGATCACATCCTGGGTATGCCAGATAGGATACCAGCTGGGTGGATGTAACACAACAGATGAACCAAAACAATTCCAAAATATGAGAACATGAACAATTTTAAATCTAACATATCATGACCCACAAAAATGGAACTCAGTAATTAGTGTATGGAAACAATTGGTAGTAAATGATATTTATAAAATTTTTGATATAGAACACTTATCCCCAGAAGAATTATTTGTACGCTTAGAAACTTATCTAGGTGATTTAGCAAAAGCAATCTGGGAAAAATATAAACAACAATTTCAACCTGAATATCAACAATTACTAACAATGGAAAATAATCCATTTAATTTTCTAAATTATATAGGACAAATTATAATAGGAAAAGATCCAAATATAGAAAATATTACTAAACAAGCAGATGCCTTAAAAACAATAGAACAAATGTCATTAATAGACTATAAATATATTAAACATTTTTGTAATGATTATATGTATCATAGTGTAAAAGCAGGATTATATTTTGACAAGGACATTAGCACAAAATTATTTCTTAAACTACCAGGCGTATTAGGCCAACAAATATTAGACGAATGGAATAAATTCTATGAACCCTTAGATGAACAAAGAAAAAATAGATTTGATATACGAGGCCTAGGAATAAAAATGGAATTTATAATGGAAATATTAAAAGCAAAATGTGCGATTCAATTAGCACAAAAATAATTAAAAAGAGAAAATAATTATTGTGATATAATGTATGTACCACAACAATACAATATACATATACCATTTCATAGGAAACAAGCAAAATAATATTAACAAATGAGAAACCATCAATATGAACAAAGACCATAAAGAAGCTATAATAGTCAAAATAACCCTAGAAAATATAATTACTCTATAAGAAAATCTATTTCTAAAAAACTATTTTTAGATAAAGATAAACATGTTAGGAGATATGATCCAAAACGAACATATACTAAACAATTAAAATGTTATACATGCGGTAATACATGACATTTAGTAATAGTTGCCCAAACTTATAAAATACATATACTAGAAATGCATACTTAGTACAAAATACAAACCAAGCATTATTAGAAGTGGATATTGATGTATCCGATACCGAGAGTATATATAGTATAATAAAAATACAACTAGATGTTGAAGATCTTGAACAAGAAATCGAGGAAATACCACAAGTCGAAGAACAATTCCACAACCTTACATTAACTCATATTTATTAAATGACAACTTGTCAACATACTTGAGAAAATAATAAAGAAAATTTACACATATGATGTATATATTGTGGCTTTTGGCCATCACTTCAAAATAGATATCAATGTAATATATGTTATAAAGAAGCATGTAAATCCTGTTTAACAGGAAAACCTTCACCCTTCCCTAAAACATCAACATCTCCTTCGAGTATAATTCTTCCTCAAAATCTTCCATCTACAACAACTCTTTCAGATTTACGATTTATTCAATTAGAACAAACCACACAGTCACATACCCATCAAATTCAACAATTAAATACCAATATAACACATATTGAATCTGATATTGCTAGTATTAAAAATGATGTCTTAGATATTAAAACACAACTTACAAATATGAATACAAAGTTTGACACACAAATCGCTGAAATAAAACAACAAATTCAATACATAACTAATATGCTTCGATTTTCTCAACCTTCTGAACAAATTAACACCCATTGAACAGTTCCATGATGAATTAATCACTGAATCTGTTTCTCACATTGAACAATCTACTTTTCAGTACTCTTCTAATGTCAAGGTTAAACTCACCGTGCCATATAATAATAAAGAAAATTTTCTTATGGCAACCGTTGACACTAGTTGTACTAAGAATCTCCTTTCTTCAAAATTTGTCGTTAATGATGATATTGAACCTATACCCAATCCCAAATCTACTCTTAGCTATGGTATAGATAACATCCCACATTATTATACTCATCAACTAAAACCTTCTACCATTTCTTTTAGAGATCATTGCAAACACTATAACATACAATACCCTATCCACATGATCTCTATCAAATATGACATGTCCTCTCATATTGATATGCTTCTTGGACTACAATTTCTCTTCCTTAAGAGTTCTGGTATACTTCTTACAAAAGAAACTCTTCTTGTCTTTGACGGTTCAACCCTTACTCCCACAATTTTTGATAAATAATTCTTTGTATCAAAGTCCATAGCTCTTCGTGGTGGTATAGTAACAACAACAACAACAACTAAACGTAAAAAACCTATAACTCCAAATTGTGAGTGTTCTCGAAATCAATGTGGATTGCCTCCACTACAACTACAATCTAATGAACACATTGAAGAAACATTAGAAAAATGAACAATATATGATTTTTGCATAATAGAGCTTGAACACTTTGAAAATTTAATTGTTGGAAAACCCTTATACTATAATATAGAATCAAATAATAAAACATAACAGATAATTAGAAATTTAGAAAAATTAGAAATCATAGGAAATGAGAATTCTTTATAACATTGGAACATATCAAACCAATATGTAAGTTAGATATAATTAATAATGAAATGAGAATAGATACAGGACAAGCTAAATATACCCCAAAAGATAATGAAGAATTTGAATTACATATGAAAGAATTAATAAAACTTAAATTAATTCAAAAATCAAACTCTAGACATTCTAGTGCCACTTTTATAGTAAATAATCATGCTGAACAAATTAGAGGAAAAACTAGAATGGTTATAAATTATAAAAGACTAAATAATAATACTCATGAAGATTCGTATAAAATACCTGAACGGGATTATTTGCTAAGTTACACACAAGACTATACAATTTTTAGCAAATTTGATTGTAAATCAGGCTTTCACCAAATAAATATGCATAATGAATCAATTGAATGGACAGCTTTCTCAACAACCTTAGGTCATTTCGAATGGTTAGTTATGCCATTGGGATTAAAAGAAATGCCCCATCTGTCTTTCAAAGACGAATGGATGAAATATTTCTTAAACACAGGAAATTTGCTATAGTATATATTGATGATATTTTAGTCTATAGCAAAACTCCCTAAACATATAAGCCATCTGAAAATAATTTTTTTTGAATTCATGAATAATGGCATAATCATTTCCAAAAAGAAAATGGAAATAGGAAAACAATACATAAAATTTTTAGGAATGGAATTAGTCAATGGAACAATAAAACTACAACCACATATTGCCACAAAAATAAAAGAATTTCCTAATAAGTTAACTTCCATAACACAAATTAGGTCATTTTTAGGACTAGCAAATCAAGCTAGACCTTTTATTCAAAATTTAAGAAAATATTTAGGACCTTTATATCATAAAACATCACCAAATGGAAAACATATATGGAATAATCAAGACATACTTTTAGTACAAAAGATTAAAAATCTTTTTACTAATATACCATCCTTACGTTTACCCACAGATAAATACTATAGAATAATTGAAACTATTGGTTGTGAAGATGGCTGGGGAGCCATTCTGAAGATTAAACTATCAGAACAACATCCCAAGTCTACTGAGGAAATCAATAGATATAATTTTGGGGAGTTTAGTGTGAAGACATTAACTTCTATTGAATATGAGATTGATGCCTTATTAAAAGGACTAGATTGTTTTGAAATATTTTTAACAAATAGATCTTTTACAATTCGAAGACTGTGAAGCCATAGTCAAAGCATACAATAATTTGAATGAAAGAAAAATACAGCATAGGAGATGGGTTCTTTTGAGAAACCATTTTTATAACAGGGGATATAAAATCACAATAGAACATATAAAGGGAGTAGATAACAAAACTGCAAATTTATTATCACGTATACACCAGATTCTACAAGACCCTGGTTAACTTTTATTTCTATGACTATACATGCTTCGAGATCTCATACAAAGGAGTAATACAACTCCGGAACAAAGCTCTATAGCTTCTCCTCTGATAACCTCCTCACAAATATTGAATAATACATTCTCTTCACAAACACGACGTTTACCCGCCAACATAATGGGACAATAGGTAATTCAAATACCAGTGCAGGTCGCACATTCCCTTCTTTATCACCACACAGAATTCCCTCTCCCCAGAAACCATAAACTTTGGATGACATATTCTGTTCAAAAATTCTCACATGAAGTTTGAAAATAGTAATGGATATATGATTAGTGATGAAGAGCAAATATGTTTGGACAACATATGGTACAATGCAAACAAGTGCATCTCTCAACAAAAAGTTATCTCAGGATTAGCAAATGCCATATATGCTGCTGCTTTCTTATACGGACAACTAAGAACAAAGAAAAGCAAGGCGAAGTTCTACGTCGTCTACCAGGGACACAATATTGGCATCTTTCTTGATTGGGAAGATGTTATAGAAGCTACAAAGGGTCATCCCAATCCTCTCTTCCAAGGATACGAAACCCTCGAACAAGCACAAATCTTTGCCAAGTCAATGATTGGCCCAACATATTACGTATATCCAAAACTACGTAATGCTCCTCCTCAACAACCTTCTTTCTCCAACATGGCTCAGAGAAACACAACTTGTATACAATGTGAGCCAATCAAGAACAAAAACAAGGAACTCTTGGATCAAATAGCCAATTGTTCTATGAGAATAAACAAGTTACAAATGGATAATACTACAAAGGAAAGAACAATTCAGCATTTATAAGCTTCGAACAAAAGCCTCTTAGCTGATTTACAACTTTACAAAGCACAAGTTACTCCATCTGCAAGCTCTGCTCAACAAGTTGAACAAATATCACAGGCTCTAGCTCACAATCTCCAATGGAAGCCTTCAAAACAGAAATACTTGGTGATATAGAAGCTCTCCTCCAACAAAAATTCACACAATACAGCGGAAGCTATCGTGGGCCCATAAACCCACAAGACGAACAAGAAAGAACATTGTCCCCACAAGAAGACTCTGAATATGAAATTGTACGACGAAGACACAACGAAGGAAAGTCTCCGTCAGCATCACAAAATCTACTGGTAATGTAGATTGAATAAAGGGGTGATTCCCTCACCATCCGTCTCACAACCATATGACGTAAAACTAAGGCATGGTTTTAGTGGACCTTAGCAAAACCACTAAGATTTTGGCCCAACCTATAAAGGACCACATGGTTCATTAGACGACCATGTAAAACCACATCTCTGTCTGTAACCCCGTGAGTTGGGAAAGAAAAGACTCCATGGTAGTATCAACCATGAAAAATATTTGGTAAACTTTGTTGGATAGTAAAAACCAACCCAGTAAAAACCTTGCTGGATAAAATCGGGTTAACACACTGAGTCAAATTAATGACGAAAATAGTGAATTTACTATTCACATGGAATGCCTTGAGGAGACTCTAGAACAACACTACAACAACAAAACACTCCAACATAATTTTCCTGCGTCAGCACAATTATTGATAAGATGAACAGTCGCGGGACATATTGGAAATTTCTCAAGAAGAAGAAAGACAAAACTGTCTAGGAACAGTAAAACAATGAAAAGACAAAAGAGGAATAGTAGACATCACCACTATTCATGAAAAGTGAAAGTATCCACGTACACAATGAAGAAATATCAGCAAATAACGATGTCTCAATGAATAGTAATACAAAGATAATGTAGTTACTATTTGCTTTTTGCTTTTTGTCTTTTTCTCTGTAGTTTCCTTTTATAAGCAAACCTCGAGCTCATTTGTAACAAGCGAAGAGAGAGAAGAATCCTAGAATCCAGAGAGAGAAAAGAGAGATCAAGAGAGAAAAGACAAAAGGAAAGAAAGGATCTGTAAGAGTGAACTGAGGTTTTGTTTTTATTTTCTGTAATGGTTAGCGAGGAACCTCCACCTCTGCCTTTGTAATACTTTTGCCTATGATATAGTGAACAATCTTCTTCACAATGGTTAGTACTTCTTTTCCTACTTAGTTTATTTACGGTTTTTTGGGAACCCAAAAGGGAACCCTGAGTAATTGAGATGTAGTTTCTTGGCCTGTTTCTGCCTCTTTTTATTTTGTTTTTTAATTTAGTAGAGGAGGGATTTGAGGATGAAAGCCTACAGTCGTGCTTCTATCATCTCTCCTAGGCCCCTCTACGAATTTTTTCACTTCATGCATCAATAGCAATAGTTGCATCTGTAAATTCTTTTTCTTGTATTTATTTCTGCTGATCTCTGTTTTTATCAAGTTTTAACGTTTTAAAGCTAAAGATGAAGTTATAATTTTTGTTATAAGGATAAATCTGGGCATAAAATTCCTCCTATAAGGCCTGAGTACTGGCTGATTTTTGAACAATACAGATATCTGATGTGCCGGTCCTAAAGTCCTGCAAGTAAGTCCAGCTTGCTTTGTGCGTAAGGGCAGCGTGGTTAGTGGCTGGGCATCTTGATTCTGTAAAGTTCTTAAATTAGAATCGAAAAGGCATGTGATGGTGCCATCGAAGGATTTTGAGTAACAGAAGTTTAAATCAAATCTGAGGATTTGAAGATTTTATTACTTGATAATTTTAAAAGTGTCACCACATAGTTCATCTAGTCACTTGACCCTCACATCCTTCATGCAGAACCCAGTTCTGTTAATCACCGAAGGAATCTTCACACACACACACACACACACTATGGTAAAAAAAAATGTCTTGATGTCTACGGTGAGGAGACTAAACGATTCGTTTGCTCTTCCGCGTGTGTGGCTCTCGCATACGCGCTATGTCACCCATGCACTTATGTCACCCATGCATTTTTTTTTATATATATATATATATATATATATATATATATATATATATATATATATATATATATATAAAAGACGTCAATAGAACTCTTGGAATAAATTCCTATTCCAAATGCTAGACCATTTTGAGTTAAAGACCTATACGATTGAATACCCAATAATTCACCGTTAGAGCCCACAAAACAATATGATATCAATTTTAAGGTTGTGAACCCAAGAAAAGGGTGAAAATGATGTGAAAAACTAAAATTGTTCAAAAATCTTAATGCCAAGAAAAAAAGAGAAAAAAAAATGATGATCAATCCATATGGAAAGGCTGTTAAATCATTACCAAATTCTCTATTGTACAAAGAAAAATCTTATTTAGAACCTGATGATGAACCATGAAGAAGAATATATACCAGTTGTTTTGGCCACCAAATGTGTGCCATGTTGTATGCTCTCTCTTCTTCCTATTGCGAAAGCTCATTCTTCAAAATTTCCCAAAATTCAAATTAACTGTATAGTTGTTAACATTTAAAATTGGAATCCTCACCCATATAATTCAATTTAATGACCTAATCAAAGTAGTCAAGAACAACACTTGATGGCCAATTGAATCCATTAAATTTGGAAAGGAATCAAATGTGAATCTAAATAAGAATATAATAGACTAAAATTGTTTTAAGAATTTTACATGCCCAGAGAAGGAGAAAACTCAATTTTCCTCATATGAAAAACTACAAAGCCAAACAAAATCATGTGCAAAGATTTGATCCATAACCAAAAAGTAAACCATGAAAATTCTAACTAAATTGCTTTTGAGGAATTTCTTCTTCTTCTTCTTCTTCTTCTTCTTCTTTTGAAGTCTAGTTGAGTCATGATGTAGGGATTAAATAAAAAAAAAACCGTTGTTGATAAAGAGAATAATAAAAGAGAATTTTCATACCGCTTAGTCATTTACTGTAAAGTATATTGCAAATATAAAGTATTCCACTTCATCTGAACTGCGTGGCTTAGCCCAAGTTAGAAATGTCTAGGCCTTGTCATTGGTATACATAAATCTTAAAATTGAGATACGAAATAAATGCAATACTAACCTGGACAAACAAATAATTGAAATTGTGGGAAGTGCAGTATGATCACCGTTGGGAAATGCCATGTTAGTATTGCCACATCAGCCTCCATTAGTTTTGATGATAATAAACACTAATTACTAATGTCTACATTAAGTTATGATTATCCATCTCATTATTAAAACAAGTGGATCAAATTCGACTCATTGGACCAAACTCACCAGATGCTCAAGCTGAAGTAATCTTAGACAAGGAACAAAGGTCAAGATGAGCATTAAGATCAAAGCACAAAAAGATAGGAAATCAAGTCAAGTTCAAAACTTAGATGAATTAGGGACTCAGGATACATTCACATACACTCATATGTAATCACACTTAATTATATGTATCTCATGTCACTAGACTGACCTAGGATATATTAAAGAATTGTATGAGGCTTAGAGTTGGCTAGAAACACCAAAAACCCAATCAAGCCCCTGTCCTAACATTTTTGTGCACTCTGTACTTCAAACGGACATTCTTCTAGTCACAGAGTACCAGACGGATTTTTCGTCTAGCCAGATAGATATTCGTCTTGCTAAGGCAAGCCAGATAGACGTTCATTTGGTTCCCAACTTATCCTAATGGCTATATTTTTAATTGCTAAATTTGAGATGAACATCTGTCTGGTCAAACGGACAGACGTCCGTCTGGACTAAAATTTCACATAAATTTCTATCCATTTTGAGGTTGGGCCAAACAATTGAATGCCTTCTTTATAAGCCCAACCACCCTCATTTGAGAGTCTCTACCTTGCCTATTGAGCATTTATTATCTCACAACTCTCAAAGCTCTCAAAATTGGTGAACTAGCATTTATCACTTGCCTTTCAACTCCATCCAACTTTGAAGGACATTCCAAAGTTGTCAAGCAACTTAATTGGAGTCAAGCTTGGAGTTATTGAAGGCCATTGGAACTTCATTAATGGTGCATCATTTTTGAGTATTCTTTCTTCATTGCATCACATTCACACAAGGGGTAAAGTGTCACACCCCTTGTTAGGTAATATCTTCAAACTCTTCAAATTGCATTGATTGTGAGGGGTAACTGTTTTCAGTGACAAATTTGACAAATATATCCCATGAAAATCCAATTTTGGGGTCTCTGTGCTTTTTAAACATAAAGTGGGGTGTCAGTGCTTTAAGGCCTGCATTTTGGGGTGCCAGTGCAATTTTCTCTATTAATTATCCTTTAATTGATTTATTAACCAATTCAAATTTCAACAAATCTTTTAAATTAAAGTCAAAAGTTTGAATTCCCTCGGGTCAGGGGCGAAGCCTGCCTTATATTCAAATTATAAGTAAAAACTACATCTCTTAGGATATAGTAGAGGTATGCATAAGATGGCCTAGACAAACCTCAATTCCCACACGTTGATACAAATATGCAAGGATAATAATAAAGAAATTCAAAGATTATTTGACTTTCTATCTTCTCCTTTGGCACCACTGATAATGCACATTCCACAAATAAGACCCCATAAAAAGAGAGAAAATGAAGATACATTCTAATTCTCAAATTTTGGTATTTTTAATTTATGTTTTGGGAATATTAGAGTGGAACCCAAGATATAGGGTAAACAGTAGAGACACCCTAAAAGCATATCAAATTGACATACACACCCCCCAAAAAGTCACATAAAAAATTGTATAATGGTACTCCCCCTTGGCAATTTCTGTTAACTCATGATGGGATAATTTCAAAATTCCAAAACTATCCTCAATTTTATGTGAGTTTATACTTATTAACGATAGTAATATCCCCCCCCCCCACATAATATCAACTCGCCAGCTCCCAATAACAAATTAGCCCGTCTAGCTCAGTTGGTAGAGCGCAAGGCTCTTAACCTTGTGGTCGTGGGTTCGAGCCCCACGGTGGGCGGTTATAAATTGATTTTATACAAATATTTTACATTTTTCTATTAGAGGGGGAGGGATGGGAATTAAAGATACTCTATCATGGGAGTTTTTATTCTTGGTCTTGAAGGCTTTCGGATTTTCAAATAGATAGGTTTGTTGGATTCATAAGATGCTTACTACTAGAATCTTAGTTTTATTGAATGGGGGACTAGTTGGATTCTTTGGAGTTGAGATGGGAGTTTTTATTCTTGGTTTTGAAGGCTTTCAGATTTTCAAATAGATAGGTTTGTTGGATTCATAAGATGCTTCAGACTACTAGAATCTTAGTTTTATTGAATGGAGGACTAGTTGGATTCTTTGGAGTTAAGAAAGGGCTTCGACAAGGGGACCCTTTATCTCTTCTTATTTTTCTTTTTGCAGAAGAGGTACTATGCAGGGGCCTTCATTCTTTGATAGCTGCTGGTAGATTGAGAGCTTTGCCAGGTCCCAGGGGAGTAGAAGTTCCTTCCGTACTAATGTATGCTAATGATATTTTTATTTTTTCAAATTCTTCTTTATGTTATGTTAAACCTTTGAAAACTTTCTTATTGAAGTATCAAGAATTTTCGGGTCAACATATCAATTTTGAGAAGAGTAAGCTTTTTTTGGACGTGTGCTCCTAGTCGAAAATAGAAAATTGTAGACATATTAAATATCCCAATTGCACTCTTTCCTACTCGATATCTGGGGGTAGATATTTTTAAAGGAAGAGTTACTCGTGTCAGATTGTGATATGGAGAGTTTATGATCAGACCGGGTTCATACCTGGTCCGACCCTCGACCCCGGTCGAGACGGAGAAAACCGAATCGCTCCCGAGCGAACCGGATCCGGAAGATGGCTTGCTGAAGAAGAAAGCTTATTCGGCTGCAAGCGTGCCCTAATCTTACTTATGGATTAGGGCAATCACCCTGATGGCGGCAGACTCAAACTGACGACTGCGGATAATCATTATCGAAGGGATAACCATCGCATAACCTAAAGGTTATCTCAGGAGTCCTCTACTAGCCCAAACTAGTAGAAGTCTATCGCTCAACGGATCTAACTGATGAGATCCAACGACTACCGGAAGAAGGCTCAAGTGCATCCAACGAAGGAGATTCGAAGGTACACTCTATATAAACCTCACTACCATACAAGGTGAGGAAGGGATCAATCGATCAAAAAGAATACTATCTGAGACTCAGGTTCAGATACATACTAATAGACCTAAACTATCAGCGTTCTGCTATCTAGATCACCTTTCCCAGTTCTTCATTCATTAGCTCTGTGCTTCTAGCAGAGCCGTTTGTGATTAAGTTCATCAATTGACTTAGCCTTCGGAGGTGGACTCCCAACCCCAGCGGTCGGGCCACATCTAACGCTTTCGTTTTGCAGGACATCACGTGGAGATCCAAGGGCTGAGCAGATTTTGGACGCATCATTTGGCGCCGTCTGTGGGAAACGACTTGAAAAGCCATGGTGACTAGATCAGCAGCCGCGCAGCAGCCGCCGCACAACGCAATTCTCGGTGTTCGGGATACCTGGAGTGAATAATCCAGATATTCCCCAGGAAAGCCAAAATCCTATCGAAGTGGATGATGGCCAGGGAGGACGTAATGCTCCTCCTGATACAATCCAAGATCAATTGGATCAGGTAAAGATTCAACTCTTGGAGGTGAGCCAAGCACTCCGCGTGCTCACCAGACGAGTGGTTTTACCACAAGAGGCTGATCAACGCGATTCAGGGAGACGTGCATTGCCACGTGACCAGAGAATGGCTGAAGACCGGAATGTTGATCAGAATTTCCGTGAAGGAGACCGAGGACTTCGGAGGATCGATGATCAACTGAGGCGAGGCGATCGGTTCGATAGACCGCAAGAGAGTACAACTGATTGGTTGGATACAGGGGTAAGAACTCACTCACCCACTATCAGAAGAACCGTTCGTGATGATCGAGCAGTTCGTGACGAGAGGAATGCTCGGGAAGGACGGGCTGTTCGTGATGATTGAGTAGCACGGGATGATCGTGTTAATCGAGGTCGTGATCATATTGCTGAAGATCACTCGACCCAGATTGGTCAAGAATTGGCCAACATCAATGAGAAATTAGGGCAGTTGGCTAAGGGAAGAATAACTAAGGATATTTACTTAGTCATTCGGAAGACTCCTTTTGCTGAGCCAATTGCGGGATATCGGTTTCCCCATAACTTCCGTTTGCCTACCTTCTCAACATTCGATGGCTCCGGAGATCCAACAGCTCACATCGGCTATTACCAACGAGACCATGGCGTTTCGGTAATTTCGATGAAATTTTATGCAGGGTTTTTGGTTCATCTCTAACTGGAGCGGCAAAAAGTGGTTTTCGAACCTCCCCTTTGGAAGGATCGTAAACTTTGATGAATTGGCGCGCCAATTCATAGGGCGATTCCAGAGTGGGATACAGGTCAAGAAAACGGAAGAAACCTTGTTTACTGTCAAACAAGGAAAGAGCGAATCGATCGGGAGAGTTTCGAAAAGATTCAACAAAGTGGCGATGGAGATAGAAAACTTGGATGAACAAGTAGCCGAACCGCTCTATTCACGGGACTCACTAACCGGAAACTCCCGGAGTTATTACTACAGGATATACCTACGACTTATGCTGAGTTGGTACAGAGATGCCAGAAGCAGGCTAAAGTCATGGAGACTCTAGATGCCCGCCAAGGAGATAATAAAGTCTCCAATAAGGAACAAAAGGCTCCTGAGCAGAAGCAGAAGCCAAAGAAAAATGTTCGCGATCGGGTTGGAAAATCCCAGCCTTAGCGCCAAAGATCCCCCGGTAGAAGTGAGTACACTCCATTGAATGCTCCTCGGGCTGATATTTTGAATATCCTCAAAAGAAAAAATATTTTGAAGTGGCCGCCTAAAATTCTTTTGAAACCCGGAGAGCAGCAGGATAGGGAAAAGTATTGCTGATTCCACAAGGACTATGGTCATTATACTAATGACTGTCGTCATCTGAAGGCAGATATTGAGAGATTGATATCTCAGGGACATCTGTCCAGTTTTGTTAGCAGGAGAAGGGAGGAGCCACGTGGGCCACGTGCGGCTGCTCCAAAGAGGGATCGTTCGGTTAGTTCAGAACGATCGAGGGAGGCCCCGAAGTCTAAAAAAGGCAAGGAGGTGATTGAAGCTGCTACTCGGTCACCGATCCTTACCATCTTCGGGGGACCAGAGCCCGAATCATTCTGGAGTCTGAAAACAAAATCCAAATTTGTTGGAGCCGGAGAGGCGCAGAAGCGGAAGAAGCTGAACGGTGAAGATTCTATCACCTTTAGCGAGGAGGACGAAAGAGACGTATGTTTACCTTATGATGATGCTATAGTCATCAAGGTAGAGATTGCACGGCGGGAATTGCATAGAGTTTTGATTGATACAGGGTCTGCAGCTGACCTAATTTCTTACGAAGTGTATCAAAAATTGAAGGTAGATCGGGACTTGATGAAACCTTCATCTACACACCTATATGGCTTTGCGGGGGTCATCTGCAGAGCGGAAGGATCGGTTCAGTTGGATTTATCCATTGGAAGTTTTCCTAAGGAAACAACTGTCCGAATCAATTTTTTGGTGGTTCGAGAACTACTAGCCTATAATATGATTCTCGGGCGACCATCTTTATCCAAGATAGGTGCTATTGTTTCGACAAAACACTGAAGATAAAATTCCCGACTCGATATGGGAATTGGTCAAGTCTCCCTCGACCGGAAGATCTCTCGGCGGTGTTATGTTGCCTATTTAAAAGACAAGGAGGGTCCGAGGAAGGTTACTGCCCTCCCCATAGAAGTTCGAGATGATCGGGAAGAGACAGAGATGCAAAGGCCCGAACCGGTGGAGAAAGCTGGAGCAAATCCAGCTGTGTACCGAGGATGAGCAAAAGATTACTTATATCGGGTCGAACAGTGGAAGAGTTTAAAGATGAGTTGAAGTTATTTCTTCAACGGAATAAAGATGTATTCGCATGGTCTGCTGAAGACATGCCAGGATCGATCGGGCCATTGCAGAGCACAAACTCGGATAGACCCTAATGCGAAACCAAGTGATACGTAAAAGAAGAAATTTCTCTATTGAAAAGTATGAAGCCGTTCGAAGCGAAGTTGAAAAACTTAAGAATTCTGGTTTCATAGAACCAATCGAGTGCCCAACTTGGTTGGCCAACGTGGTGATGGTGAAAAAGGCGAATGGGAAGTGGAGGATGTGTACGGACTACACAGATCTAAACAAAGCTTGCCCAAAAGATTGCTACCCGTTGCCTCGAATTGACCTCTTGATAGATGCGATCGCAGGATATGAAACTTTAAGTTTCATGGATGCCTACTCGAGGTATAATCGGATCCTTATGAATAAGGAGGATGAGAAGTATACGGCTTTCATGACTGATCGTGAGAGCTATTATTACAAGGTCATGCCTTTTGGCCTAAAGAATGCAGGAGCAACATATCAGAGGGCCGTCAACAAGATTTTCAAAGAGCTTATAGGAAAGAATGTTGAAGCTTATGTTGACGACATGCTAGTGAAAAGCTTTACAAAAGTAAATCATATTGCAGATTTGACTGAGGTTTTCTCGATCTTTGCGGAAACATCAAATGAAGCTAAACCCGAGAAAAATGTGCCTTTGGAGTCTCCTCGGGCAAATTTTTTGGTTTCATGGTATCACGAGAGGGGAATTGAGGCTAATCCTGCCAAAATACAAGCTCTGATTGATATGGAGGCTCCCAAAACCGTTCGGGATGTACAATGTTTGACAGGGAGAGTTGCTGCTTTAAATCGATTTATCTCCAAGTTTGGAGAAAAATGTTTGCCTTTCTTCAAGGCACTTAAAGACCTGAAGGGCAGTAAGGAAGCAAAGTGGACTGAAGAGTGCCAGAAAGCTTTCGAGGAATTAAAAGAAGCACTTGGACAACCACCGATCCTGTCCAAGCCAGAGAAGGGGGAAATATTACAGCTATATCTAGCGACGTCCCTTTCGGCGGTCAGTGCAGTACTTGTTCTGTGAAACCCAGCCCTAACCTTGACCCGGAAACCTTGTTATTTGTAGGTCCGATGACCCGAAGTAAAGTAAGAAGTCAGCTTTGGGCCATCCCAGTAGAGGACTTGGTGTCTGGCTTTGAATCCATGAAGGTTGATGATGAGGTTCTATTTATGGAAACAGAATCCTGATGAAGATCTAATTAGTTGATGGACTTGGAGTGCTCTCTATCTTGGTTTGAAGGCATTTCTACCTACTAGGTAAGTCACTTGACTTGTGTGCAAAACCCCTTTAGGTTTGGATTTGATCTGGGCCTTCAATTCCCTGTTTTGGCCCTTCTTTATCTGCATTGGTCGGCTGATTGGTCGGCGGGGCCGATCGACCAATCCACTCGACCAATGGGTCTTGTCTTTGGCAATTAGGTTGATTCTTGCTCTATTTAAGTCTAACCTCGAGTCCACTTCGTATTTGCTGCCTCCAAACCCTCTGGAGCAGACCAAAGACCTCTGCAAGTCATCTCTCTTGCATCCTTGGAGTTTTCTTGGCGGATCTTCGTCGGAACTCTTCTTTTTGCATCAAAAGGTATGTCTACTCTCTCTTCTTCTCCTACATCTTTGTTTTTCTTTCCTTTTTGAGTTGAGACAGTAGAAGAGATGCTGCATCCTCTGTTGCAAACATCTCCGAACATGTTCTCATGATCATCCTAAGGATTTAAGGCTAGAACAATGATCTTAACCATGATCATTGCAAGCTTTTGAAGGATTCATGATCAAACCATGATTTAATCTCTGTTAATTTCCTAATCTGAATTCTGATCTCTTTGGATCTTCTTTCATTGATCATGTTAGTGGTTAATGGTTGTGTTTTCTTTCTATGATCCATAATCCATAGAATTCTAGTTGTTCTCTTCTACCTTACTATGTGTTCTTCATGATGCATGATAGTACATATATGGTAGGTTTTATTTCCTTATTTAGATTTATGCTTCTAAGCCTTATTCTATGAAGACCTATGCATGTTTTCATGTTTTCATTACCGAAAGCAATGATCCATCCTCCTATTGTTCTTGTCCTTGTTTTCTATTTCAAAATTCATCAAGATCCATGTTTGATTTATTTATGGTAACTTTTTGTTTCCTAATTTGGATCTTGATACCTTGATTTGATTAGTGTTTTGAGGTCCCCTATATGCTAGAATACTACTGATGTAGTCTACCCCTTGATTAGTACCCTTTTGAACCACCAAATTCGGATTTCATATCTCAAAACTCTGATTTTCTAAGCTCTCTGCATTGGTCGCTGATTGGTCGTTGGACCACTCGACCAATCCACTCGACCAATGAGTACGGCAACTCCAGAATTGGTCCGTTTCGGATGCTTTGCTATATTTTCTGTTAGGGATCTTTCCTAATATGTTGTATATACTTGTTTAGGACCTTCTTCTCAAGTTTGCCAAGATCTTACTTGATTTCTTAGGATTCTTTGCGAGTTATAAAAGGTAAGGATGGTTATTTCCTTAATTACATAGATAGCATGAATCTAGTTTCTATATTTGAATATCATTAATATGTTTCCTAAATTAGATTCTTACAATGATATTCTCTTGTTGCATAACTTTGATTACGGTAGCATTACTTATTCATATTGAATTGATTCATGTATGATTTACTTACCAATGTTATACAAATGATTGTAAATATTGATTTCTTTCCATATATGGAGTTACCATATATGTGATGATATGAATTGATGCATGTGTATGCTTACGTATGGTTTGGAAAGGAGAGGTGTCCTTTTGACATTTCTGTCCTTGGACTACTACGGGAATATTATGGGATGTTTCCGGAGATGCCCTCTGGACACCTTCCTAAAGCTGTTGGATGACATATATAGGATTGTCTAGTAGTGTTTGGCTAGGATGTCTGTTATGTCGGACCCTAATCGGAGGGTATTGAGACCGAACGACCCGTGGTAGCAATGGGGATTCATGGGCGCTCAAGACCGGTAACCAACCCGTGAGAGGACGGGAATCACATTGTGGGGGCCATTTATTGGTAGGGTTGCATATGGTTAGACTTGGGCTCACGGGCGCTTAAGACCGGTAACCAACCCGTGAGAGGACGTGAGAGCTTCCCGTTTACCATATGTGGATGATCAATAGGGTTGGTGAGTCCGTGAGTCGGGGACTATGAGGACTCTAGTGTGAAGGATACCGGAAAGGATCGTCGGGGACGAGGAATGGAAGTATCTGGATCGACTTGATGTAACCAAGTAGAAGACTTGCATTTGGCTAGGTATTACCACGACATGCGCCGGTACTTATACCAAATGGTTGTGAGAGAGTGTGTTGACTTAACCCCTTGCCAAGGTTTGTCTGAGGGATGAAGGACCCATTACCAATCGGTCGCCCGAGATATCTTAAATGGTTGGAGGGAATCCAAGATATCTTAAATGGTTGAGGATGTGAGTGGACTTTCCTAAAGAAGTACGGTGCTATGACTTAAAGCATGTCTGCCAATAGAGACCAGCATACATAGAGTTAGAATCATTCATTCATTGTTTGTCTCATATCATATTGCATTTATGTTTGTTACGGAATTCTGCCATTTATGTTATTATGGATTTTAAGCGCCTTCTTGAGTTTCTTTGAAACTCATTCCTTTATTGTACAATGTTGTTAGACTATCCTGCAGGTACGGAATACTATGACGGTCCCTATGAAGAAGCGCAAGGCGAAGAGGCATATCTCCGGGGAAGGTGATTGCGGTTACCACAATTACTCGAAGATTCCACGGGTGGTTATGCTCCGTACGATGCTTAGTCCGACCATTGAGTGGAAGCGTCCTTGTGCTATCTATGAGATCTACACCTACAAGGATGTCGTCTACAAAGTGGAGAATAATTTAGTTACCCAATGTACTTGCTACTGGGATTAGCTTTTATCTAGTTTATTCTTTCGAGCTACTTTTCCATTTGGATGTAAAGTGGGATTTTTGCTTCACTTTACTTATCTGTTTGACACTACGATTATATCTATTATTCCGTTTCGTTTATGATTCATTCTTTCATTATTGGATCTATGATTTATCTTCCGCACTCTTGTTATGGTTGTTCA
The DNA here is from genome assembly GCF_041222555.1 of Hakea prostrata. Taxonomy (NCBI): domain Eukaryota; kingdom Viridiplantae; phylum Streptophyta; class Magnoliopsida; order Proteales; family Proteaceae; genus Hakea; species Hakea prostrata. Next base: position 60,842,450 of record NC_142602.1, read on the forward strand.
TGATTATGTTATTGTTTATGTGGGAGGTTGATCACTCGATACCGATCTTCGGGCTGTGGATCACACTCTCGGGTATGCCGGATAGGGTACCCGGCTGGGAGGCGCGTGATTGGTATCGAGCCCAAGGTTCGAGGAGATCCTAACCACAAAAGGCAACAACTGAACATTCTGAGTCATTGATCTGAAGTGACTCTTCTACTCTTAGAAGTGAATAATAGAACAACTTGAATTAGAAACTTGAACTTTGAGGCATATGAGAACATTTCTGAATAACATACCATAATTATACTTGAACAAATGACACTAATGCAAGGAAAAGAAAAGTGCATAACATACAATAATTAAAGAGAAACAAAATGAACTTCATTAATTTCAAAAGTTTTTACAATGATTACATCTGAAATGCATAAATGGGAAATCCTAAGGTACGGTCTATCTAGGTGATCTACTCGATCTCTATATGCTACGAACTCCTCTGCTAGCTGAGTCACGATGCTCTATCTGTCTGTCGAGACTCCATCCTCTCGTACATCTGCTCTGTCGACCTCCATCCTCTCTAGCATGGAAGTCATCGATCTCATCTGTGCACCAAGATCTGAAGTCTCCGGAACCGCATGTGAAGGGCCACCTGCCTCGAAGTGTGATGAAGGAAACTCGTGATGCACGGGCTCGGCCTCGCGCATATCTGTATCATCTCCGGCCTGATCATCACTATCGGGACCGATATCCTCTCCTCCATCCTCCGATCCCTCATCCTCATCCTCGATTCATCATCATCCTCACCCTCTGGACCGGGAGATCTCTCTAAGCGATGTAGTCTCATCGTCGAATGGTCCGAGTCCCAATGGGGTATCCCTGTGATCTAGTGTCCATCGGAGTATCCTCGAAACTCACCCCGAAATGCCTGAAGATCAAAGTCGGAAGCCTCCCATAGCAAAGGTTCCGCATGCTAGGCCGCGAGAACTAAGTCCGGCATGACCTGCTGAATGATGTAGGAGAGATCGATCTCGAAGCCCATGTAGATGCGGTAAATGACCAAGGCCTCCATCACTTGTGACCCGATGGTGATGTCCGGCTTTCGGCATGATGTTCCGGCCGACTATGCGACCGATAATACGTGCGAGAACCCGTCATCCGTCCGCTAGTCCACGGTGTGAAGCATCGGCGGCTATCCCATAGCGTAGAGCATATCTCGTGAAGCTCGTACGGCATCGGATGGCTGTCCGGGTCTGCTCCTGCAGGTATCCACACACACTGCTTTGTGGGTAGTAAGGGACCTGCAAGATCTCGGCCGGTGTCCGGGTAGAGAAGCGAATCTGAGTCTGGTGGACCACTGCTCCACGAGGACAAGTCCGAGTGGATGTCCCTGGCCCCGAGCCTCCTCTGTGTAAGTAAGGTTCTTTGAAGAACAACCTCACTAGCTCCGGGTATACCGGCAAATCCTCGGTGAAGAGGTGAGTCCTCTGTAAAGTGTCGAACCTCTGCCGGATCTGAAGGCTACGAGCTGGCGTAAGTGAAGTAGACGCCCCATCTCGATGTTACAATAGCTGAAGTAGGCCTCGTACGAAACTCGGCTGAGGTGTGTCAAATAGGTCCGGTCTCCTAACCTCCTCTCTGGGCTCGAAAGGAACGACCTCTGCCCACGAGAGCACCTACGATGCGACCTCTACCTCTACCTCCTCCTCGTCCTCCCCTACGCATGATGTATACGTGGAAGAGACAAGAGACAATTCCAATTAGTGCTATTTCAAGATTTGAGCCAAAAGGGTATTTTCGTAATTTTTCGGAAAATTTCAAATTTGGGGGAAATTTGATTTGAACATACTAGCATGTGCACAATACTTGGAATTTCATGTCTATGAAGTTGTTTTGATGAAAATCGATCGAAAACTTGGATTAAAGCGAAAAATTCAGCAAGAAGAAATTTGGGGATTTTGCAATTTAGGTCAAAATTGGATTTTTGAAAAGTTGAAATTGGTTAAATCAAATTGTATGGACCTATCTACAATGTCATCTTGAGCATGTAGCATTTGATCTCGTGCGAAAATTTCAAGCGGTTTGAGAGAAAACGAAATTTTTCTAAAGATATCGATTTCGGTATAAAACTTTGCGAGATGAGCACCAAATGTGTTAAAACTTGTTGTCTATGCATGTCATTGTGTTTAAAACCTAGGGAATATGTTTCTAAGCATTCCTAAGCATGATTTCTAGCATTGGATACAAGTAAAGCATGGTTTTATTGAAATGCAAGCATGAGAAGATGAAAATGGAAGAAAGAATGAGAGATTTACCTTGTTTGTGAAGATGGTGTGTTGTGTTGTTGTTGTTGAAGCACTAAATCACCTCAAGAACACTTGTGGGAACTCTTGGATATTTTCCCTAGAGCTCTCTCACCTTTGGAAGAAGTTAGAATGAGGTTGGAATGTGGAAATGAGGCTTATAATGCGAATTTTCGTATTGTCTTGTCTTCATTAGTCGGTGATTGGTCGGCGGGTCACTCGACCAACCACTCGACCAATGGTCACGGTGACCTCATTTGCTGTTGAATTTTTGGAAAATGTGATTTTTGCCTTATGGAATATTGTTTGATGACTATATGGATATATTTGAGCATGATTTAAGTTTTCAAATCATTTGGACTTGTGGTTTATGTTGAATCTTCGAAATTCGGTATTTTGATGTTCTCGGTTTTTGCGAGAATGGTTACTACGAGAAGTGGGCGTGGTGAATCCGGTGGTCATGGAGGTGGTGAAATACCTCGGGGAGGTGGTGAAGTACCTCATGGAGGTGGTGAGATACCAAATGCTGATCGGGGTACTCATGAGATCCCTGGTGCCCCGAATGTTGGAAGTTTGAGAGATATTGCCAATATTATGGGCAATATGATGCGGCGACAAGCGGCTCGGTTCAACCGAGATGTTGGTGGGTTTCATGACTCTGCATAATGAGACCCGGGCTGGTGCTAATGTGAATCCTCATGCCGCGATCCTGAATGCGGGAGGTTTAGCTGGAACTCCTCATACTACTTTGATGGAGAGTTTTACGAAGATGCAAGTACCCACTTTTCTTGGTGTTACCAAGGACCCCTTGTTTCCTAACAAGTGGCTTCGTGAGTTGGAGAAGGCTTTCCGGCATCTGCAATGCTCGGAAGCTCGAGAAGATTTTGTTTCTTTGAGCGAAGTTGCAACAAGAAGCTGATGCATGGTGGATCTCCACTCGTCTGTTTTGGAAGGTTTGCATGCGGGAGTTGTAACTTGGGAGTTATTCAAAGAGGCTTTTTGTATGAACTACTTTCCCGAGGCGGTGAAGGATGCAAAGGAAGCTGAGTTTATGATTCGACTCAAGGAACTTTGTACGTGTTGGAGTACCAACGAAGTTCGAGGAGCTTCATTTCTTTGCTCAGATTCTTTGAAGGAAGACCTCGCCAAAGCAAAGAAGTTCTTCAAAGGACTGCGCCACTGCCATTAAAGCTTATCTCACGAGTCCGGCCTATAGTGAGCTATGCTCAAGTGGTGCGAGAACTCGAAGAAGTTGGAAGAAACGAGAGAAGGAAAGTGCTCGTGTGCGAAGCCTTGGCGATCAAGGAATTCAGTGCGGTGGATCGCAATGACCGTCGTTATGTGAGACCTACACCCTACCCCACTCCTACCTTTCGGGCTAAGAGTGTAGGTCGGAACACGGGTTTTCAGCAGCCCGGCCGGTTTAAACGGTATGGCGGAAACCGACCACCAGCAAATGCAAGTGCAAGTGCAAGTGCGAGTGCAAGGCCTTTTGTTCGAGAAGTCCTCTGTTGCAGCCACCCCTGTTGGATCCAGCAATCTGTTTGCTTCTCTGCAAGCAAGCTGGTCATTTTGCTCGTGCTGTCCGAAGCGGCGGCCTTGACAGCCTGCCCCGGTGGTGAAGAGTGCTCCTGCTCCTCCCTCGGTAGAGTTTTCAGTATTTCGATCTTGAGCGGGATCCAAGCCATGATGTGATTACGGGTACATTGTTAGTCGCTTCTATTTCTGCATTTGTCTTATTTGATACGGGTGCATCTCATTCGTTCATGTCATCTGCATTCATCAAGAAGACTAACCTAATCCACGAGAAGTTGTCTAGTTGTTTATTGATTAGTACACCTACTGGTCTGTTGTGAAACTAGATAAGGGGTTATCTAAATGTCTGTGTTGATTGGTGAGAAGAACTTGGAAGCCAATTTTGTGATTCTTGACATGAAGGACTTCGATGTTATTTTGGGAATTGATTGGTTGACAGCCCATAAAGCTGTGTTCCTTTGTTCCTCAAAGAAGATTCAGTTCCATATATGTGGAAGTCCGGTCTTTGAATTTCAAGGTGAAAAGAGAAGGGTTTGTAAGAAGGTCTTGTATGCTTGCTTGATGCAAGTCTATGCCCTAGTGGATGATGCTTCATGCGAAGGCAAGGGTATAGTGGAGAAAAGAGTCGACGAAGTCGAGTTGTCTGCGACTTTGTTGATGTCTTCCACTGATGATCTATCGGGAGTGCCTCCGGACGAGAGATGTCGAATTCTCTATTGATCTCGTCCCTGGTGCCGCTCCGGTATCTAAAGCTCCGTATAGGATGGCTCCTACTGAGTTGAAAGAGTTGCAAAATCAGTTGAATGAGCTCATTGATAGAGGTTTCGTACAGCCTAGTGTGTCACCTTGGGGAGCTCCGGTCTTGTTCGTCAAGAAGAAAGACGGTAGTATGCGCTTGTGCATCGACTACCGTGAGTTGAATAAGTTGACTATCAAGAATAGATATCCACTTGCCCGAGAATCGATGATCTCTTCGATCGGTTGAAGGGTGCAGTTGTGTTCTCGAAGATTGACTTAAGGTCCGGATATCACCAATTGAAAGTGAAGTCTAGTGATATCTTCAAGACAGCTTTCCGAACGCGGTATGGTCACTACGAGTTTAGAGTCATGCCTTTCGGATTGACCAATGCTCCTGCGGTGTTCATGGACCTCATGAACCGAGTATTTCATGATGTGCTTGATAAGTTTGTGATTGTTTTCATTGATGACATCTTGATCTATTCGAAGAGCGAAGAAGAGCATGCGAGTCATCTAAGTTTCACTTTGCAAAGGTTGCGGGAAAAGAAGTTGTTTGCTAAGTTTAGCAAGTGTGATTTCGGCTTAAGAGAGTGGTTTTCCTTGGTCATGTAGTTTCAGCCGAAGGTATTCGTGTCGATCTGAAAAGGTCCAAGCTGTGGCTGATTGGGAGAGACCGAAGTCGATAACGGAAATAAGAAGTTTTCTTGGATTGGCGGGTTACTACCGAAGGTTTATTGAGAACTTTTCTCGGTTGGCTGCTCCTATGACTAAGTTGACCAGGAAAGAAGAGAAGTTTGTTTGGTCGGCGCTTTGTGAGAAGAATTTCCAAGAGTTGAAGGATAGATTGACAAGTGCCCCGGTTTTGACTATACGATAGTTCCGGTGGTATGACAGTTTATACCGATGCGTCAAAGATTGGTTTGGGTTGTGTACTTGATGCAACATGGCAAGGTCGTAGCCTATGCTTCTCGGCAATTGAAGGATTATGAGCGGAATTACCCCACTCACGATCTAGAACTTGCCGCCGTTGTCTTTGCTTTGAAGATTTGGAGACATTATCTTTACGGTGAGAAGATTGCCATTTTCACGGATCATAAGAGTTTGAAATACTTCTTTACCCAAAAGGAGTTGAACATGAGACAAAGGAGATGGTTGGAACTCGTCTCCGATTATGATTGTGATATTCGGTATCATCCTGGGAAAGCAAATGTTGTTGCCGATGCTCTTAGTAGGAAGAACCGAGAAGAAGACTTTGGATTTAAATGCTTTGAGTTTACCATTGTGGTCTTCTATTGAGAGTTTTGGTTTGGAAATCGTCCCTGAGAATTCTGATTTTATTCTTTCTGCCATGACGGCAAGATCTGGTCTTAGAGATAAGATTGTTGCTCTGCGAGTTACGATCAGGAGTTTTTGACCAAAGTTGAGAAGATTTCTTCGAATCTGAGTCGGACCCCGACTTTGGTATATCCATGGATGGTGCTTTGTTGTTTAGAGGAAGGCTGTGTGTGCACTGCAAACGATGAAGTTAAGAATGAAATATTGAAGGAAGCACACCGGTCGGTCTTTCTTTTGTACACCGGGAAGCACCAAGATGTACAAGGACTTGAAGGAACATTTTTGGTGGATTGGTCTAAAGGCGGATGTTGACGATTTTGTTGCCAAGTGTGAGACTTGCCAACGTGTTAAAGCCGTCCGACAACCTCCATCTGGATTACTTCAACCCCTTCCTATTCCTAGTTGGAAGTGGGAAGATATCTCCATGGACTTTGTGACTAGCTTGCCTCGGACAAGTAAAGGCAATGACCTTTGTGTGGGTGATTGTTGATAGGTTGACCAAATCAGCCCATTTCATTCCTATGAAGATCACTCATACTCCGGATAAGCTAGCCGGGCTTTATGTGGATAATGTGGTTCGTCTGCATGGTGTGCCTTTGAGTATTGTTTCGGATCGTGATCCTAGGTTCACCTCAAGGTTTTGGAACAGTTTGCGAGAAGGCCTTGGGAACCCAATTGAACTTGAGTACAGCTCATCATCCACGGTCGATGGACAATGCGAGCGGACAATTCGGACATTGGAAGACATGCTCAGATCTTGCGTGGTGGATATGGGTGGTAATTGGGATGAACACCTAGCTTTGGTTGAGTTTGCCTATAACAACAGTTATCAAGCAACAATAGGCATGGCTCCATTCAGGGCTTTGTATGGTAGTACTTGTAGGACACCTTTGTCTTTGGTGAGGCAGGTGAAAGAAAAGTCTTAGGTCTGAGATGATTGAAGCTACAAGTGCTATGGTAGATATGATAAGAGAAAGGATTAAGTCTGCTTGATCGAGACAGAAATCTTATCTTGATAAGAGAAGGACCGATTTGGAATTTCAAGTTGGAGAGAAAGTTTTTCTGAAGGTCTCACCAATGAAGGGTGTGATGAGATTCAATGTTAAGGGAAAGCTTAGCCCTCGTTACATTGGACCTTTCGAGATTTTGGAAAAGGTTGGACCTGTTGCGTATCGATTAGCATTACCTCCGTCTCTTGCTGGTGTGCACAATGTGTTCCATATTTCGATGCTCCGAAAATACATAGAGAATCCGGAACACATTTTGCAGCAAGCACTGAAGGACTTAGTGCTGATTTGACCTATGATGAAGAACCGGCCGAAATCCTGGATAGGAAGGACAAGCAGCTGCGGAATCGCGCCATTCCTTTGGTGAAGATTCGGTGGAAGAACCATACCCACTGAAGAAGCTTCTTGGGAGAAGGAAGAAGACATGAAGGAGAAGTTTCCTTACCTCTTTGGAAGCACGAGTGCGCTTTCAATTTGGGGGACGAAATTTCTTTAAGGGGGGAGAATGTGAAACCCAGCCCTAACCTTGACCCGGAAACCTTGTTATTTGTAGGTCCGATGACCCGAAGTAAAGTAAGAAGTCAGCTTTGGGCCATCCCAGTAGAGGACTTGGTGTCGGCTTTGAATCCATGAAGGTTGATGATGAGGTTCTATTTATGGAAACAGAATCTGATGAAGATCTAATTAGTTGATGGACTTGGAGTGCTCTCTATCTTGGTTTGAAGGCATTTCTACCTACTAGGTAAGTCACTTGACTTGTGTGCAAAACCCCTTTAGGTTTGGATTTGATCCGGGCCTTCAATTCCCTGTTTTGGCCTTCTTTATCTGCATTGGTCGTTGATTGGTCGGCTGGGCCAGTCGACCAATCCACTCGACCAATGGGTCGTTGTCTTTGGCAATTAGGTTGATTCTTGCTCTATTTAAGTCTAACCTCGAGTCCACTTCGTATTTGCTGCCTCCAAACCCTCTGGAGCAGACCAAAGACCTCTGCAAGTCATCTCTCTTGCATCCTTGGAGTTTTCTTGGCGGATCTTCGTCGGAACTCTTCTTTTTGCATCAAAAGGTATGTCTACTCTCTCTTCTTCTCCTACATCTTTGTTTTTCTTTCCTTTTTGAGTTGAGACAGTAGAAGAGATGCTGCATCCTCTGTTGCAAACATCTCTGAACATGTTCTCATGATCATCCTAAGGATTTAAGGCTAGAACAATGATCTTAACCATGATCATTGCAAGCTTTTGAAGGATTCATGATCAAACCATGATTTAATCTCTGTTAATTTCCTAATCTGAATTCCGATCTCTTTGGATCTTCTTTCATTGATCATGTTAGTGGTTAATGGTTGTGTTTTCTTTCTATGATCCATAATCCATAGAATTCTAGTTGTTCTCTTCTACCTTACTATGTGTTCTTCATGATGCATGATAGTACATATATGGTAGGTTTTATTTCCTTATTTAGATTTATGCTTCTAAGCCTTATTCTATGAAGACCTATGCATGTTTTCATGTTTTCATTACCGAAAGCAATGATCCATCCTCCTATTGTTCTTGTCCTTGTTTTCTATTTCAAAATTCATCAAGATCCATGTTTGATTTATTTATGGTAACTTTTTGTTTCCTAATTTGGATCTTGATACCTTGATTTGATTAGTGTTTTGAGGTCCCCTATATGCTAGAATACTACTGATGTAGTCTACCCCTTGATTAGTACCCTTTTGAACCACCAAATTCGGATTTCATATCTCAAAACTCTGATTTTCTAAGCTCTGTCTGCATTGGTCGTTGATTGGTCGTTGGACCACTCGACCAATCCACTCGACCAATGAGTACAGCAACTCCAGAATTGGTCTGTTTCGGATGCTTTGCTATATTTTCTGTTAGGGATCTTTCCTAATATGTTGTATATACTTGTTTAGGACCTTCTTCTCAAGTTTGCCAAGATCTTACTTGATTTCTTAGGATTCTTTGCGAGTTATAAAAGGTAAGGATGGTTATTTCCTTAATTACATAGATAGCATGAATCTAGTTTCTATATTTGAATATCATTAATATGTTTCCTAAATTAGATTCTTACAATGATATTCTCTTGTTGCATAACTTTGATTACGGTAGCATTACTTATTCATATTGAATTGATTCATGTATGATTTACTTACCAATGTTATACAAATGATTGTAAATATTGATTTCTTTCCATATATGGAGTTACCATATATGTGATGATATGAATTGATGCATGTGTATGCTTACGTATGGTTTGGAAAGGAGAGGTGTCCTTTTGACATTTCTGTCCTTGGACTACTACGGGAATATTATGGGATGTTTCCGGAGATGCCCTCTGGACACCTTCCTAAACTGTTGGATGACATATATAGGATTGTCTAGTAGTGTTTGGCTAGGATGTCTGTTATGTCGGACCCTAATCGGAGGGGTATTGAGACCGAACGACCCGTGGTAGCAATGGGGATTCATGGGCGCTCAAGACCGGTAACCAACCCGTGAGAGGACGGGAATCACATTGTGGGGGCCATTTATTGGTAGGGTTGCATATGGTTAGACTTGGGCTCACGGGCGCTTAAGACCGGTAACCAACCCGTGAGAGGACGTGAGAGCTTCCCGTTTACCATATGTGGATGATCAATAGGGTTGGTGAGTCCGTAGTCGGGGACTATGAGGACTCTAGTGTGAAGGATACCGGAAAGGATCGTCGGGGACGAGGAATGGAAGTATCTGGATCGACTTGATGTAACCAAGTAGAAGACTTGCATTTGGCTAGGTATTACCACGACATGCGCCGGTACTTATACCAAATGGTTGTGAGAGAGTGTGTTGACTTAACCCCCTGCCAAGGTTTGTCTGAGGGATGAAGGACCCATTACCAATCGGTCGCCCGAGATATCTTAAATGGTTGGAGGGAATCCAAGATATCTTAAATGGTTGAGGATGTGAGTGGACTTTCCTAAAGAAGTACGGTGCTATGACTTAAAGCATGTGCGCAATAGAGACCAGCATACATAGAGTTAGAATCATTCATTCATTGTTTGTATCGTATCATATTGCATTTATGTTTGTTACGGAATTCTGCCATTTATGTTATTATGGATTTTAAGCGCCTTCTTGAGTTTCTTTGAAACTCATTCCTTTATTGTACAATGTTGTTAGACTATCCTGCAGGTACGGAATACTATGACGGTCCCTATGAAGAAGCGCAAGGCGAAGAGGCATATCTCCGGGGAAGGTGATTGCGGTTACCACAATTACTACGAAGATTCCACGGGTGGTTATGCTCCGTACGATGCTTAGTCCGACCATTGAGTGGAAGCGTCCTTGTGCTATCTATGAGATCTACACCACAAGGATGTCGTGAAAAAAGGGGGAAAAAAATAAGTAAAAAAAGGTACTACAAGGAAAAAACCCTGCCTCTTGGGATTAGCTTTTATCTAGTTTATTCTTTCGAGCTACTTTTCCATTTGGATGTAAAGTGGGATTTTTGCTTCACTTTACTTATCTGTTTGACACTACGATTATATCTATTATTCCGTTTCGTTTATGATTCATTCTTTCATTATTGGATCTATGATTTATCTTCCGCACTCTTGTTATGGTTGTTCATGATTATGTTATTGTTTATGTGGGAGGTTGATCACTCGATACCTGATCTTCGGGCTGTGGATCACACTCTCGGGTATGCCAGATAGGGTACCGGCTGGGAGGGCGTGACATATACCCCAACCATGGAATGTCCCGAGGGATGCCGGACCCATTACCAACTGATGATGAGTGAATGAGACTTTCTTAAAGAAGTACGGTGCTATGACTTAAAGCATGTCTGCCAATAGAGACCAGCATGCATAGAGTTAGATTCATACATTCATTGTTTGTCTCATACCATATTGCATTTATGTTTGCTTTGTAATCCTGCCATTTATGTTATTGTGGATTTAACTACCTTACTGGGTTTCTTTCAAAACTCACTCCTTTTGTACCATATCTATTGTTAGACTTCTCTGCAGGTTTGGAATACGATGACGGTCCATATAAGGAAGCGCAAGGTGAAGAAGATGAAGAAGAGCCAACTGAAGATGTGGATTAGATTTCTCTTGTTTCTTCTAGACTTATCTTTTACCTTACATATATTAGCTTAGAGGTTTACTTAGATTTCGATCTACCTTCCGCATATGTTGTGGAGTATATTTCCGCTATACTCTACAGCTGTCTTTTGATTTGGTATCATGTTTTCGCACTCTGATATTCTTAGTGATTCTTTTGAGATCTTTTCTTTAATTTTATTATTAACTTATTAGAATACAATGATTTGTTCTTGCTTTTGATTATGTTATTGTGCTAAATGGATATGATCGTTCCTAAACTTGATCTTTAGGGCTGTGGATCACACTCTCGGGTATGCCAGTTAGGGTACCGGCTGGGAGGATGTGACACTTCCTATTCAGGTCTTAGACGATAAGGACAATCCTAGCCACACAACTAGACAATCCTATGTATGATCCAATAACCCGGGAAAGTGTTGATAGGCACCTTCGGAGAACATCCTATACTATTCCCTCCGATGCCCAAGGATAGAAGCGTCAATAGGACACTCCCCAATCCCAAGTTATACTTAGGCAATCACATATTCAATGATTCCGCCTTTCATTCGGCGGATTCGAATTACCATGCGTCTCTATCCCTGATGCGGCCGAAACTGCCTTTGCTCAGTGTCACAGGTCAGGACCTTTTGCTTCTAACTCGGTTGAGTATTCAGTAGATGTCTTTCTTCGGATCGTTGGGGCCATCATTTCTCATACATTTAATACATCTTCATGATAAAAGTTAAGTCATAATATTGAAATGATTCACTATGAACACAAGTAACAAGAATAATAAATCATTATGACAAGAGTATATGAATCGCAATACTACTGTTCTAAAACATGTATAGCAATCCTATAATAATCAAGAATAAATAAAAGATTATGCTCACTAAGTATAAGTACCAAAACATAAGTTCATAGCCTATATGTTTATGGAGATAACCATCCTTACATTAGGTTGAGTTGATGGTGAATCGAGAATTACCAAGGAATGGTCCAAAAGTAGTGTTAAGACCCTAAACAAACATAAATAAGAAGTTAGAGAAGAAGTCTGGAAGATCGGATGTCAAATGAGTCAAAACTGGCTAAGGTTGCTTGTCAGCAATAAGTTTGGTCGATGGTCCTTGGTCGATGGCATCGACCAAAGAGGATCGACCAAAATGTCTTCGAGACGAGAATAGTGGGTTTTGGGGATTTTGGTTGAAATTGGTCTTCCGGGGTTCGGATTGATCCAGAACTTGGAGGAATGCTTAAGAACAGTATGAGGACACTACAAATCAAGGAATTAACATAATCTAATGGTCTAAATAGAAAGCCCCAAATTGAGCTACTAAGTTCAAGAGAAAAGCATCATAGCATGGATTGAAATTGATTGCATTGACATTGAAAAGGCATGCATTAGCTAAGGGAACTTATAGGAATTCGATTAGGATCATATGCTAGTGATAAACATGTACATAGCACACTATATACCTCAGTTTTGTACAAGAAGGCATGATGTTAAGAAGAAAATCAAAGAATGTATATGCTAGGCTTGAAATGGGGGCATAGCATCAGTAGAGAAGTGAGAGGATCATAGGTTAAGCAAGAGTGGACACTTGGAATGATGATTTGCAAGGTTGCAGCACCATCTCCAAGGTCTCAACAGCAAGAGAGGGGTAGAAAAGAATAGAAAAGAATAGAATAGAGAGTGGAGGTGATGAATCATACCTTGTAGTTGTAGATGGAGACAAGAAACAAAGATTAACAATGAGTTTTGGTGGAATCTTCTTCACAAGTGCCTAGGACGTGCTTTGGGAAGCTCTCCCCACATTCTCAGGAGTGATAATGATTGCAATAGGGCTCAAAACACGAGGCTAGTATAAATAGAATAGGGAATATTCCAAGAATCATTAACTTGTCTGACTGGGAATCTTTAGTCGATGGTCCTTGGTTGATGGCGTCGACCAAAGAGGATCAACCAAAATGTTTTTCAACAGAAAAATCAGGTTTAGTTAAGCAACTTCCAGACGGGGGTCTTGGAGGGCTATACAAGGTCAAACTGAATGGGGTCTTCTTCTACAATTCAATCAAGAAGTCTAGTTTTGGGGAATACCTTCGGATTGTGTACAGGAGTCCATTAGGTACTTTGACTAAATCATTCTTCTCCGATGCTCAGACTTCCACTAAACACCGACAATGTACTCAAGTAAGGGGTATCATCGTCAATGTCCATGGGCTCGGTCTCCGACTCATAACTATCAATCAAAAGGGTCCATAAGTCTCTTCTACCACAGCTTTGGGTCTTCGGACCTAAAAACAACAGTGGATCCGGGTTAGGGTCAGGGTTAGGATAGGGCTGGATTTTATCACTAGTAGTGCCCGATCTTTATTCCCTTAGTGTTAGAATACTATCATATAGTTTTCCTCCAAGTTTCGTGAAGTTCCGAACCCTGTAGATCTAGTTTTGGATCAGAATTCTCGTACTTGCTTCGTACTGACTCTGTTGGTCGACTGGGTCAGTAGACCAATCAATCGACCAATGAAGGCAGTAGCTTCATTTTTCGCTCAGTTTGATTCATTTGCTCTCTGATCTTTTAGGCATCTTTCTTAATGTTGTATCTATGATTGTTAGGGGTTTATTTGCTAAGTTTGGAGTCTCTCTCTTTGATCTTTGGATTATCTTCGACGATAATCGAGGTAAGGACAGTTATTTCATAATAACATAGATCGCGTACTCTTTGGTTTCTATTTTAAGAAACTCTGAGTTTAACTACTGTTCTTGTATTTTATATTTCTGATGTACTATTGTAAGTACAGTAGCACTTCACTTATTTGTTCTTTTTTATTATTTAAGTCTATATGAAATGTTTATTACTATATATTGGTTAATGATTAGATTATGTTGTTTCATTCTCTTTGTATGATGAGTTGTTGATTATGTATGTCATGACTGATCTGAGAATGTGCTTGATTAAGTATGGTTTGGGATTGGGAGGTGTTCTTTTGACACTTCTGTCCTTGGACATTATCGGAAATAGTATGGGATGTTTCCGGGGTTTCCCATTGACGCTTTCCCGAATCATTGATTGTCATACCTAAGACTGTCTAGCAATGTTTGGCTAGGATGTCCCCATTATATCAGACCCGAATCAGAAGGATATTGAGACCGAATGACCCGTGGCAGCAATGGGGATTCACGAGCGCTCATAACCGGTAACCAACCCGTGAGAGGACGGGAATCACATTGTGGGGGCCATTTATTGGAGGGTTGCATATGGATAGACTTAGGCTTATAGGCGCTCAAGACCGGTAACCAACCCGTGAGGGGACATGAGAGCTTCCCGTTTACCATATGTGGATAACCAATAGGGTTGATGAGTCCATAGTAAGGGACTATTAGGACTCTAGTGGAAAGGATACCGGAAAGGATCGCCGGGGGTGAGGAATGGACGTATCCGGACTCGAGTTGATGTAAGCGAGTAGATGACTTGCATTGGGCTAGGCTTAACACGACATGCGTCGGTACTTAGACCAATGGTTATGTGAGAGAGCGGTGACTTAACCCCCAGCCATGGAATGTCCTGAGGGATGCCAAACCCATTACCAACTGATGATGTGTGATTTGAGACCTACCCAAAGAAGTATGGTGCTATGACTTAAAGCATGTTTGCCAATAGAGACCAACATACATAAAGTTTAGATGCATACATACATTATCTGTTTCATATTGCATTGCATCTTGTTATGATCTACTATATGTTATTTATGTTGTTATGAGTTAACTTGCCTTGTTGAGTTCATTCGAACTCACTCCTTTTTGTACAATCTTTTTGTTTGATTATTCTACCGGTACTGACTACTATGAAGGACAGTACGATGAAGCACAAACTGATGAAGCGTACTTCACGCAAAATGCGGCAACTATGAAGATCACACCGATGATCCCTAGAGCGATCAAGTTGCGTACTACAATTAGGAGTAACGTAGAGTTGGAACATCTATGTTGGATTGATGAAGTCCACTATTTTGAAGATGTTATCTATAGGATTGAAAACTCGTAGTTCATTTGACTTTCATTCCTCGTTTTCCTTTAAACACAGTTGTAATTCTTTTTAGACTTACGTACTACATTTCCGCTATGACAGTGGAGTGAGTTTCCGCCTCACTCTACTTCTTTTTAATGTGATTACATCTGGTATCATTTCCGCACTCGATTATCTTGATATTTTTGTTTATAATATTATACTTGATTTTATCTACTCATGATTATTTTATTGCATATGTGGGAGAATGATTTCCTCGATAGATCTTCGGGGCTGTGGATCACACACCCGATTATGGTATCGGCTGGGGGGATGTGACAAGCACTAGTAAGGGTGCAGGCTTCAAGCGCAAGAGAGAGAAAGCTCAACCTCAGCAGTCCAAGCAAAGTAACCAGGATGGGAACAGAAACAAGAGTGGCCCCAAGCATTCAAGGGGGACTAGAGCTAGCAAGAAGAAATCACCTTTGATTTGCTTCATGTGCCAAAAGCCTGGTCATTTTGCTCGTTATTGCATTGAGCGAGAGGTATGTACTGTGTGTTATACCTCATCTTGTTATGTAACAAGTTCTATTATGCTTGCTAAACTAAATCCTTTGTGGATTGTTGATTCAGGTGCGACAGAACATATAACAAGGGAACACTTGAGCTTCGTGGAATACCGTCGTATTCCAAGAGGAAGCAGGAGAATAACGATGGGGAACAACTCAAGTGTGGAGGTTCATGGCATAGGCACATGCAGATTAGTTTTGCAAGGTGGCCGGACGCTGTTACTCCATGATGTACTGTATGCTCCAGACATTTGGCGGAATCTTGTTTCTGTTATTTATCTTTTGAGACATGGTTTTAGAGTTGTATTTGAAAACAATTCTTTGGTTTTGTATCTAGGTGATACAGTTTATGGTTATGGTTTTCTTTATAATGGTTTTATTATATTGGATACAATTGATAATTTATCTAATCCTAGTAATGCTTTTGTTTGCCAAAATATTGTGTATTGATTCTAATCTGTGGCATGCTAGGACTAGGACTTATTGGCTTAAGATAGAATGAACAGGTTGGCAAGAGAAGGTCTCTTAGGCCAAGGTTCACTATCTGATTTGCCAATCGTGAGTCATGTCCAAGTAGGAAAAGCAACTAGAAAACAATTTAAAAATGCTTTAAAAGCCTCTCTTCCTTTAGAACTTATCCATTCAGATGTGTGTGGACCAATGAATGTGCATACTAGAAAAGGACAGGCTTATCTCATCACATTCATAGATGACTATACACGGTATGGTCACATTTATCTAATTTCTCATAAGTCAAAAGCTCTAGAATGTTTTAAGAAATTCATGAGCTTAGTTGAGAATCAGTTAGATTAAAACTCTTAGAAGGGATAGAGGTAGAGTATCTCTCCGATATGTTCAAAGGGTTGTGTGATGATAAGGGGATATCTAGACAACTTACTATTCCAGGGACTCCACAACAAAATGGGGTTGCTGAGAGGAGGAATAGAACCTTGCTAGACATGGTGAGATCCATTGTCACGCCCTCCCAGCCCGGTACCCTATCCGGCATACCCAAGAGTGTGATCCACAGCCCGAAGATCAGGTATCGAGTGATCAACCTCCCACATAAACAATAACATAATCATGAACAATCATAATAAAAATGCGGAAGATAAACCATAGATCCAATAAAGAAAGAATGAATCATAAATGAATCAGAATAATAGATATAATCAGAGTATCAAACAGATAAGTAAAGTGAGGCAAAAATCCCACTTTACAACCAGCGGAAAAGTAGCTCTAAAGAATAAACTAGACAAAACCTAATCCCAGTAGCAAGTACATTGGGTAACTAAATTGTTCTCCACTTTATAGACAACATCCTTGTAAGTGTAAATCTCATAAATGGCACAAGGACGCTTCCACTCAATGGTCGGACTAAGCATCGTACGGAGCATAACCACTCGCGGGATCTTCGAGTAATTGTGGTAACCGCAATCACCTTCCCGGAGATATGCCTCTTCGCCTTGCGCTTCTTCATAGGGACCGTCATAGTACTCGCACTGCTGCGGGATAGTCTAACAACATTGTACAATAAAGGAATGCGTTTCAAAGAAACTCGGTAAGGCGATTAAAAATCCATAATAACATAAATGGCAGGATTCGAGAACAATAATGAATGCAATATGATATGAGACAAGCAATGGATGAATGAATCTAACTCTATGTATGCTGGTCTCTATTGGCGGACATGCTTTAAGTCATAGCACCGTACTTCTTTAGGAAAGTCCACTCACATCCTCAACCATTTAAGATATCTTGGATTCTCTCACGGATCATTTCACCGGTCTTGAGCAGCCGATTGGTAATGGGTCCTTCATCCCTCGGGACAAACCTTGGCAGGGGGTTAAGTCAACACACTCTCTCACAACCATTTGGTATAAATCTTGGCGCATGTCGGGGTAAAACCTAGCCAAATGCAAGTCTTCTACTTAGTTACATCAAGTCGGATCCAGATACGTCCATTCCTCGTCCACGACGATCCTTTCCGGTATCCTTCACACTAGAGTCCTCATAGTCCCCGACTACGGACTCACCAACCCTATTGATCATCCACATATGGTAAACGGGAAGCTCTCACGTCCTCTCACGGGTTGGTTACCGGTCTTAAGCGCCCGTGAGCCCAAGTCTAACCATATGCAACCCTACCAATAAATGGCCCCCACAATGTGATTCCTGTCCTCTCACGGGTTGGTTACCGGTCTTGAGCGCCCATGAATCCCCATTGCTACCACGGGTCGTTCGGTCTCAATACCCCTCCGATTAGGGTCGACATAACAGGACATCCTAGCCAAACACTACTAGACAATCCTAGATATGTCATCCAACAGTTTAGGAAGGTGTCCAGAGGGCATCTCCGGAAACATCCCATAATATTCCCGTAGTAGTCCAAGAACAGAAGTGTCAAAAGGACACCTCTCCTTTCCAAACCATACTTAAGCATACACAAGCATCAATTCATATCATCAAATATATGGTAACTTCATATATGGAAAGTGTAAAACCCAGCCCTAACCTTGACCCGGAAACCTTGTTATTTGTAGGTCCGATGACCCGAAGTAAAGTAAGAAGTCAGCTTTGGGCCATCCCAGTAGAGGACTTGGTGTCTGGCTTTGAATCCATGAAAGTTGATGATGAGGTTCTATTTATGGAAACTGAATCTGATGAAGATCTAATTAGTTGATGGACTTGGAGTGCTCTCTATCTTGGTTTGAAGGCATTTCTACCTATTAGGTAAGTCACTTGACTTGTGTGCAAAACCCCTTTAAGATTGGATTTGATCTGGACCTTCAATTCCCTGTTTTGGTCTTCTTTGTCGGCATTGGTCGATGATTGGTTGGATTGGGCCGATCGACCAATCCACTCGACCAATGAGTGCTGTCTTTGGCAATTAGGGTGTTCTTGCTCTATTTAAGTCCAATCTCGAGTCCACTTCGTATTTGCTGCCTCCAAACTCTCTGGAACGAACCAAAGACCTCTGCAAGTCATCTCTCTTGCATCCTTGGTGTTTTCTTGACGGATCTTCGTCGAAACTCTTCTTTTTGCATCAAAAGGTATGTCTACTCTCTCTTCTTCTCCTCCATCTTTGTTTTTCTTTCCTTTTTGAGTTGAGACAGTAGAAGAGATGCTGCATTCTCTGTTGCAAACATCTCCGAACATGTTCTCATGATCATCCTAAGGATTTGAGGCTAGAACAATGATCTTAACCATGATCATTGCAAGCTTTTGAAGGAATCATGATCAAACCATGATCTAATCTTTGATTAAACTTCTAATCTGAATTCCGATCTCTTTGGATCTTCTATGTTGATCATGTTAGTAGTTAATTACTGTGTTTTCTTTCCATGATCCATAATCTATAGATTTCTAGTTGTTCTCTTCTACCATACTATGTGTTCTTCATGATGCATGGTAGTTACATATATGGTAGGTTTTGTTTCCTTATTTAGATTTATGCTTCTAAGCCTTATTCCATGAAGATCTATGTATGTTTTCATGATACCATTACCGAAAGCAATGATCCATCCTCCTATTGTTCTTGTCTTTGTTTTCTATTTCAAATTTATCAAGATCCATGATTGATTTAATTATGGTAACTTTTTGTTTCCTAATTTGGATCTTGATACCTTGATTTGATTAGTGTTTTGAGGTCCCCTATTTGTTAGAATACTACTGATGTAGTCTACCCCTTGATTAGTACCCTTTTGAACCACCAAATTCGGATTTCATATCTTAAAACTCTGATTTTATAGGCTTATCTTGTCTGCATTGGTCGACTGATTGGTCGTTGGACCACTCGACCAATCCACTCGACCAATGAGTACAGCAACTCCGGATTTGGTCTGCTTTCGGATGTTTTGATATCTTTTCTGTTAGGGATCTTTCCTAATATGTTGTATATACTTGTTTAGGACCTTCTTCTCAAGTTTGCCAAGATCTTACTTGATTTCTTAGGATTCCTTTGCGAGTTATAAAAGGTAAGGATGGTTATTTCCTTAATTACATAGATAGCATGAATCTAGTTTCTATATTTGAATATCATAGATATGATTCCTAAATTAGATTCTTACAATGATATACTACTGTTGCATAACTTTGATTACAGTAGCATTACTTATTCATATTAAATTGATTCATGTATGATTTACTTACCAATGTTATACAAATGATTGTAATTATTGATTTCTTTCCATATATGAAGTTACCATATATGTGATGATATGAATTGATGCATGTGTATGCTTAAGTATGGTTTGGAAAGGAGAGGTGTCCTTTTGACACTTCTGTCCTTGGACTACTACGGGAATATTATGGGATGTTTCCGGAGATGCCCACTGGACACCTTCCTAAACTGTTGGATGACATATCTAGGATTGTCTAGTAGTGTTTGGCTAGGATGTCCTGTTATGTCAGACCCTAATCGGAGGGGTATTGAGACCGAACGACCCGTGGTAGCAATGGGGATTCATGGGCGCTCAAGACCGGTAACCAACCCGTGAGAGGACGGGGAATCACATTGTGGGGGCCATTTATTGGTAGGGTTGCATATGGTTAGACTTGGGCTCACGGGCGCTTAAGACCGGTAACCAACCCGTGAGAGGACGTGAGAACTTCCCGTTTACCATATGTGGATAACCAATAGGGTTGATGAGTCCGTAGTCCGAGTTGGTCGGTGCCATAGGATACGCTGACTCTAGTGTGAAGGATACCGGAAAGGATCGTCGGGGACGAGGAATGGAAGTATCCGGATCTGACTTGATGTAACTAAGTAGAAGACTTGCATTTGGCTAGGTTTTACCCTGACATGCGCCAGTACTTATACCAAATGGTTGTGAGAGAGTGTGTTGACTTAACCCCCTGCCAAGGTTTGTCCTGAGGGATGAAGGACCCATTACCAATCGGCTGCTCGAGACCGGTGAAATGATCCGTGAGAGAATCCAAGATATCTTAAATGGTTGAGGATGTGAGTGGACTTTCCTAAAGAAGTACGGTGTTATGACTTAAAGCATGTCCGCTAATAGAGACCAGCATACATAGAGTTAGATTCATTCATTCATTGTTTGTCTCATATCATATTGCATTTATGTTTGTTCCGGGAATTCTGCCATTTATGTTATTATGGATTTTAAGCGCCTTACTTGAGTTTCTTTGAAACTCATTCCTTTATTGTACAATGTTGTTAGACTATCCTGCAGGTACTTGAGTACTATGACGGTCCCTATGAAGAAGCGCAAGGCGAAGAGGCATATCTCCAGGAAGGTGATTGCGGTTACCACAATTACTCTGAAGATTCCACGGGTGGTTATGCTCCGTACGATGCTTAGTCCGACCATTGAGTGGAAGCGTCCTTGTGCTATTTATGAGATTTACACTTACAAGGATGTTGTCTATAAAGTGGAGAACAATTTAGTTACCCAATGTACTTGTTACTAGGATTAGGTTTTGTCTAGTTTATTCTTTTAGAGCTACTTTTCCGCTGGTTGTAAAGTGGGATTTTTGCCTCGCTTTACTTATCTGTTTGATACTCTGATTATATTTAGTATTCTAATTCATTTATGATTCATTCTTTCTTTATTGGATCTATGATTTATCTTCCGCACTCTTGTTATGATTGTTCATGATTATGTTATTGTTTATGTGGGAGGTTGATCACTCGATACCTGATCTTCGGGCTGTGGATCACACTCTTGGGTATGCCAGATAGGGTACCGGCTGGGAGGGCGTGACAGAAAGAAATCAATAATTACAATCACCTTTATAACATTGGTAAGTAAATCATACATGAATCAATTTAATATGAATAAGCAATGCTACTGTAATCAAAGTTATGCAACAGTAGTATATCATTGTAAGAATCTAATTTAGGAATCATATCTATGATATTCAAATATAGAAACTAGATTCATGCTATCTATGTAATTAAGGAAATAACCATCCTTACCTTTTATAACTCGCAAAGGAATCCTAAGAAATCAAGTAAGATCTCGGCAAACTTGAGAAGAAGGTCCTAAACAAGTATATACAACATATTAGGAAAGATCCCTAATAGAAAAGATACCAAAACATCCAACATAGACCAATTCTGGAGTTGCTGTACTCATTGGTCGAGTGGATTGGTCGACTGGTCCGGTCGACCAATCAGTCGACCAATGCAGACAGTAGCCTAAAAAAACAGAGTTTTAAGATATGAAATTCGAATTTGGTGGTTCAAAAGGGTACTAATCAAGGGGTAGACTACATCAGTAGTATTCTAACATATAGGGGACCTCAAAACACTAATCCAATCAAGATATCAAGATCCAAATTAGGAAACAAAAGGTTACCATAATTAAATCAACCATGGATCTTGATGAATTTGAAATAGAAAACAAAGACAAGAACAATAGGAGGATGGATCATTGCTTCAGGTAAAGGTATCATGAAAACATACTTAGATCTTCATGGAATAAGGCTTAGAAGCATAAATCTAAATAAGGAAATAAAACCTACCATATATGTAACTACCATGCATCATGAAGAACACATAGTAAGGTAGAAGAGAACAACTAGAGATTTATAGATTATGGATCATGGAAGGAAAACACAGTAATTAACTACTAACATGATCACCATAGAAGATCCAAAGAGATCAGAATTCAGATTAGAAGTTTAACAAAGATTAGATCATGGTTTGATCATGATTCCTTCAAAAGCTTGCAACGATCATGGTTAAGATCATTGTTCTAGCCTCAAATCCTTAGGATGATCATGAGAACATGTTCAGAGATGTTTGCAACAGAGAATGCAGCATCTCTTCTACTGTCTCAACTCAAAAAGGAAAGAAAAACAAAGATGGAGGAGAAGAGAGAGAGTAGACATACCTTTTGATGCAAAAAGAAGAGTTTCGACGAAGATCCGTCAAGAAAACACCAAGGATGCAAGAGAGATGACTTGCAGAGGTCTTTGGTTCGTTCCAGAGAGTTTGGAGGCAGCAAATACGAAGTGGACTCGAGATTGGACTTAAATAGAGCAAGAACAACCTAATTGCCAAAGACAGCACTCATTGGTCGAGTGGATTGGTCGACTGGTCCAGTCGACCAATCAGTCGACCAATGCTGACAGCAAGACCAAAACAGGGAATTGAAGGTCCAGATCAAATCCAATCCTAAAGGGCTTTTGCACACAAGTCAAGTGACTTACCTAATAGGTAGAAATGCCTTCAAACCAAGATAGAGAGCACTCCAAGTCCATCAACTAATCAGATCTTCATCAGGATTCAGTTTTCATAAATAGAACCTCATCATCAACTTTCATGGATTCAAAGCCAGACACCAAGTCCTCTCTTGGGATGGCCCAAAGCTGACTTCTTACTTTACTTCGGGTCATCGGACCTACAAATAACAAGGTTTCCGGGTCAAGGTTAGGGCTGGGTTTTACATTCTCCCCCCTTAAAGAAATTTCGTCCCCGAAATTGAAAGCGTACTGTGCTTCCAAAGAGGTAAGGAAACTTCTCCTTCATATCTTCTTCCTTCTCCCAAGAAGCTTCTTCAGGGGTATGGTTCTTCCACCGAATCTTCACCAAAGGAATGGTGCGATTCCCATGCTGCTTGTCCTTCCTATCCAAGATTTCGGCCGGTTCTTCATCATAGGTCAAATCAGCACTAAGTCCTTTCAGGTGCTTGCTGCAAAATGTGTTCCGGATTCTCTATGTATTTTCGGAGCATCGAAATATGAAACACATTGTGAACACCAGCAAGAGGCGGAGGTAATGCTAATCGATACGCAACAGGTCCAACCTTTTCCAAAATCTCGAAAGGTCCAATGTAACGAGGGCTAAGCTTTCCCTTAACATTGAATCTCATCACACCCTTCATTGGTGAGACCTTCGGAAAGACTTTCTCTCCAACTTGAAATTCCAAATCGGTCCTTCTCTTATCAGCATAAGATTTACTGTCTCGATCAAGGCGGACTTAATCCTTTCTCTTATCATATCTACCATAGCACTTGTAGCTTCAATCATCTCAGGACCTAAGACTTTTCTTTCACCTGTCTCGATCCAAGTACAAAGGTGTCCTACAAGTACTGCCATACAAAGCCTTGAATGGAGCCATGCCTATTGTCGCTTGATAACTGTTGTTATAGGCAAACTCAACCAAAGCTAGGTGTTCATCCCAATTACCACCCATATCCACCACACAAGATCTGAGCATGTCTTCCAATGTCTGAATTGTCCGCTCGGATTGTCCATCGACTGTGGATGATGAGCTGTACTCAAGTTCAATTGGGTTCCCAAGGCCTTCGCAAACTATTCCAAAACCTTGAGGTGAACCTAGGATCACGATCCGAAACAATACTCAATGGCACACCATGCGACGAACCACATTATCCACATAAAGCCTTGCTAGCTTATCCAGAGTATGAGTGATCTTCATAGGAATGAAATGGGCTGATTTGGTCAACCTATCAACAATCACCCACACAGTGTCATTGCCTTTACTTGTCCGAGGCAAGCTAGTCACAAAGTCCATGGAGATATCCTCCCACTTCCAACTAGGAATAGGAAGAGGCTGAAGTAATCCAGATGGAGGTTGTCGAACGGCTTTCACACGTTGGCAAGTCTCACACTTGGCAACAAAATCATCAACATCCGCCTTTAGACCAATCCACCAAAAATGTTCCTTCAAGTCCTTGTACATCTTGGTGCTTCCCGGGTGTACTGAAGAAAGACCGAATTGGTGTGCTTCCTTCAATATTTCTTTCTTAACTTCTTCGTTTGTAGGCACACACAGTCTTCCTCTAAACAACAAAGCACCATCCATGGATATACCAAAGTCGGGGTCCGACTCGGGATTCGAAGAAATCTTCTCAACTTTGATCAAAAACTCTTGATCGAACTCTGAGAGCAACAATCTTATCTCTAAGACCAGATCTTGCCGTCATGGCGTAAAGAATAAAATCAGAATTCTCGGGGACGATTTCCAAAGCAAAACTCTCAATAGAAGACCACAATGGTAAACTCAAAGCATTCAAATCCAAAGTCTTCTTCTCGTTCTTCCTACTAAGAGCATCAGCAACAACATTTGCTTTCCCAGGATGATACTGAATATCACAATCATAATCAAAGACTAGTTCCAACCATCTCCTTTGTCTCATGTTCAACTCCTTTTGGGTAAAGAAGTATTTCAAACTCTTATGATCCGTGAAAATGGCAATCTTCTCACCGTAAAGATAATGTCTCCAAATCTTCAAAGCAAAGACAACGGCGGCAAGTTCTAGATCGTGAGTGGGGTAATTCCGCTCATAATCCTTCAATTGCCGAGAAGCATAGGCTACGACCTTGCCATGTTGCATCAGTACACAACCCAAACCAATCTTTGACGCATCGGTATAAATGCTTGTCATACCACCGGAACTATCGGGTATAGTCAAAACCGGGGCACTTGTCAATCTATCTTTCAACTCTTGGAAATTCTTCTCACGGGCGTCGGACTAAACAAACTTCTCTTCTTTCCTGGTCAACTTAGTCATAGGAGCAGCCAACCGAGAAAAGTTCTCAATAAACCTTCGGTAGTAACCCGCCAATCCAAGAAAACTTCTTATTTCCGTTATCGACTTCGGTCTTTCCCAATCAGCCACAGCTTGGACCTTTTCAAGATCGACACGAATACCTTCGGCTGAAACTACATGACCAAGGAATACCACTCTCTTAAGCCGAATCCACTTGCTAAACTTAGCGAACAACTTCTTTTCTCGCAACCTTTGCAAAGTGAAACTTAGATGACTCGCATGCTCTTCTTCGCTCTTCGAATAGATCAAGATGTCATCAATGAAAACAATCACAAACTTATCAAGCACATCATGAAATACTCGGTTCATGAGGTCCATGAACACCGCAGGAGCATTGGTCAATCCGAAGGGCATGACTCTAAACTCGTAGTGACCATACCGCGTTCGGAAAGCTGTCTTGAAGATATCACTAGACTTCACTTTCAATTGGTGATATCCGGACCTTAAGTCAATCTTTGAGAACACAACTGCACCCTTCAACTGATCGAAGAGATCATCGATTCCCGGGCAGCGGATATCTATTCTTGATAGTCAACTTATTCAACTCACGGTAGTCGATGCACAAGCGCATACTACCGTCTTTCTTCTTGACGAACAAGACCGGAGCTCCCCAAGGTGACACACTAGGCTGCACGAAACCTCTATCTATGAGCTCATTCAACTGATTTTGCAACTCTTTCAACTCGAGTAGGAGCCATCCGTACGGAGCTTTAGATACCGGAGCGGCACCGGGGACGAGATCAATAGAGAATTCGACATCTCTCGTCCGGAGGCACTCCGATAGATCATCGGGGAAGACATCAACAAAGTCGCAGACAACTCGACTTCATCGACTCTTTTCTCCACTATACCCTTGCCTTTCGATGAAGCATCATCCACTAGGGCATAGACTTGCATCAGTGCAGAAAGACACCTTCTTACAAACCCTTCTCTTTTCACCTTGAAATTCAAAGACCGGACTTCCACAAATATGGAACTGAATCTTCTTTGAGGAACAAAGGAACACAGCTTTGTGGGCTGTCAACCAATCAATTCCCAAAATAACATTGAAGTCCTTCATGTTAAGAATCACAAAATTGGCTTCCAAGTTCTTCTCACCAATCAACTCGGGACATTTAGATAACCCCTTATCTAGTTTCACAACAGACCAGTAGGTGTACTAATCAATAAACAAATAGACAACTTCTCGGGGATTAGGTTAGTCTTCTTGATGAATGCGAGATGACATGAACGAATGACATGCACCCGTATCAAATAAGACAAATGCGGAAATAGAAGCGACTAACAATGTACCCGTAATCACTTCATGGCTTGGATCCCTGCTCAAGACCTTGGAAATACTGAAAACTCTACCGGAGGGAGGAGCAGGAGCACTCTTCACCACGGGGGGGCAGCTGCTGGGGCCGCTTCGGACAGCACGAGCAAAATGACCAGCTTGCTTGCGGTAGAAGCAAACGAGATTGCTTGGATCCAACAGGGGTGGCTGCAACAGAGGGCTTCGAACAAAAGGCCTTGCACTTGCACTTGCACTTGCACTTGCACTTGCTGGTGGTCGGTTTCCGCCATATCTTGTCTAAACCGGCCGGGCTGCTGAAAACCCGTGTTTCGACCTACACTCTTAGCCCGAAAGGTAGGAGTGGGGTAGGGTGTAGGTCTCACAAAACGACGGTCATTACGATCCACCAAACCAGAATTCCTTGATCGCCAAGGCTTTTGCACACGAGCACTTTCCTTCTCTGTTTCTTCCAACTTCTTCGAGTTCTCGCACCACTTGAGCATAGCTCACTATAGGCTGGACCTGTGAGGTAAGCTTTAATGGCGGGACGCAGTCCTTTTGAAGAACTTCTTTGCTTTCGCGAGGTCTTCCTTCGGGAGAATCGGAGCAAAGAAATGAAGCTCCTCGAACTTCGTTGGTACTCCAACACAGACAGAGTTCCCCGAGTCGGAATCATAAACTCAGCTTCCTTCGCATCCTTCACCGCCTCGAGAAAGTAGTTCATACAAAAAGCCTCTTTGAATAACTCCCAAGTTACAACTCCTGCATGCAAACCTTCCAAAACGAGGACGAGTGGAGATCCACCATGCATCGGCTTCTTGTTGCAACTTCGTTCAAGCAAACAAAATCTTCGAGCTTCCGAGCATTGCAGATGTCGGAAAGCCTTCTCCAACTCACGAAGCCACTTGTTAGGAAACAAGGGGTCCTTGGTAACTCCAAGTAAAAGTGGGTACTTGCATCTTCGTAAAACTCTCCATCAAAGTAGTATGAGGAGTTCCAGCTAAACCTCCCGCATTCGGGACTGCGGCATGAGGATTCACATTAGCACCAGCCCGGGTCTCATTATGCGGAGTCATGAAACCCACCAACATCTGGTTGAACCGAGTTGCTTGCTGCTGCATCATATTGCCCATAATATTGGCAATATCTCTCGAAACTTCCAACATTCGGGGCACCAGGGATCTCATGAGTACCCTGATCAACATTTGGTATCTCACCACCTCCATGAGGTACTTCACCACCTCCTTGAGGTATTTCACCACCTCCATGACCACTGGATTCACCACGCCCACTTCTCAGAGTAACCATTCTGCAAAACCGAGAACATCAAAATACCGAATTTCGAAGATTCAACATAAACCACAAGTCCAAATGATTTGAAAACTTAAATCATGCTCAAATATATCCATATAGTCATCAAACAATATTCCATAAGGCAAAAATCACATTTTCCAAAAATTCAACAGCACATGAGGTCTCTGTGACCATTGGTCGAATGATTGGTCGAGTGACCCAGTCGACCAATGAGTCGACCAATGCAGACACAATGCGAAAAATGCGAAAATTCGCATTATAAGCCTCATTTTCACATTCCAACCTCATTCTAACTTCTTCCAAAGGTGAGAGAGCTCTAGGGAAAATCTCCAAGAGTTCCCACAAGTGTTCTTGAGGTGATTTAGTGCTTCAACAACAACACCACAACACACCATCTTCACAAACAAGGTAAACCTCTCAATCTTCCTTCCATTTTCATCTTCTCATGCTTGCATTTCAATAAAACCATGCTTTACTTGTATCCAATGCTAGAAATCATGCTTAGGAATGCTTAGAAACATATTCCTTAGGTTTTAAACACAATGCCATGCATAGACAACAAGTTTTAACACATTGGTGCTCATCTCGCAAAGTTTTATACCGAAATCGATATCTTTAGAAAAATTTCGTTTTCTCTCAAATCGCTTGAAATTTTCGCACGAGATCAAATGCTACATGCTCAAGATGACATTGTAGATAGGTCCATACAATTTGATTTAACCAATTTCAACTTTTCAAAAATCCAATTTTGACCTAAATTGCAAAATCCCCAAATTTCCTTCTTGCTGAATTTTTCGCTTTAATCCAAGTTTTCGATCGATTTTCATCAAACAAACTTCATAGACATGAAATTCCAAGTATTGCGCACATGCTAGTATGTTCAAATCAAATTTCCCCCAAATTTGAAATTTTCCGAAAAATTACGAAAATACCCTTTTGGCTCAAATCTTAAAATAGCACTAATTGGAATTGTCTCTTGTCTCTTTCTCACGGATACACTATGCAAAGGGGAGGGCGAGGACAAGGTAGAGGTCGTGGTCGCATCGTAGGTGCTCTTAGGGGGCAGAGGTCGGGTTCCTTCCGAGCCTAGACGAGGAGGTTAGGAGACCGGACATGTTTGACACACCTCGGGCCGAGTTCCCGTACGAGGCCTACTTCAGCCATCGCAATATCGAGATGGGACGCCTACTTCACTTACGCCAGCTCGGAGCCTTTAGGATTCGGCAGAGGTTCGACACATTGCAGGTGGACTCATCTCTTCACCGAGGATCTACCGGTATACCCGGAACTAGTGAGGTTGTTCTTCAAAGCAACCTTACTTACACAGAGGAGGCTCGAGGCCAAGGACATCCACTTAGACTTGTCCTCGGGAGCGGGGTCTTCCGGACTCGGATTCGCTTCTCTACCCGGACACCGGCTGGGATCTTGCGGAGTTCCTTACTATCCACAGCAGTGTGTGTGGATACTGCGCAGGAGCAGATCTAGACAGCCATCCGATGCCGTACGAGCTTCGCGAGATATGCTCTACGCTATGGGATAGCCGTCGATGCTTCACACCGTGGACTAGCGGACGGATGACGGGTTCTGCACGGATTATCGGTCGCATAGTCGGCCGAAACATCATGCCGAAAGCCGGACATCACCATCGGGTCACGGTGATGGAGGCCTTAGTCATCTACCGCATCTACATGGGCTTCGAGATCGATCTCTCCTACATCATTCAACAGGTCATGCTGGACTTAGTTCGCGGCCTAGCATGCGGAACCTTTGCTATGGGAGACTACCGACCTTGATCTTCGGGCATTTCGGGGTGAGTTTCGAGGATACACCGGTGGACACTAGATCACGGGGATACCCTATTGGGACTCGGACCATTCGTCGGATGAGACTACAGCAGTCCGGAGAGATCTCCCGGTCCGGAGGGTGAGGATGATGATGAATCGGAGGATGAGGATCGGGGATTAGAGGATGGAGGAGAGGATATCGGTCCCGATAGTGATGATCAGGCCGGAGATGATGCAGATATGCGCGAGGCTGAGCCCGTGCATCACGAGTTTCCTTCATCACACTTCGAGGTAGGTGGCCCTTCACATGCGGTTCCGGAGACTTCGGATCTTGGAGCACAGATGAGATCGATGACTTCCATGCTAGAGAGAATGGAGGTCAGACAGGAGCAGATGTACGAGAGGATGGAGTCACGACGACAGATAGGATAGAGCATCGGGTGACTCAGCTAGCGAGAGGAGTTCGGAGCATACTGAGAGATCGAGAGCAGATCACCTAGATAGACCGTACCTTAGGATTTCCATTTATGCATTTCAGATGTAATCGTTGTAAAAACCTTTGAAATTAATGAAGTTCATTTTGTTTCTCTTTAATTATTGTATGTTATGCACCTTTCTTTTCCTTGCATTAGTGACATTTGTTCAAGTATAATTATGGTATGTTATTCGGAAATGTTCTGTTATGCCTCAAAGGTCAAGTTTCTAATTCAAGTGTTCTATTATTCACTTCTAAGAGTAGAAGAGTCATTTCGGATCAATGACTCGAGAATGTTCAGTTGTTGTCTTTTGTGGTTAGGATCTCCTCGAACCTTGGGCTCGATACCAATCATCACGCCCTCCCAGCCCGGTACCCTATCCGGCATACCCGAGAGTGTGATCCACAGCCCGAAGATCGGGTATCGAGTGATCAACCTCCCACATAAACAATAACATAATCATGAACAATCATAATAAAAGTGCGGAAGATAAACCATAGATCCAATAAAGAAAGAATGAATCATAAATGAATCGGAATAATAGATATAATCGTAGTATCAAACGAGATAAGTAAAGTGAGGCAAAAATCCCACTTTACAACCAGCGGAAAAGTAGCTCTAAAGAATAAACTAGACAAAACCTAATCCCAGTAGCAAGTACATTGGGTAACTAAATTGTTCTCCACTTTATAGACAACATCCTTGTAAGTGTAAATCTCATAAATGGCACAAGGACGCTTCCACTCAATGGTCGGACTAAGCATCGTACGGAGCATAACCACTCGCGGGATCTTCGAGTAATTGTGGTAACCGCAATCACCTTTCCCGGAGATATGCCTCTTCGCCTTGCGCTTCTTCATAGGGACCGTCATAGTACTCAAGACTGCAGGATAGTCTAACAACATTGTACAATAAAGGAATGAGTTTCAAAGAAACTCAATAAGGCGATTAAAAATCCATAATAACATAAATGGCAGGATTCCAGAACAATCATGAATGCAATATGATATGAGACAAGCAATGGATGAATGAATCTAACTCTATGTATGCTGGTCTCTATTGGCAGACATGCTTTAAGTCATAGCACCGTACTTCTTTAGGAAAGTCCACTCACATCCTCAACCATTTAAGATATCTTGGATTCTCTCACGGATCATTTCACCGGTCTTGAGCAGCCGATTGGTAATGGGTCCTTCATCCCTCGGGACAAACCTTGGCAGGGGGTTAAGTCAACACACTCTCTCACAACCATTTGGTATAAGTCTTTGGCGCATGTCGGGGTAAAACCTAGCCAAATGCAAGTCTTCTACTTAGTTACATCAAGTCAGATCCAGATACGTCCATTCCTCGTCCCTGACGATCCTTTCCGGTATCCTTCACACTAGAGTCCTCATAGTCCCTGACTACGGACTCACCAACCCTATTGATCATCCACATATGGTAAACGGGAAGCTCTCACGTCCTCTCACGGGTTGGTTACCGGTCTTAAGCGCCCGTGAGCCCAAGTCTAACCATATGCAACCCTACCAATAAATGGCCCCCACAATGTGATTCCTGTCCTCTCACGGGTTGGTTACCGGTCTTGAGCGCCCATGAATCCCCATTGCTACCACGGGTCGTTCGGTCTCAATACCCCTCCGATTAGGGTTTGACATAACAGGACATCCTAGCCAAACACTACTAGACAATCCTAGATATGTCATCCAACAGTTTAGGAAGGTGTCCAGAGGGCATCTCCGGAAACATCCCATAATATTCCCGTAGTAGTCCAAGAACAGAAGTGTCAAAAGGACACCTCTCCTTTCCAAACCATACTTAAGCATACACAAGCATCAATTCATATCATCACATATATGGTAACTTCATATATGGAAAGAAATCAATAATTACAATCACCTTTATAACATTGGTAAGTAAATCATACATGAATCAATTTAATATGAATAAGCAATGCTACTGTAATCAAAGTTATGCAACAGTAGTATATCATTGTAAGAATCTAATTTAGGAATCATATCTATGATATTCAAATATAGAAACTAGATTCATGCTATCTATGTAATTAAGGAAATAACCATCCTTACCTTTTATAACTCGCAAAGGAATCCTAAGAAATCAAGTAAGATCTCGGCAAACTTGAGAAGAAGGTCCTAAACAAGTATATACAACATATTAGGAAAGATCCCTAACAGAAAAGATACCAAAACATCCAACATAGACCAATTCTGGAGTTGCTGTACTCATTGGTCGAGTGGATTGGTCGACTGGTCCAGTCGACCAATCAATCGACCAATGCAGACAGTAGCCTAAAAAAACAGAGTTTTAAGATATGAAATCCGAATTTGGTGGTTCAAAAGGGTACTAATCAAGGGGTAGACTACATCAGTAGTATTCTAACATATAGGGGACCTTAAAACACTAATCCAATCAAGATATCAAGATCCAAATTAGGAAACAAAAAGTTACCATAATTAAATCAACCATGGATCTTGATGAATTTGAAATAGAAAACAAAGACAAGAACAATAGGAGGATGGATCATTGCTTCAGGTAAAGGTATCATGAAAACATACTTAGATCTTCATGGAATAAGGCTTAGAAGCATAAATCTAAATAAGGAAATAAAACCTACCATATATGTAACTACCATGCATCATGAAGAACACATAGTAAGGTAGAAGAGAACAACTAGAGATTTATAGATTATGGATCATGGAAGGAAAACACAGTAATTAACTACTAACATGATCACCATAGAAGATCCAAAGAGATCAGAATTCAGATTAGAAGTTTAACAAAGATTAGATCATGGTTTGATCATGATTCCTTCAAAAGCTTGCAACAATCATGGTTAAGATCATTGTTCTAGCCTCAAATCCTTAGGATGATCATGAGAACATGTTCAGAGATGTTTGCAACAGAGAATGCAGCATCTCTTCTACTGTCTCAACTCAAAAAGGAAAGAAAAACAAAGATGGAGGAGAAGAAGAGAGAGTAGACATACCTTTTGATGCAAAAAGAAGAGTTTCGACGAAGATCCGTCAAGAAAACACCAAGGATGCAAGAGAGATGACTTGCAGAGGTCTTTGGTTCGTTCCAGAGAGTTTGGAGGCAGCAAATACGAAGTGGACTCGAGATTGGACTTAAATAGAGCAAGAACAACCTAATTGCCAAAGACAGCACTCATTGGTCGAGTGGATTGGTCGACTGGTCCGATCGACCAATCAGTCGACCAATGCTGACAGCAAGACCAAAACAGGGAATTGAAGGTCCAGATCAAATCCAATCCTAAAGGGCTTTTGCACACAAGTCAAGTGACTTACCTAATAGGTAGAAATGCCTTCAAACCAAGATAGAGAGCACTCCAAGTCCATCAACTAATCAGATCTTCATCAGGATTCAGTTTCCATGAATAGAACCTCATCATCAACTTTCATGGATTCAAAGCCAGACACCAAGTCCTCTACTGGGATGGCCCAAAGCTGACTTCTTACTTTACTTCGGGTCATCGGACCTACAAATAACAAGGTTTCCGGGTCAAGGTTAGGGCTGGGTTTTACATCCATGATGGTGCAAGCAAATTAGTTTGTATCCTCAGTAGAGTTCCAACCAAATCGGTTCCTTCCACACCATATGAATTGTGGACTAGAAGGAAGCTCGATTTGAGTTACTTGCGCACATGGGATATGCAGCATATGTTCACTCTACTTCTCACCAATATGGAAAGCTTGGACCTAGAGGAAGAAAGTGTATCTTTGTGAGATATTCGGAACCCTCAAAGGGCCATGTCTTCATTGGACTAGATGAGAGTGAGAGGAGAACGAAACTTGAGTCTAGGGATGCAACATTCTTAGAGATTGATTTTCCATCTCTTTCAGAAGTTAACAAAGAATCATCAGAATTCTTTGAGATACAAGATAGTAGTATTGTCACTCCAAGGATTCAGATTCTGGATAATGAACCTGGGGTTCATCCAGAAGATCCTACTGGGAGTGGGAGTGCAGATGTGATAGCTACCTCTGAGGGTGAGCAATCTGACATGCACTTGCGCCGTAGTTCCTCGTCGACGTTTCGACATAGAGGATGAACCCTACATGGTAACTCCTAAAGAGATTGACTATGAGATGACTTCAATCGATGAGCATGAACTGAAGAGCATGCAAGAAGGTCTTGCGGGGTAAAGCTCAAAGGAATGGTTGAAAGCAATAGAGGAGAGTTGGAGTAGATGAAAGTTAATCATGTCTGGGACTTGGTTGACTTGCCGCCGGGCCAAAAGGCAATTGGGAACAAGTGGGTTCTAAAGATCAAAAGAAAGGCGGATGGATCTATTGAGAGATTTAAGGCCTCGTTTAGTGGCTAAGGGCTACACCCAACAAGAGGGCATTGATTATGAGGAAACTTTTTCCCCTGTGGTTAGGTTTGCTTCAATCTACCTCATACTGGCCTTTGTTGCTTAGTTGGACTTGGAGCTTTATCAGATGGGCGTA